>NC_136857.1:38001817-38411817 GCF_951799975.1 Gobius niger
ATATTTAAACATGTTATTGTGAAGATTAGGCATATTTTCTGTTTCCGGGTGAAAGCTTATATGTTCAGAGACTAATTTGGCCCAAAAACCTGAAAACTGAAAAAAATGAGTTTTGCCTGTAGTGTCTCCCCTTAAAAAATGTGGATTTTCTAAGTGGATAAAAAGGAACTATATTGTGAGGCGTAATAATACCAGGAGTAGTTCGATGTCTGCGCAGTAATATCTTCACTTTACTGTGGAAGAGCTCGGTAGCTTCTATCTTCACCTGGTGCTATAGAGGGGGAGAGGCTAAATGCTAACGCTGTCTGTGCTAACGTGACTGAGGACACGCGTGAAGACCAGACAGAACACGGGACAGCCCTGTGAACACGGCACAGCCCTGTGAACACGGGACAGCCGCGCGAACACGGACTGAACTAACTTTAAGTAAATGCAGTGGGAACGAGGGCGGACTCGGCTCGTGTGAAAACAGTTTGTTCATCAAAACGCCTTTGACTGTGGCCTAATAACATACCATAATTATGACTTTAATAATAGTTCGTTAGTAAAGTTTATTGATTTGTTATTCAGTGTATTTTAAATACAAAAACATTGGGTCGATGATCGTGAAGAATCTGATTTTCTCTCGATAATCGTGTTTCAAAACTGTGAAATCGGGACATTTCTGATCTGCACAAACTCAAATCTTTCTTTTTGTGATTCAAAGCTCAATAAATCAGGCGGTTTTTCAAAGATATTGAAACGATCAAAGTACAGGATGAAGTTTCAAGGTTTGTTTCAAAACAAGAAACGTTTAGTTTGAAAAGGGAAGAAAAAGACTCATTCAGTCTTTAGGAAAATGTGAAATCAGTGCAATATTTGAAACGTATTTTTGTGAAGAACTTTTCCCTCTGGTCTAACCTGTGTTTGACCTTTTAAAATGTGAGAAATAGAGACTTCTCCGGTTTTTCCTGTTCTCTGTAAAGTGTTTGTGATGATTCTGTGGTTTTGTTTCAAATCCACGTCATAAATATTTCCAAAAACAAACTTACTGACTTTGTTTTTTCTACAATAATAACTGTAGAATTCACACGTTTCATTATCGTCCGTGTGTCGGTGGTTATTATTAGGGCTGGGGACTGACTCCGTCTGGAATATTTTCCTTATTTCCCACCATTTTTTTTTTTTTTTCATTTTCCGACTGTTTTCCCCCCACAATATTTCCTTGTATTTGCCGAGGGGGGAGGGGCTCGTGTTACCGTTAACACTTACATTAAAACAGGGGCGAACCGGCCATGTGTCCATTCTGGAAGAGCACAGAAGGGCCACCGGTCCCGCCTCAACCCAGCTTTACCCAAATCTAAAAGCTAAAAAGAAAAGCATCAAAATACGGAGGAAAAGAGGATGAAAAGTCGACAAAAACGTGAGAAAAACGCAACAAAAAATGATTAAAAAAACAACAAAATTATGACAAAAATGTGGCGACGTGACGAAAAGTTTCCGTCACTTTTGTAGGTCTTAGCTTTCAAATGAGGCGTTACATTGTTGCTCTCCAGTCGAGAAGCTTTTAGATTTGGGTAAAGCCCAGTATAAAAAAACATGAATCTAAAAGGAATTCCGTGGAGTATGGTGTACCACAAGGTTCAATGTTGGGACCATTATTATTTATTATTTATATTAAGGATTTTGCTTCTGTTTCTACGACCACCTTTCCCGCTCTTTTTGCTGATGATACCGATCAAAAAAAGAAGAATAAAAAACCGAACTGGGGAAAATGCACTCGTTACTGTTAAGCGGGTGGGAAGAGGAGAACATATGTATTTGTGGAAGTGTCACAATTACGCTCATTTGGGCCAGGCTGGTCAGAGTCCAGGGCTGTGTTTCAGTCCCAGTCCGCCCCTGCATTAAAATATACCTTTAACCCTAGAACACTATGGCTCAGATCCACAACACGTCACTCACGCCGGGTGAGTTTTACCCGAGATAAAACACCCGATAAAGAAACATGACAAACACGACACATGTGAGTCTTTTTTATGAAACCGTGTCATGTCTAATAACATGAAAGAAAAGCCTCATGAGTGGATCTGATAAAACTGTGATACTGAAGATGTGACGTAGTTTCCTGGATGTGTGAGACGTCTCTGGTGAAGCTCCGTGTCCTTCAGGAGAGAGAAACTAAATGTAAATAACTCTGTGTTTCTCACTTACTGTGAGGCCAGAGACACAAATACACTGACCCTCCCCGACCTTCATCACTGTGGAAACATGAGGCTGTAGGAGAAACACCCAGAACATCAGAGACGTCCAAGACAGAGACCCAGGACACTCAGATAATCTCTTTCCCCCTGTTTTAACTGAGCACCTTTTCTCCAGTTCAACTTTACCCAAATCTTGAAGCTTCTGGACTGGAGCTCAGACTAAAGGCCAGAACAAGACCTGAGAAACTTCTCCCCCGTTTCCGTTTATGTTGCTTTTTTCTTCTGTTTTTGATTCTTTTTAAGTCCATTCTTTTCTTCATGTTTGTGTGGCTTTGTTGTTGCATTTCTGTCACATTGTTTTGATGATTTTTGTGGCGTTTTCATCCCTGTTTTTGTCACTATTTTAACTCTTTTTTTTTCAAGAAGCTTTCAGATTTGGGTAAAGCCGCACCGGAGAGACTGTGCTGGGTTCAGGCGGGGGTTCAGAGGTCAACATACTCGTCATCAGTTTAGTGATTAGATTTCCATATTCAGATGAACTGTGTCTGTGTCTCTGCTGTGATTGGCCGCTCGGTGCTGACTCCTCCTCCTCCTCAGAGAAGCTAAACCGACTGATCACCCACTCTCTGTCCGTTTATCCAGCTTCATAGTTTAACCTTCTGCTTCTCCAGCTTCATAGTTTGACCTTCTGCTTTTCCAGCTCCGTAGTTTGACCTTCTGCTTTTCCAGCTCCGTAGTTTAACCTTCTGCTTTTCCAGCTTCATAGTTTAACCTTCTGCTTTTCCAGCTCCGTAGTTTAACCTTCTGCTTTTCCAGCTCCGTAGTTTAACCTTCTGCTTTTCCAGCTCCGTAGTTTAACCTTCTGCTTTTCCAGCTCCATAGTTTAACCTTCTGCTTTTCCAGCTCCATAGTTTAACCTTCTGCTTTTCCAGCTTCATAGTTTAACCTTCTGCTTTTCCAGCTCCATAGTTTAACCTTCTGCTTTTCCAGCTTCGTAGTTTAACCTTCTGCTTTTCCAGCTTCGTAGTTTGACCTTCTGCTTTTCCAGCTTCATAGTTTAACCTTCTGCTTTTCCAGCCTGATCCTTTCAAATCTAACGTGTTTTTCCCTGGTCTCCTGCAGACGTCCAGAGTCAGAGTCAGAGCCCTGGGCCCCGTCTGAAGCAGGAACTCCCTCACGTTAAAGAGGAACCGGAGGAGCAGAGCGTCCAACAGGAGGAGCTCCCGCAGGTCACCGCTGCCTGCGTGAAGAGCGAAGAGCCGAGACAAACCGAGCACCGAGAGGAGACGCGCTCAGAGGCCGAGGAGCAAACGGACAACTCTTCGATGACCGGGAACTCTGACGACGACTGGGAACCTCCAGCCGGGGCGTCGACGGGAGCTGACGGACACCGGGACGTCCAGAGTCAGAAGAAGAAACACGAGTGCGCTTTCTGTCAGAAGAGATTCACCACCAAACAGAGCTTCGAGGCACACCTGAGGGTCCACAGCGGAGAGAAGCCCTACAGCTGCCCCGTCTGTGAGGAGGGCTTCCCCGACGCCTGGAGCCTCCGGGCCCACGTGACCAGCCACGTGAGCAGCCCCGCGGGGAGGAAGCTCTACAGCTGCGCCGTCTGCGGGAAGACCTTTCCTCAGAACTACAGCCTGAACGCGCACATGAAGACGCACTCGAGCGAGAAGCCCTACAGCTGCCCGCACTGCAGCAAGACCTTCTCCAGGAAGGGCAACCTGGTGGCCCACATGAGGATCTACACGGACGAGAGGCCCTTCAGCTGCTCAGTCTGCAACAAAGGCTTTCCCCGGAAGAGTCAGCTCAGCGCCCACCTGAAGAGCCACGGGACGAGCGCCAGTTTACAGCTGTACAACCTGCACGACAGCCTGCACTTTTAAAGCGACGCTCTGGAGGTTTGGACATGAGGGAGAGTGAACGACATTCCTCCAGATGGTTTCCCTCCGCCTGAACTCAACGCTTTGTCTTCAGTTTTGAAAAACGGACCAGCAGTAGCCAGAGGTGGGAGACTCGAGTCACAATTTTCGGGACTTGAGACTTGACCAAAGCTGCAAAAAGACTTGACTTGGGACTTGCTGTTTGTGACTCGAGACTTAACTTGGACTTGAGGCCAATGACTTTATAGTTATTATTTGAGTGAAACTCGCAAAAGCTCAGGATTAATTTTGTTAAAGCGGCGCGTGTTTACATTTGGTAATTATCCACATGCGTGTTCGGTTTCCCCACGGAGCGTCTGATCCAGGGGTAGGCAAGTTTGCTTTGTGAAGGGCCATTATTCTTCATCACCAAAAGACTAAGGGCTGAACCTCCAATAGAAGCTTGAAGTAAAGCACTAATTTCACCAAATGCCAGTGTTGTTTATCATAAAAGGCTTAATTTGGTGTTTTGCTACGACATTTTAAAGGAATTGACAGTATTTGTTCACATTTCTGAGTGCTTAAGCAAGCATTTGATCTCTGATTTCTAAAATGTCATTTCTCAATATCATCTTGAGGGCCAGAGGTTTGATGATGCAGGGCCGGATTTGGCCCCCGAGCCTGACGTTGCCTACCACTGGTCTAATCAATACAGCGCGAGGAGCAGGAGGAAATACGTGTTTCTCTGGATGCATTAAAAGTTTTCTAAACAGAGTGAAGAGGTGGAGATTTACGGACAGGAAAACGTTTGAAACAATGGGCTGGACCTACAGCGCAGACGGAGCCTCCAGAACAACGACGTAAGAGCTGATTAATCTACAGGAATCTTGGGGTTTCCGATGTTTTAAGGCGTTCACACAAAGTTTACAGCATTTAGTGGTTATTTTGCGCATCCGCCACAGCCCAGTGACAGCGGGACTGAAGGCCTCAGAGCAGGGGCGAATCCGAGTATACAGGGGCTGGGGCAGTACAGGGGAACCACTGACAGAAAAACTGCCAGAAACAACAATAAAATATTATTTTATATTTATATTTCACACTACAAGGAAAATCAGCTCATGTTAAAAAGACCATTTTTTTTTAAGTCGCCCCCCCGGGCCCCCTTCCTTAAAACGCCGTCCCAGTCATTTTGTACATAGACTGTTTATTTAAAATATATATAGTTTGAATTTTTTGGTGATTAAATATTAAGTAAACTTTAAATCCAAATCCATGAGATTTTAAAAGTTTGATTTTAGCCTAAAATTTCAAAATGACAGTATCTTGAGAAAGCACTTAGTTATTTATAGTTATTTTCAAGATGAAACACAGTTTGAGAAGTCGACACGCTGGCGTTTGTGACTTGAGGCGACTCGCCGACGAAAGCAAGACTTGACTTGAGCCCAGGACTGATTGACTTGGACTTACCCAAGACTTGGACCTTCACGACTTGGACTTGACTCGAGACTTGCATTTAGTGACTTACTCCCACCTCTGGCAGTAACACATTATATAGCCACGCGGTAAATGGACAGTCTGCCCCAGGGCGGCTGTGGCTTCAATAACAGTTGAAGTGAAGGAATAATGACCAAATCACTGCTTATTATTATTAATTTATTGGAAAGTTTTCTCTCTTGTCTGCGGCCGCTGTGGGAGCTGTTTGACACCCCTGCTCAAGATGGCCGCCAGAACTGCCATTGGTTCCAACGTGTTGCTATGGCGATGCCCTATCCCAGAGTGTTATTGAACATCTTTGCCCTCTTAGTTCTGAAATGAGGAGCAGGAACAGAATGTTGAAAAGTAAATGATGAAGCTCCGCCCCCTCCTCCTGATTGGACCTGACCGGCCGGTTCGCAGGAAAAGCTCGTCTCATTGGTCGGCGCGGGAGGATACTCGACTCTGATTGGTCGCTGAGATCTGGGAAGGAGGGGCTTTACAAAGAATAATATATTATTACTTCACATCAAAATGCAAGACCGGGTCGATTTTGCACATTTTATAAAATCTGTCAAACGTTTAGACTTCCAGAGTATCACTTTAAATCGACATTTAAAGATCATCAGTGACGCGTGGGAGTAAGTGGAATGTTCTGGATGTGAGTGATCTGTTCATGAAGCAGACTCAGTATGACCATCGTAGAATCGAACCAGGCGAGTCGCGAACCTCTGATTAGGAAACGTTTGTTTGAACAGTTACTTTAATCCAAATAAAGAATATTTTCAATCAAGCTTTTTTAGTCGATTTACTTGAGTTTTCCGTTTTGTACAAAGACAAACATGACAAAGTGAACAAGTGATGAACGCACTGAAAAGAGGCGACGTCATGAGGTCGACCTGAACCTCCCTGACCAGAGGAGGAACAACCAGGAAGTGACATCATGCAGCATCGCAGGGCTGGGCGAGAAAAATAAAATCAAACTTTTGGGGGGAATAAACTTAAAAAGGTTTCCTGATTTTGAAGAAAGCTGCTCAGACTCAGAGTCCTGCTCATGAATATTAAAGGCACACTGCGTAACATTTTGGGCGATGCTGAACCATCAACACAAAACACGCTCTCGATGACCAGCTCGACACTGTTTTTGCAGCGGGTAATGAAAGAGTGGATCTGGACGAGGGCTTAGCCTGTAACTCTCTGACTTTAGTCACATCTCCATGGAGACGAGCTGGAGACGCACCCGCTCCCTGTAAAGTTATTCATGTTTTAGCAGAGCTGAGCCGCAAAAGCACGTTTGTTTGAGGTATTTTTCAGTGGTGAAAATATCTTTCATAAAATAAATGCTTCTATTTCAATTTTGTTTTTTGGGTGAAATATTTAAGATCCAGAATATAACCGACAAAAAGGCCCATCAAAAAGGTTATTTCTGTTTGTCTGCTCTCAAAAGTGAAACTTAATAAGCCTTTAGCCTCGAGCTCAGCTGGGATTGACAGCCGTCTCCATGGAGACTCGAGGGGAAAGGGGCGGGGCTAATGCAGCGGCTCAGCGTGAGAGAAGGAGACCAGGGTAAACTGTGTTTAGTTTCACGTGTGGCCTTTGTAAAGAGATCGTTATAAAGTCTGGGGTCATTTTCAAAAACTGCCAATTTGACCTTTTAGCCATTTTCCACATGGTCTTTTTTTAAAGCATTAATTGATTTATTTATTCGATTTATCGCCCAGCCCTACGATAAACGCTCCACATCCTCCTGGAACTAGTTTAATGTTATTACCAACCGTACAAATATAATCTGCACACATGTCAGAGTGATGTGTTCAAGGACCACCTGTTATGAGGAACTGTTAATGAAACTGTCACTTCTCCAGATTAGAATTACTGTTCAAACATATTTGTCCAAACTGCTCATGTGAACCATCATTGGAATTAGAACAAAAAATAACTTCTAGACATTGTGGCAAAAACATGTAAAAAGGTTCTGCAGTTTATATATGTCGAAAATTACATAAACTGAAATGTCTTTCCTGAAATGATACTTCATAGCACTCACTCCAAACCGAGTACTCAGAACGTGTGCAACACTTCAGAAGTCTCGGTCCAAGTATGTGGGATTTGTAAACTTGGACATGTTTTGGTGCTTTATCTCATTAGCATGAGCACAAACTTCTCCAAAATGACAAATGTTATAAAAGCAAACATATTTTCATAAATGTGTGAAACAAAGTGCAGCAGAAACAACAAACCTCCAAATATGGACTCAATCAAAGAAAAATGAAGTACAAAGGTGCGTCAGCCACACCCTCCCCCCGAAACAAAATGGCCGCCTTGTTTACTCAGAAAACAGCCTTTACACGTCTTCATTCACTGTGGACCTCTGCTCAGATGTACCACTGATGTTTGTGCCTAAATGCTAATGAGGCTAACATGTGGCTAACATGAGGCTAACATGAGGCCAACATGAGGCCAACATGAGGCTAACATGTGGCTAACATGAAGCTAACATGAAGCTAATGTGAGGCTAACATGAAGCTAACATGAGGCTAACATGAGGCCAACATGAAGCCAACATGAGGCCAACATGAGGCTAACATGAGGCTAACATGAGGCTAACATGAGGCTAACATGTGGCTAACATGAGGCTAACATGAGGCTAACATGTGGCTAACATGAAGCCAACATGAGGCCAACATGAGGCTAACATGAGGCTAACATGAGGCTAACATGAGGCTAACATGTGGCTAACATGAAGCTAATGTGAGGCCAACATGAGGCTAACATGAGGCTAACATGTGGCTAACATGAGGCTAACATGAGGCTAACATGTGGCTAACATGAAGCCAACATGAAGCTAACATGAAGCTAATGTGAGGCTAACATGTGGCTAACATGAAGCTAACATGAGGCTAACATGAGGCTAACATGTGGCTAACATGAAGCCAACATGAAGCTAACATGAAGCTAATGTGAGGCTAACATGTGGCTAACATGAAGCTAACATGAGGCTAACATGTGGCTAACATGAAGCTGACATGAAGCTGACATGAGGCCGACATGAGGCTAACATGAGGCCGACATGAGGCTAACATGAAGCTAACATGAGGCTAACATGAGGCTAACATGTGGCTAACATGAAGCCAACATGAAGCTAACATGAAGCTAATGTGAGGCTAACATGTGGCTAACATGAAGCTAACATGAGGCTAACATGTGGCTAACATGAAGCTGACATGAAGCTGACATGAGGCCGACATGAGGCTAACATGAGGCCGACATGAGGCTAACATGAGGCCGACATGAGGCTAACATGAGGCCGACATGAGGCTAACATGAGGCTAACATGAGGCTAACATGAAGCTAACATGAGGCTAACATGTGGCTAACATGAAGCTGACATGAAGCTGACATGAGGCCGACATGAGGCTAACATGAGGCCGACATGAGGCTAACATGAGGCTAACATGAGGCCAACATGAAGCTAACATGAAGCTAATGTGAGGCTAACATGAGGCTAACATGAAGCCAACATGAAGCTAACATGAAGCTAATGTGAGGCTAACATGTGGCTAACATGAAGCTAACATGAGGCTAACATGTGGCTAACATGAAGCTGACATGAAGCTGACATGAGGCCGACATGAGGCTAACATGAGGCCGACATGAGGCTAACATGAGGCTAACATGAGGCTAACATGAAGCTGACATGAAGCTGACATGAAGCTGACATGAGGCCGACATGAGGCCGACATGAGGCCGACATGAGGCCGACATGAGGCCGACATGAGGCCGACATGAGGCCGACGTGAGGCCTAAAATGCCTAAATCCTGTATGAAAGGACAAGGCCCAGGACACGCTGGTGGGACAATGGCTGTTTCCCAATTGCCAGGATCCTCGGCGTCTCGACCACTTCGGACGTCATTCGCGTCATCACGGCGCCGACAAGTGGTTCCATTTCACCTGGACCACTCGCCCCCTCGCAGCTCGACTCCTCCGTTTGGCTCATTTACGAAGGGTTCACCTGTGGATCCTCCGCTGAAATTACCCATGATGCACTGCAGCATAGTTTCTTTTTTCTTCTCTCGCAAAACTTTATTAGTTTGAACTCACTTTAAAAAAAGTGGCCTCTGTTATTCATAAAACAGTTGTTTTAATGAGCATAGATCGACACGTGACCTGACGCAGCCGCTCGCTCCGGAGGTCGTTCCCTTTGAGCTCAGAGGCGGCGGGGAGAGGACACTCCGCTCCATTTTGGAGGAGCCGCCACCGAGGACGTCAATGAAGTGGCCAAATAGAGGACGGATCCTCGCAATTGAGAAACAGCCATAGTCTCTGTGGCCTCGGGGTCAGAACAGCTGGGTGAGGTGTGTGTGGATCGGGAAGTCTGCTGAGGCTGCTGCCCCCGTGACCCGGCCCCGGATAAAGAGGAAAATGAGTCCTGGACAGGTTTAAATAAACAACTCTTTATAAACATCACTGCTCAGTCATTACTGATATTCACCAAAGATCTACAAAACTGATCTAACCTGATCTTTCTCCTCATGTGTTGCCAGGTTGTCACTTTTGACGTTTTTTCCCCCATGGCATTTTTGTCAATGTTTCATCCTCGTTTTTGTTGCTATTCTGGCACTTTGTTCCTGAAGCTTTTAGATTTGGGTAAATCTTAATTAAATCTTATGTTGTTAGCATTTAGCCTCCTCTCCTCTATGGGTGAAACGGGGGTGAAGTTAGAACTGACCGAGCTCTTCCTGATTTAACCACGGTTATGTGAGCAGCTACACAAAATGAAACATGTGGATTTTCTAAGTGGATAAAAAGAGGAACTATATTGTGAGGCGTAATAACCTTAAGGGCACTTCGACATGCGTGCAGTGAAGTGAAGATATTACTGCATTTGGCCCCAGAGACGAGAGGAGGAGAGGCTAAATGCTAACAACACCTTGGTCTGTTTGTGTGACTGAGCGCACGCGTAAAGACCAGACAGGTACACATGAACTCGTCAAAGCTCCGGTGAGAACAGCTCTCAGTCTGGGAAAACGCTGGCCTGTTCTTTTAATGTGCTTCATCTGTTCTTGGTCCTATTCCCTGTGCAGAGCGTCTCTCCCGTGTGCGCCTCTCATTTGCAGAGCGTCTCTCCCGCGTGCGCCTCTCATTTGCAGAGCGTCTCTCCCGCGTGCGCCTCTCATTTGCAGAGCGTCTCTCCCGTTGGCGCCTCTCATTTGCAGAGCGTCTCTCCCGCGTGCGACGCCATGTGCGCGCTCAGCCGGTCCTTCCTCACGAAGCAGCGGTTGCAGATGGCGCAGATGAAGGGCTTCCCGTTGTGCATGGCCATGTGCGTGCCCAGGTTGTCCTTCCTGGTGAAGCCGCGGCCGCAGACGGGGCAGCTGAACGGCCGCTCGCCCGTGTGCGACGCCATGTGCGAGTGCAGCCGGTACTTCCTGGTGAAGCTCTTCTTGCAGACGGGGCAGCACAGCGGCGCCGCCCGGTGGCCCTTCATGTGACTGTCCAGGTGGCTCTTCAGGGCGAAGCGCGCCTCGCACTCCGGGCACTTGAACGCGGCGTCGCCCGTGTGGACCGTCAGGTGCAGCTGGAAGTCGTTCCTGCGCGTGAAGTCTTTGCCGCAGACTGGACAGCTGAAAGGTTTGGCCCCCACGTGCGAGGCCATGTGCTGCTGCAGCTCCGCGCTCGTGCCAAACGTCTCTCCGCACGCCAGGCACTCGTGGGTTTGGACTTTACCGCCGCAGTCGCCCGAGAAGTCGCTCGAGAAGTCGTTCAGCGGCGTTTCTGGAGAGTTCCCTGAGCGCGGGAGAAACAGAACATCATCACTTTGTTATAATCACGACTGAAACCACACACTGAACATGAGGTGAGCTTTACTGACTCAAACAAGATGGCTGACACGAGGAGATCATGCAAACTCCACACAGAAAGACCCCGTCCAGGTGGGAATCGAACCTGGGACCAATATATCGACTGTCCGATATATCTGACCGATGTTCCCGTCCTTAGTGGAGCGGGAAACATTGGTCCCAAGTTTGTTCACCTATTTCAGTCCCTCCAGGATTTTGCGATTTCTTAAGATATTGTTCTATATATCGACTCATTCCGTCGCACGTTTGTCGAGTAAACGCGCATTAGCGGCGGCCGTAGTAGGTACGTGGAAAGTTCGGGGCTTGTGCTTCCTTCCCAAACTGTAGCAGGGAATGGCGCGGTCGTAGCAGCTCTAGTGCTACCTTGGACGTCGCGGTCGTAGCATTACCTTGGACGTAGCGTTACCTGTGGTTAGGGCTGTGCAATTAATCGAAATTCGATTACGATTTCGATTACAACAGTAAACGATTAAAAAATTAGCATAATCGCAAAAAATCGATTATAATTTTTTGTAGCGTTTCTTTTTTTTTTCTTTTTTTTTCTTTTCTTTCTTTTCAATTTTTTTTTTCACTTCTATTTTTCTAATTTTTAATTTTGGGATTTTTGTCTTTTTTTTTTATGGATATTTGTCTTTTTTTTTAATGGATTTTTGTCTTTTTTTGATGGATTTTTGTCTTTTTTCTGCTGGATTTTTGTCTTTTTTTTGATGGATTTTTGTCTTTTTTCTGCTGGATTTTTGTCTTTTTTTTTGATGGATTTTTGTCACTTTTGTGCTGGATTTTTGTCTTTTTCTGCTGGATTTTTGTCTTTTTTCTGCTGGATTTTTGTCACTTTTGTGCTGGATTTTTGTCTTTTTTTTGATGGATTTTTGTCTTTTTTCTGTTGGATTTTTGTCTTTTTTCTGCTGGATTTTTGTCTTTTTTTTTATGGATTTTTGTCTTTTTTCTGCTGGATTTTTGTCTTTTTCTGCTGGATTTTTGTCTTTTTTTTGATGGATTTTTTTTTTTTTTCTGCTGGATTTTTGTCTTTTTTTTGATGGATTTTTGTCACTTTTGTGCTGGATTTTTGTCACTTTTTGTGCTGGATTTTTGTCACTTTTTTGATGAATTTTTTAAAGGCAACAAATAATCGTTTGAATAATCGTGATTTCAATTATGACAAAAATAATCGTGATTATTATTTTTTCAAAAATCGAGCAGCCCTGCCTGTGGTGGTAGCGTTACCTTGGACGTAGCGTTACCTTGGACGTAGCGTTGCCTGTGGTCGTAGCGTTACCTTGGACGTAGCGTTACCTGTGGTCGTAGCGTTACCTTGGACGTAGCGTTACCTGTGGTCGTAGCGTTACCTTGGACGTAGCGTTACCTTGGACGTAGCGTTACCTGTGGTCGTAGCGTTACCTTGGACGTAGCGTTACCTTGGACGTAGCGTTACCTGTGGTCGTAGCGTTACCTTGGACGTAGCGTTACCTGTGGTCGTAGCGTTACCTTGGACGTAGCGTTACCTGTGGACGTAGCGTTACCTTGGACGTAGCGTTACCTTGGTCGTAGCGTTACCTTGGACGTAGCGTTACCTGTGGACGTAGCGTTACCTTGGTCGTAGCGTTACCTGTGGACGTAGCGTTACCTGTGGACGTAGCGTTACCTGTGGACGTAGCGTTACCTTGGACGTAGCGTTACCTGTGGTCGTAGCGTTACCTTGGTCGTAGTGTTACCTGTGGTCGTAGCGTTACCTGTGGTCGTAGCGTTACCTGTGGTCGTAGCGTTACCTGTGGTCGTAGCGTTACCTGTGGACGTAGCGTTACCTTGGACGTAGCGTTACCTGTGGTCGTAGCGTTACCTGTGGTCGTAGCGTTACCTGTGGTCGTAGCGTTACCTTGGACGTAGCGTTACCTGTGGTCGTAGCGTTACCTTGGACGTAGCGTTACCTGTGGTCGTAGCGTTACCTTGGTCGTAGCGTTACCTGTGGACGTAGCGTTACCTGTGGTCGTAGCGTTACCTGTGGTCGTAGCGTTACCTGTGGACGTAGCGTTACCTGTGGTCGTAGCGTTACCTTGGACGTAGCGTTACCTTGGTCGTAGCGTTACCTGTGGTCGTAGCGTTACCTGTGGTCGTAGCGTTACCTGTGGACGTAGCGTTACCTGTGGACGTAGCGTTACCTGTGGTCGTAGCGTTGCCTGTGTTCGTAGCGTTACCTTGGACGTAGCGTTACCTGTGGTCGTAGCGTTACCTGTGGTCGTAGCGTTACCTGTGGTCGTAGCGTTACCTGTGGACGTAGCGTTACCTTGGACGTAGCGTTACCTGTGGTCGTAGCGTTACCTGTGGTCGTAGCGTTACCTGTGGTCGTAGCGTTACCTTGGACGTAGCGTTACCTGTGGTCGTAGCGTTACCTTGGACGTAGCGTTACCTTGGTCGTAGCGTTACCTTGGTCGTAGCGTTACCTGTGGACGTAGCGTTACCTGTGGTCGTAGCGTTACCTGTGGTCGTAGCGTTACCTGTGGACGTAGCGTTACCTGTGGTCGTAGCGTTACCTTGGACGTAGCGTTACCTTGGTCGTAGCGTTACCTGTGGTCGTAGCGTTACCTGTGGTCGTAGCGTTACCTGTGGTCGTAGCGTTACCTGTGGACGTAGCGTTGCCTGTGTTCGTAGCGTTACCTTGGACGTAGCGTTACCTGTGGTCGTAGCGTTACCTGTGGTCGTAGCGTTACCTTGGTCGTAGCGTTGCCTGTGTTCGTAGCGTTACCTGTGGATGTAGCGTTACCTTGGTCGTAGCGTTACCTTGGTCGTAGCGTTACCTGTGGTCGTAGCGTTACCTGTGGTCGTAGCGTTACCTGTGGTCGTAGCGTTACCTTGGTCGTAGCGTTACCTGTGGTCGTAGCGTTACCTGTGGTCGTAGCGTTACCTGTGGACGTAGCGTTACCTTGGTCGTAGCGTTACCTTGGACGTAGCGTTACCTTGGACGTAGCGTTACCTGTGGTCGTAGCGTTACCTTGGTCGTAGCGTTACCTGTGGACGTAGCGTTACCTTGGACGTAGCGTTACCTGTGGTCGTAGCGTTACCTTGGTCGTAGCGTTACCTTGGTCGTAGTGTTACCTGTGGTCGTAGCGTTACCTGTGGTCGTAGCGTTACCTTGGACGTAGCGTTACCTGTGGTCGTAGCGTTACCTGTGGTCGTAGCGCTACCTTGGACGTAGCGTTACCTTGGACGTAGCGTTACCTGTGGTCGTAGCGTTACCTGTGGTCGTAGCGTTACCTGTGGACGTAGCGTTACCTTGGACGTAGCGTTACCTGTGGTCGTAGCGTTACCTTGGACGTAGCGTTACCTGTGGTCGTAGCGTTACCTGTGGTCGTAGCGTTACCTTGGTCGTAGCGTTACCTGTGGACGTAGCGTTACCTTGGACGTAGCGTTACCTGTGGTCGTAGCGTTACCTTGGACGTAGCGTTACCTTGGTCGTAGTGTTACCTTGGACGTAGCGTTACCTGTGGTCGTAGCGTTACCTGTGGTCGTAGCGTTACCTGTGGACGTAGCGTTACCTTGGACGTAGCGTTACCTGTGGACGTAGCGTTACCTTGGACGTAGCGTTACCTGTGGTCGTAGCGTTACCTGTGGTCGTAGCGTTACCTTGGTCGTAGCGTTACCTTGGTCGTAGTGTTACCTGTGGTCGTAGCGTTACCTGTGGTCGTAGCGTTACCTGTGGTCGTAGCGTTACCTTGGACGTAGCGTTACCTGTGGTCGTAGCGTTACCTTGGTCGTAGCGTTACCTGTGGACGTAGCGTTACCTTGGACGTAGCGTTACCTGTGGACGTAGCGTTACCTTGGACGTAGCGTTACCTTGGTCGTAGCGTTACCTTGGACGTAGCGTTACCTGTGGACGTAGCGTTACCTTGGTCGTAGCGCTACCTTGGACGTAGCGTTACCTGTGGACGTAGCGTTACCTTGGTCGTAGCGTTACCTGTGGACGTAGCGTTACCTGTGGTCGTAGTGTTACCTGTGGTCGTAGCGTTACCTTGGGCGTAGCGTTACCTTGGACGTAGCGTTACCTGTGGTCGTAGTGTTACCTGTGGTCGTAGCGTTACCTTGGACGTAGCGTTACCTGTGGTCGTAGTGTTACCTGTGGTCGTAGCGTTACCTTGGACGTAGCGTTACCTGTGGTCGTAGTGTTACCTGTGGTCGTAGCGTTACCTTGGACGTAGCGCTCCTCCTCCTCCTCGGTCTCCATGCGCCGGCTCGAGCAGCCCGCCGTGCTCTCCCAGCCGCCGTCCGAGTCCGAGGAGATGTCGATCTGTTCCACTGTCTCTGATTTGAGCGGCTGAAGGTCCAGCTCTCGCTCGTCCGGCGTCTCCTCTCCGAGCTCAGCCTGGTCTTCGACTTTGACCGAGGAGTCTGCGATGAAGGAAAAACACTCCGGGTCTCGGCGGCTGCTCGGCGGATCCTCTCGGTCCAGAACGGACTCTTCTCTCGCCGGAGGAACATCTGCGAGAGACACAAGCAACATTAACGAGCCTCATCTCGAACATTAATGTTAAAGGGATATTTCAGGATGTTTGACATTAGGCCTCATTTCCACGTTATCCAGAGTGTTGCTGATTTCTGGAGATATTTTTTTTGTAATTCATGCAGTTCTTATATTTGAAGAGTTTCGTGGCGCTAGGCTAGTGCAAGGCTAGTGCATGTCTATGGTATCAGCTAGCCTGCATTAAAAACAGTGTGACCCGCTCCACAGAGCACCTGAGGCAAATCACTTATAACACCAGACTCACCATATAAATGTCTGTGTCCATAGAACCATTTAAACCCTTAACTCCCACCTGAACCGAGCACATTTTCTCCAGTTTGGCTTTACCCCAATCCAAAAGCTTCTGGGAAAATGCTGTGAAAATAGCAACAAAACTGAGACGAAAACAATGATGGAAATGTGACAAAAAAGTGGCAAAAATGTCACAGGAAATTGACAAAAATTTGATGAAAATGTGACAAAAAAAATGACAAAAATGTAAAAGATTTTGATGAAAAAACGACAGAAATGTGACAAAAATGTGACAAAAATGTGACAAAAAAATGACAAAAATGTGACAAAAATGTGACAAAAAAATGACAAAAATGTGACAAAAATGTGACAAAAAATGACAAAAATGTAAAAAAAAGTGACAAAAATGACAAAAATGTTAAAAAATGTTAAAAAATGTGATAAAAAAATGACAAAAATGTTAAAAAATGTGATAAAAAAATGACAAAAATTTAAAAAAATGTGACAAAAAATTACAAAAAAAGTGACAAAAATGACAAAAATGTGACAAAAATGTTAAAAAATGTGATAAAAAAATGACAAAAATGTGACAAAAAATGACAAAAATGTGAAAAAATGTGATAAAAAAATGACAAAAATTTAAAAAAATGTGACAAAAAATGACAAAAATGTGAAAAAAATTGATAAAAAAATGACAAAAATGTAAAAAAAAAAGTGACCAAAAAATGACAAAAAAAGGACAAAAATTTGACAAAAATGTGACAAAAATGTGATGAAAATGTGACAAAAAAAATGACAAAAATGTAAAAGATTATGATGAAAAAATGACAAAAATGTGACAAAAAAATGACAATGTGACAAAAATGTGACAAAAAAATGACTAAAATTTGATAAAATGTGACAAAAAATTGATAAAAATGTGATAAAATGTGACAAAAAAATGAAAAAAAAATGGACAAAAAATTGACGAAAAAATGTGACAAAAAATGACAAGAAATGTGACAAGAATGAGTGTAACACCCAACGAAAAGATGATGGAAAAAAAATCAGATGACGTGAGGAAAAAGATCCTCTCGGTTCAGGCGGGAGTTAAGAGGTTGTGATTTTGCGATAGATCGTGGCTTCTTCCGGTAACATAGTTAATATGTTTGTCCTGTTTTTAGCCTTGATTTGAACTCTTAGTGCTTTTATATGAACGATCCCTCCAGGAGGCCTTTTAACCACCGACCTGATTATGAAACGAGACTTTGTTTTTTTTATCAGATAAAGACAGAAGCTAAAAGGAGAAAAACGATGCAAACAGAGGGAAAAGGATGAGGCGTGAAACCTTTGATGCGAGGCGGAGTTTGCAGAGCCTCCAGGAGCTGCTGCCTCCTCTGGTTCTCCTCTTTGGAGCGACACAGTTCCTCCTCATACTCCGCTATGGTCCTCTCCACCAGCTGGAAGATCTCCTCCGCGGCCGCGCTCAGCCGCTCCGTCACCAGAGCCCTCAGAGTCCGGCTCCTCTTCGACATTTTCCCCCTCGAACTTCTGTTAGCTTTAGCGCCGAGCTAACCACCGCACAACGAGAGTCAAAACACAGCCGTAAAGTGAGGGGAAATGTCGCGCTGGTCGACTCCGCTGCGCCCCCGTGTGGACTGAGCGGTGTACTGCAAGTCCAGGGGAAAGCTGCAGAAGATCACAGCGATGGTGCGCCCCCTGCTGGATCAGACCGTATGAACACATTAGAGAAATGCAACGAGATGTTGATTGATACAGAAAACATAACCTCGAACAGCAAAGAGTCAGAATCAGGAAATATTAAACATATATCACATAACTTAGATAAATAATAAAACTTTAGACAATAAGACTAAAAGGACACGCGAAAGAAGATTACATTTAAAGAGACTAGATGTAAGTATGTGGATAAATGTTCAGACTCGATAGAAAGGCAAGTAAATAGTTTAAGTGTAAAGATGCAGTAACTCCCAACAATATGCAGTGAAATGTGTGTATATGTTCAGTATGAAGAAAGTTACAGCGGTTTCTAGTTCAAAATCAGCATCTGTCTTTAGTCCCGCCCCTTCCATTGAAGCGAATGGAGGTCAGTGTGACCTAAAAAGAGAAGTGACCAGAACTTTTTACATATTCAAGATTCTTTCATCAACATTTCAGTAAACATTGATTTAACATATTTCCATTGGTTGCACGTGTTAAAACATAATTTTAGATTTTAGCTCCTTTAGTTCATTTAACCTCTTAACTCCCGCCTGAACCGTCAATTTTTTTATCACATATTTGTCATTTTTTTGTGGATTTTTTGTCAATATCTTTTGTCATTTTTTTTGTCACATTTTTCGTCATTTTTAATCAATTTTTTATCAAATTTTTGTCATTTTTGTGTCACATTTTGGTCATTTTTTCGTCAATTTTAATCACATTTTTGTCATTTTTTGTGTGAATTTTTTGTCAATTTCCTGTGACATTTTTGCCACTTTTCTTGTCATTTTTTTGTCATTTTTTAATCAAATTTTTCTCAATTTTTCGTCATTTTTTAATCAAATTTTCGTCATTTTTTTGTCATTTTTAATCAAATTTTTGTCATTTTTTGTCACATTTTTGTCATTTTTTCGTCCATTTTTTGTCACATTTCCATCATTGTTTTTGTCTCAGTTTTGTCGCTATTTTCACAGCTTTTTCCCAGAAGCTTTTGGATTGGGGTAAAGCCAAACTGGAGAGAATGTGCTCGGTTCAGGCGGGAGTTAAGGGGTTAAACATTGGAGTTTGGTTTAATGAGGCTGTTTTCAGTTGTGTCAGTGGGCAGAGGCAGAAAGTGGGAAAAACGAGCAACAAAAGTGGAGCTGAGTAACTGAATGGTGTTGGAAAGATCACAAAACTTTGAGCAGCAAACGACAACAAGGCCCTCTTCATGTCCAGCTCCTTCTTCACAGTGTCCACCTCCTTCTCCACAGTGTCCAGCTCCTTCTCCACAGTGTCCACCTCCTTCTCCACAGTGTCCTGCTCCTTCTCCACAGTGTCCACCTCCTTCTCCACAGTGTCCTGCTCCTTCTCCACAGCGTCCACCTCCTTCTCCACAGTGTCCAGCTCCTTCTCCACAGTGTCCACCTCCTTCTCCACAGTGTCCACAATGTCTGAAAGGTGTTTATTACATTCTTACATTTTGAATTTGCTGCTGTGGGAGTAAATGAAGAGCGATTCTCTCCGTTTCTACACGAGACTGAAGACAATTATCCTGACGACGTGACGAGAGACTCACTGTGGAAATGACCGTCTAGTTTCAGCCAAAAAGCTCCATTTTAGAAATCTTCACATACCTACTAGATGCAAGTTGGTCACTTTGATTCTCACTACTGCCACCTCAGGCCATACGTTTAACTGCAGCTTCTATATTAAGCTCGTGCGTGACGGCACTGCAGACCTGATTTTAGAGGCAGTTGTGGTGAAGTCTCGAGCCCATTCCAACAAATAACCAGTTTACTCTTTCCAGCCACTAGGGGGCAATTTAAGTAAATGAATAAAGAATTCCACACGTGTCCAGCAGGGGGCACTGACATGAGAGAAGCTCAGCACAGAGTGTGGAGTGAATGAGTAATGGCGACAGTTTTACTTTTTACTTTGAGAAACTTGTGACACAGACTCGTAAAGCGCAATACAAGTGTAAGCAGTTCACATTACACAGTTTTATTTGAAAATAAAAAATAAATGCAACACCTGTGGTATTTCAAATGAGAAGAAGAAGAAGAAACCAGTGAGTTTAGCATGCTACTGGAACAACTTTGAATTTAGTTTTGTCCGATTTTAGTCACAAGAAGATGAGTTTTAGTTGACGAACACTGCGGGAGAACAAGCGCAGAGTCAAAGAGATACAGCAGGGGGCGGTAATGTGCTGCTGAACAAGTGCAGAGTCAAAGAGACACAGCAGGGGGCGGTAATGTGCTACTGAACAAGCACCAGCCGCAGGTAAAACACAAGAAGAAGAGTCACGACAGTCCGAGCTGTTTACGGCTGTGTTGTTAGCTTTAGCTGGAGTTAGCCGCGGCGCTAAAGAGGAGAACAGTTTGTAAACATGTCCAAGAAGAGACAGACTCTGAGGAGGAGAACCAGAGGAGACAGCAGCTCCTGGAGAACCAGAGGAGACAGCAGCTCCAGGAGGAGAACCAGAGGAGACAACAGCTCCTGGAGGAGAACCAGAGGAGACAGCAGCTCCTGGAGGAGAACCAGAGGAGACAGCAGCTCCTGGAGGAGAACCAGAGGAGACAGCAGCTCCTGGAGGAGAACCAGAGGAGACAGCAGCTCCTGGAGGAGAACCAGAGGAGACAGCAGCTCCTGGAGGAGAACCAGAGGAGACAGCAGCTCCTGGAGGAGAACCAGAGGAGACAGCAGCTCCAGGAGGAGAACCAGAGGAGACAGCAGCTCCTGGAGGAGAACCAGAGGAGACAGCAGCTCCTGGAGGAGAACCAGAGGAGACAGCAGCTCCTGGAGGAGAACCAGAGGAGACAGCAGCTCCTGGAGGAGAACCAGAGGAGACAGCAGCTCCTGGAGGAGAACCAGAGGAGACAGCAGCTCCAGGAGGAGAACCAGAAGAGACAGCAGCTCCAGGAGGAGAACCAGAAGAGACAGCGGCTCCTGGAGTCCGCCCTGAGCCCCAGAGCCCGGCAGCACAGACCAGGTGATCCAGGGCCGGACTGGGACTGAAAACCAGCCCTGGACTCTGACCAGTCTGGCCCAAATGAGCGTAATTGTGACACTTCCACAAATACATATTTTAACCTCTGACCCCCCGCCTTAACATTGACGAGTGCTTTTTCCCCAGGTCGACTTTTTATTATTATTTTTTTGATCGTTATCATCAGCAAAAAGAGCGGGAAAGGTGGTCGTAGAAACAGAAGCAAAATCATTCATATAAATAATAAATAATAACGGTCCCAAAACTGAACCTTGTGGCGCACCATACTCCACGGAATTCCTTTTAGATTCATGTTTTTTTATACTGGGCTTTACCCAAATCTAAAAGCTTCTCGACTGGAGAGCAACAATGTAACGCCTCATTTGAAAGCTAAGACCTACAAAAGTGATGGAAACTTTTCGTCACGTCGCCACATTTTTGTCATATTTTTTCTGTGTTTTTCTCGTGTTTTTGTCGACTTTTCATCCTTTTTTTGTCGCTATTTTGATGCTTTTCTTTTCAGCTTTTAGATTTGGGTAAAGCTGGGTTGAGGCGGGACCGGTGGCCCCTCTGTGCTCTTCCAGAATGGACACACGGCCAGTCCACCCTGAGGTGAGCAAACAATCTGTTAAAACCCGCCTGAACCGAGCACATTTTCTACGGCTTTACCCAAATCTAAAAGCTTCTTGAAAATAGCATCAAAATTGCAGCAAGAACAAGGATGAAAACGCCACAAAAATCAAAACAGTGACATGAAAACTCTTGAAAGTTTTATTTACTGGTTTGTTTCGTTGGGACAGATGTTCAAGAACAGCGGGACAAAAGTATTTGGTCAGTTCCCATGGGTCTCATGCAAGTAAACAAGCCACACCGGACTGTATTTCCATCCCCCATGCGCACTCTCATTCACCCTGGCCTATTGTACATGTTTTTACTGGTCGGGGACATGAGGAGAAGCTGCAGACTCCACAGAAAGGCCTCGTCCTGCTGGGTTTTTGGCGTGATGAGCCCACGTGACCTTCAGCATTTAGCCTCTCCTCCTCTATAGCGTTAGCATTTAGCCTCTCCTCCTCTATAGCGTTAGCATTTAGCCTCTCTCCTCTATAGCGTTAGCATTTAGCCTCTCTCCTCTATAGCGTTAGCATTTAGCCTCTCTCCTCTATAGCGTTAGCATTTAGCCTCTCTCCTCTATAGCGTTAGCATTTAGCCTCTCTCCTCTATAGCGTTAGCATTTAGCCTCTCCTCCTCTATAGCGTTAGCATTTAGCCTCTCCTCCTCTATAGCGTTAGCATTTAGCCTCTCCCTCTCTCCTCTATAGCTCCAAACCAGGTGAAGACAGAAGCGACCGAGCTCTTCCACAGTTTGAATATTTAACCTCTTAACTCCCGCCGAGAGGATCTTTTTCCTCACATCATCAGAATTTTTTTCCATCATTTTTTTGTTGGGTTTTCAACTCATTTTTGTAACTTTTTTGTCATTTTTTTTCCAGTTTTTTCCTGTCACATTTTTGTGACATTTTTGCCACTTTTTCATCAATTTTTCGTCACTTTTTTGTCACATTTCCATCATTGTTTTCGTCTCAGTTTTGTTGCTATTTTCAAGCTATTTTCAAGCTTTCCAGAAGCTTTTGGATTGGGGTAAAGCCAAACTGGAGAAAATGTGCTTGTTCAGGTGGGAGTTAAGGGGTTAAATATGGTTACATGAAGTGTTACAGGATAAAGTATAATTACACTAAATTAAACCATGTTTATTTTCTAAGAGGATTAAAAAGGAACTCTATTGTAAGGCGTAATAACACCAGGAGTAGTTCGACATCAGCGCAGTAATATCTTCACTTTACTGCGCGGACGCCGAAGCACTGCTGATATTATTACACCTTAGAATATAGTCCCCCTTTTTTTGAAGGCACGCGTGAAGACCAGACAGGTTCACGAAATGAACTCACTCAGCAGAGACACCATGCAGCAGTTCCTCCATCAGGGAAACTCACACAGCAGAGACACCATGCAGCAGTTCCTTCATCAGCCACAGGGAACTCACACAGCAGAGACACCATGCAGCAGTTCCTTCATCAGGGAAACTCACACAGCAGAGACACCATGCAGCAGTTCCTTCATCAGGGAAACTCACACAGCAGAGACACCATGCAGCAGTTCCTTCATCAGGGAAACTCACTCAGCAGAGACACCATGCAGCAGTTCCTTCATCAGCCACAGGGAAACTCACACAGCAGACACCATGCAGCAGTTCCTTCAGCAGCCACAAGGAAACTCACTCAGCAGAGACACCATGCAGCAGTTCCTTCAGCAGCCACAAGGAAACTCACTCAGCAGAGACACCATGCAGCAGTTCCTTCATCAGAGAAACTCACACAGCAGAGGCACCATGCAGCAGTTCCTTCAGCCACAGGGAAACTCACACAGCAGAGACACCATGCAGCAGTTCCTTCAGCCACAGGGAAACTCACTCAGCAGACACCATGCAGCAGTTCCTTCATCAGGGAAACTCACACAGCAGAGACACCATGCAGCAGTTCCTTCATCAGGGAAACTCACTCAGCAGAGACACCATGCAGCAGTTCCTTCATCAGAGAAACTCACACAGCAGAGACACCATGCAGCAGTTCCTTCATCAGCCACAGGGAAACTCACACAGCAGACACCATGCAGCAGTTCCTTCAGCAGCCACAAGGAAACTCACTCAGCAGAGACACCATGCAGCAGTTCCTTCAGCAGCCACAAGGAAACTCACTCAGCAGAGACACCATGCAGCAGTTCCTTCATCAGAGAAACTCACACAGCAGAGGCACCATGCAGCAGTTCCTTCAGCCACAGGGAAACTCACACAGCAGAGACACCATGCAGCAGTTCCTTCAGCCACAGGGAAACTCACTCAGCAGACACCATGCAGCAGTTCCTTCATCAGGGAAACTCACACAGCAGAGACACCATGCAGCAGTTCCTTCATCAGGGAAACTCACTCAGCAGAGACACCATGCAGCAGTTCCTTCATCAGAGAAACTCACACAGCAGAGACACCATGCAGCAGTTTCTTCAGCCACAGGGAAACTCACACAGAGGAGACTCCATGCAGCCGTTCCTTCATCAGAGAAACTCACACAGCAGAGACACCATGCAGCAGTTCCTTCATCAGAGAAACTCACACAGCAGAGACACCATGCAGCAGTTCCTTCATCAGCCACAATGAAACTCACACAGCAGAGACACCATGCAGCAGTTCCTTCATCAGCCACAAGGAAACTCACACAGCAGAGACACCATGCAGCAGTTCCTTCATCAGCCACAATGAAACTCACACAGCAGAGACACCATGCAGCAGTTCCTTCATCAGGGAAACTCACACAGCAGAGACACCATGCAGCAGTTCCTTCATCAGAGAAACTCACACAGCAGAGGCACCATGCAGCAGTTCCTTCATCAGAGAAACTCACACAGCAGAGGCACCATGCAGCAGTTCCTTCATCAGAGAAACTCACACAGCAGAGGCACCATGCAGCAGTTCCTTCATCAGCCACAGGGAAACTCACACAGCAGAGGCACCATGCAGCAGTTCCTTCAGCCACAGGGAAACTCACAGCAGAGACACCATGCAGCAGTTCCTTCATCAGAGAAACTCACACAGCAGAGGCACCATGCAGCAGTTCCTTCATCAGCCACAGGGAAACTCACACAGCAGAGACACCATGCAGCAGTTCCTTCAGCAGTTCCTTCATCAGAGAAACTCACACAGCAGAGGCACCATGCAGCAGTTCCTCCTTCAGCCACAGGGAAACTCACACAGCAGAGACACCATGCAGCAGTTCCTCCTTCAGCCACAGGGAAACTCACACAGCAGAGACACCATGCAGCAGTTCCTCCTTCAGCCACAGGGAAACTCACACAGCAGAGACACCATGCAGCAGTTCCTTCATCAGCCACAGGGAAACTCACACAGTAGAGGTGACATAAATGTGTTTTCATATATTTTCAGTGATAAAATCTAAACAATGTTCAGAGACCGGTTTAAATGTTTGGTTTTATTTTGTGACATATTAGTTCCAAAGATTTGCTGAGAGGGATTTTAGATAGACCAAGTATTGAAAAAAGTTAGTGTTCACCTCATTCCGGAGGTTCGCGTGGGCGGCGCCTTGAATTGTCCCGCCCTAAAGGTCAGACGTTGTTAAAGTTTAGTCCCTTTGTCTGCACAGCCCTGTGTATGTTTGTCCCGTCTTTAGCCGCTGCGTCTCCCACACAGGAAATGACCATATTTGGATTACAGCGTCGTCTCGGTCACAGCCTTTCCTGCTACACGTGGATTCATTCATTCATTTTATTTCGAGCAAACAGAGCAGAACAAAACAAAGAGTGCACAATAGTAAGAATAACTTGTACAACGATGCTTGAAACTGAGTGGGGAGGAGTTAAACTTATTGAACCTCGATCTGCAAAACAAGGTGTGCAAACAAAATGGCGGCTTCAATTACAGATGTGCTCAAACCTGAACCTTTCTTTTTGAATGATAATGGGTGGTTCAGCTTAACGACTGGCTCCACTCTCCCCTGACAGCCGATTCAACTCACCAGGACAGACGCCACCCTGGAAAGAAACGTCCAAATGGTTTCTCTGACCATTATTTGGAAGTGAGTGGATTCACACACCTGCCACGTTCATCTGACGGCTGAAAGTCCTTTCATCGGAATATTGTCTTCACTTTGGGAGACACAAGTTCTAAAATGGAATCAACAAAACCTGATTCAAAGATCACAAATGTAAACGGCTCAAAACACAGTGAAGAGGGAACAGTTCAAATGTCGAAAGTCTTTTATTCTGAAGCGTTTCCCTGACTCAGCGCTCCGTCCTGGACCTCGGTGTGAGCCTGGACCTCGGTGAGAGCCTGGACCTCGGTGTGAGTCTGGACCTCGGTGTGACTCTGGACCTCGGTGTGACTCTGGACCTCGGTGTGACTCTGGACCTCGGTGTGAGTCTGGACCTCGGTGTGAGTCTGGACCTCGGTGTGAGTCTGGACCTCGGTGTGAGTCTGGACCTCGGTGAGAGCCTGGACCTCGGTGAGAGCCTGGACGTGCCTCTTCAGATGCTAAAGTCTTTTATTCTGAAGCGTTTCCCTGACTCAGCGCTCCGTCCTGGACCTCGGTGTGACTCTGGACCTCGGTGTGAGCCTGGACCTCGGTGTGAGCCTGGACCTCGGTGAGAGCCTGGACCTCGGTGTGAGTCTGGACGTGCCTCTTCAGGTGCTCGCTCCTCGTGAAGCCCCTGGTGCAGAGGGGGCAGCTGAAAGGCCGGACGCCCGTGTGCACTCGCGTGTGCCTGACCAGCTGTGCCTTGGAGGAGAAGTGGGCGTGGCACACGGAGCAGCTGAAGGGTTTCTCGCCCGAGTGCATGGCGGCGTGCGTGAGCAGGTGGCCCCTCTGCGAGAACATCTTCCCGCACACGGAGCACCTGTAGGGCGTGTCTCCGCGGTGCACGGCCGTGTGGCTCTGCAGCGAGCCCTTTCGGGTGAAGCGCTTCCCGCACACGGAGCAGCTGAAAGGTTTCTCCCCCGTGTGGACGACCATGTGCCTCTTCAAGTCGCCGAAGATCTTCCCGCAGACGGCACATTGTTTCAGCGGGCGGGCGCCTCTTTGCGTCACGTCTAAGCCTGGGCAAAAAAGACACAAATTTACGTTGCAATGTTTTTGGGACTTTCTCGATGACGAACGTCAGAAATATGGTGCGGTTCACGTTCACACCTCTTTTATCTAAACAACATTCTACATGCAGAGCTCCTCTGCAGCCTGTGGGGGCGCTGTATGAAAACCTTCTACAGGAAAAACAGTGAGCAAGAAACACGCTTCTCTGACTGGTCGATTAAACTCCACTTCCTGTTCCGTCTTTTGTTTACAAAATGGAGCTGGATCAGACCTGGATCAGACTGTGACTGTGTTGGTTTTTCTTTACGCACTTTTTAAAGGGGCTAGATGAAAGTTGGCCATTTTATACTCACTACTGCCACCTCAGGTCATACGTGTAACTGCAGTTTCTATATTAAGCTCGTGCATGACGGCACTTCTGACCTGAACAAGTTTCTGAGTGACAGTGCAGGGTTTTAGAGGCAGTTGTGGTGAACAGGTCTGAGCTCATTCTACACATGAGGACATGTAGCAGGGTTGCCAGGTCCGCGGTTAAACCGCGGAATTGGGCGTTTTTTAAAGCCATTCCGCGGGTGAAAAAAACTGTCCGCGTTTTTTTGCCTTTCTGTAATCAATGTTGAATTGATCAAAATCACTATTTCGAAGGCAAATCCAAGGCTCTGTAAGCTGCTCTTTCAATAAGGGAGGGGAGTAGGGTCATCGTAGGAGCACATGGGCTCTGTTCACTAGTAAACAATATTGAAAATTCCAGCCGCGCCGTATGTCCGCGGGTTTTCCGCGGTTTTCAGATATTTTTGGGCGGGTTTGGCTGCCCAGACCTGGCAACCCTGACATGTAGGAACATGTAGGGGGAGGAAAATACATGATCTTAACATTTCTAAACTCCGTATAGTCCCTTTAATATGACAGTGACTGACTACGCTCAGAACAGTAGTAGTAAAGGTAGTAAAGGTAGTGAAGGTAGTGAAGGTAGTGAAGGTAGCCAAGGTAGCCAAGGTATTAAGGTAGTAAAGGTAGTGAAGGTAGTGAAGGTAGTAAAGGTAGTAAAGGTAGTGAAGGTAGTAAAGGTAGTAAAGGTAGTCAAGGTAGCCAATGTAGTCAAGGTAGTGAAGGTAGTGAAGGTAGTGAAGGTAGTAAAGGTAGTAAAGGTAGCCAAGGTAGCCAAGGTAGCCAAGGTAGCCAAGGTAGCCAAGGTAGCCAAGGTAGCCAAGGTAGTCAAGGTAGCCAAGGTAGTCAAGGTAGTCAAGGTAGCCAATGTAGTCAAGGTAGTGAAGGTAGTGAAGGTAGTGAAGGTAGTGAAGGTAGTGAAGGTAGTAAAGGTAGCCAAGGTAGCCAAGGTAGCCAAGGTAGCCAAGGTAGCCAAGGTAGCCAAGGTAGTCAAGGTAGCCAAGGTAGTCAAGGTAGTCAAGGTAGCCAAGGTAGCCAAGGTAGTCAAGGTAGCGAAGGTAGCGAAGGTATCAAAGGTAGTAAAGGTAGCAAAGGTAGTGAAGGTAGCCAAGGTAGCCAAGGTAGTCAAGGTAGTCAAGGTAGCCAAGGTAGTCAAGGTAGTCAAGGTAGTCAAGGTAGCCAAGGTAGCCAAGGTAGTCAAGGTAGCCAAGGTAGCCAAGGTAGTCAAGGTAGCCAAGGTAGTCAAGGTAGTCAAGGTAGTCAAGGTAGCGAAGGTAGCAAAGGTAGTAAAGGTAGTAAAGGTAGTGAAGGTAGCCAAGGTGGCCAAGGTGGTCAAGGTAGCCAAGGTAGCGAAGGTATCAAAGGTAGTAAAGGTAGAAAAGGTAGTAAAGGTAGTAAAGGTAGTGAAGGTAGTCAAGGTAGCCAAGGTAGCCAAGGTGGTCAAGGTAGTCAAGGTAGTCAAGGTAGCCAAGGTAGCCAAGGTAGCCAAGGTGGTCAAGGTAGTCAAGGTAGCCAAGGTAGCCAAGGTAGTCAAGGTAGCCAAGGTAGCCAAGGTAGCCAAGGTAGTCAAGGTAGCCAAGGTAGCCAAGGTAGCCAAGGTAGCCAAGGTAGTCAAGGTAGCCAAGGTAGCCAAGGTAGCCAAGGTAGCCAAGGTAGCCAAGGTAGCGAAGGTAGCCAAGGTGGTCAAGGTAGCCAAGGTAGCCAAGGTAGTCAAGGTAGCCAAGGTGGTCAAGGTAGCGAAGGTAGCCAAGGTAGCCAAGGTAGTCAAGGTAGCCAAGGTAGCCAAGGTAGCCAAGGTAGTCAAGGTAGTCAAGGTAGCGAAGGTAGTCAAGGTAGCCAAGGTGGTCAAGGTGGTCAAGGTAGCCAAGGTAGCAAAGGTATTAAGGTAGTAAAGGTAGTGAAGGTATTAAGGTAGTAAAGGTAGTAAAGGTAGTGAAGGTAGTGAAGGTAGTAAAGGTAGTAAAGGTAGTGAAGGTAGTGAAGGTAGTAAAGGTAGTAAAGGTAGTGAAGGTAGTGAAGGTAGTGAAGGTAGTAAAGGTAGTGAAGGTAGTGAAGGTAGTGAAGGTAGTGAAGGTAGTAAAGGTAATGAAGGTAGTAAAGGTAGTAAAGGTAGTAAAGGTAGTGAAGGTAGTGAAGGTAGTAAAGGTAGTAAAGGTAGTGAAGGTAGTGAAGGTAGTGAAGGTAGTGAAGGTAGTGAAGGTAGTGAAGGTAGTAAAGGTAGTGAAGGTAGTAAAGGTAGTAAAGGTAGTAAAGGTAGTAAAGGTAGTAAAGGTAGTGAAGGTAGTGAAGGTAGTGAAGGTAGTGAAGGTAGTAAAGGTAGTAAAGGTAGTAAAGGTAGTGAAGGTAGTGAAGGTAGTGAAGGTAGTGAAGGTAGTGAAGGTAGTAAAGGTAGTAAAGGTAGTGAAGGTAGTGAAGGTAGTGAAGGTAGTAAAGGTAGTAAAGGTAGTAAACATGATCTGATCAGGGCTTTGCTCTCTGACTCTGGCGCTGCTCATGTCTCATATTTACGAGTCGTTAACTGTTCGCTCTAACGTCTCTGCACAAGTGTTTTCATTTACATTCAGTAATGAATGTGGTGATCGTCTCCGCTCTGTTCTGTCTTTGTGTTACTTGTTTGTAACGCACAACGTCCTACAACTTTCACTTCCTGCTTTTGTTCCGCTCTCTGGCTGATCCGCTTCAGAGTTCGTTTGAACCGAGACCCACGTTTTCAGCCGGACCAGGGTTCGTTTCTTTGGCCCGGATCAGAGTCCATCTGCGCGTTCACAACACCTCAAACGAACGGATCAAGAAGGGGCTGTGAATGAGACCTTAGTGTTTTCACGTAAATGTAATTTAACTTTAGCCGAGATTTAGTCCACTAAATTTAAGATGAATTGAACTTTTGAGAATGAATGAATGTAAAAAGCACTTTGTAACTTTGTGATGTCTGTGAAAGGTGCTATAAAAATATATAAAATAATATAAAAAATTAAAATCTTCTTCTTCATATCCTGTTCCTTTACATGATTAATATACTTTATTGAAACCATATTGGTCTTTTGTCACTCATACTCCACAAGCTCCATGAACAACCTCATCTTCTGAGTACAGTCATAAACTCATAACCCTAATCTAGCGCACAAACATATACAGTGTTACATTATTATTGGATTTAACAAAGGCTTAAAAATCCTCATAAGTTTAATTCAGGACTCTGATGTAGTCGATATATTGCTCACCTCCAGTTATGTCGCTGCTTCCAGGTGAAAGTTTGTCTCCGGACGTTTCCAAACATCGCAGCTCATTCTGTGGGTAAAAGTCGGGCGGATCCGCCTCGTCAGAGTTTTCAGCGTCGAAGAAGCTCTCGCCGAGTCCTGGTTTATGGTCGTCAGGATCTGAAAAGTGCTGATGTTCCCACGAAGAGCACGGACTTTTGACTAAGATAAACTCCTCGCTCTCCTGTTTCAGACTGAGGGCAGCCTCCTCTTCTTCTTCCTCCTCTTTTGTCTTAACACCTAAAGACACAAACACATCATTAAAACTTTGTAAATACTGTGAATGATGAATTATCTGTTTTTAATGCTTTAAAGGGATATTTCAGGATTTTTGACATAGGGCCTCGTTTCCTCGTTATCCAGAGTGTTGCTGATTTCTGGAGATTTTTTTTTCTTTGTAGTTGCGATCATTCATGTGATGCAGGTCAGTTATTTTCCAAACATGATTCTATGGACACAGACATTTATATGGTTAGTCTGGTGTTATAAGTGATTTGCCTCAGGTGCTCTGTGGAGCGGGTCACACTGTTTTTAATGCAGGCTAGCTGATACCATAGAAATGCACTAGCCTAGCACTAGCCTAGCGCCACGAAACTCTTCAAACATAAGAACTGCATGAATTACAAAAAATAAATATCTCCAGAAATCAGCAACACTCTGGAGAACTAGGAAATGTCAAATATATTTGATTTAAAAATTGAGTTGGTCAAATCGATTCATATTTTCCCCCCCCAATTTTTTTTTAATGTATGTATTTATTTGTATTTTACCTCTCTGCCCTCTCTTAAGAGGAAGAAGGTCCTGCTGTACAAATGTACCTCAGGATTTGTTGTTGTTTTATTGCTTAATCCAAAAACAGTATAAATAATTTGGATGTTTAACAATCTTTGTTGCTCAGTGACTTTTCAGTTAGAGAAAGGGTTTGGTATTGGTCTAGTAACGAGCTTGGTAGCTTCTATCTTCACCTGGTTTGGAGCTAGAGAGGAGGAGAGGCTAAATGCTAACGCCGTCTGTGTTTACGTGACTGAGGACACACGTGAAGACCAGACAGGTACACATGAACTCGTCTAGATAAGAACAGATCTCAGTATGGAAAAACGGTGGCCTATTCCTTTAAATGCGGGGGTGAAATGCAGATTCTGAAATTCTGAAATATCCCTTTTTGGGGGGAAATCGCCCAGCTCTAGGCCCTACGTCAAAATCCTGAAATATCCCTTTAATGTTTTTAATTTAACACTTTCCAAGTGACTTCCTGTTGGAAAACTATATCAATAAAAATGTCCCTCTTTCTTGTTCACCAAAAAAGTGGGAAATCAGGAAGAATTTTGGGGGAAATTGCAGAAAAAAATGTGGAAAAAGAAAAAATAGGAATGATAATAGTAGTAAAAAAATGATAATAATAATATAGTTTTTGCTTTTAGTATTAAAAGTCAAAACTCTTTTAGCAGACACGCTTTGATGGGTCTGGGGCCACATTTGGGAATCAGTGGATCAGACCAACCCACATTGTACATGTTTTAACTTTTAAACAAAGAAAGCGTCATTTACGAACCCAGACCCGTCTCTCCTGCTCCGGTGCGCGGCTTCAGCGCCTCCTCCAGGACCTCCTGTCTCCTCTGGTTCTCCTCTTTGGAGCGGCACAGTTCCTCCTCATACTCCGCTATGGTCCTCTCCACCAGCTCAAAGATCTCCTCCGCGGCCGCGCTCAGCCGCTCCGTCACCAGAGCTCTCAGAGTCTGGCTCCTTCTGGACATTTTCAGTCTTGTTTTTAGCATTAGCTTTAGCTTTAGCACCGGAGCTAACCGGAAGCTAACGCCGGGGGAACTCTCCGCCTGAAGCGCGGGTTTTAGGAGCTTTAATCCAGTGAAACTCCTCTCAGGCGGTGAACAGATCCCGCTCTCCTTCAGTTTCAGTGATAAATGTCGATATTTATTCACAAAGGGTTGAAAAAGCGAAACGAACGTGAGGCGGACAGACGTTAGTCCCGCTGCGCGTGCACCCCGTGTGGACCAGAGCGGCCACTACACTTCCGGAAGCGAAACAAACGTAAATCATTTTATTCAAGTAGAAATCAAAATAAATAAATTAGTTAATAACAATAATCATAATAATAATAAAAATAATAATAACAATAATAATAATAATATAAAATAATAATAGTAAAAAATATGATAATAATAAAAGTAATACTATGTACTCTCTGATGCTCTCATGAGAAGTCTAATGTACGAATTTATTCATTGTTTAGTCTCGTAAACTTGGACTCAAGTCATAAAACTATCTTACCCTCTTAACTCCCGCGATAACTGAGCACATTTTCTCCAGTTTGGCATTACCAGAGTATATGAACTTGTTGAAAAAGGCTTCTAAATAAAATAAACAGAGATATTGGCTTTTTTCGGCATTACATCAGCTGTTACATGGGTCAACCTCTAATTAATAATAATAATAATGATAATAATGATAATGCTTTACACTTGTATTGCGCTTTACAAGCCTGTGTTACCAAGTTTCTCACGCGCTGCACTGTCGTCATCATTCATTCACGCCGTACTCGGTGAAACAATGGGAGCAGTTGCTAATGACGCCTTGTTCCTTCGGTCTTTGTCTCCGCTCTTCGGAAAACCACGATCTTCCTTTTTACAAAATACGTGTGTTCAGCGGTGACGTCACAGCTCGACTTCCGGGTTCACAGATGTGCGAGAAACGACAAAAAACTCTTTAAAACCACAATCAGTATTTGTGAAACTCAACAGAGAGTTACTGAACAGACTTATTTATCAGAGCCATGAGCCAAACATGCTGAACCTACTGCTATAAAAGTCAGATTTAGCAAAATCGTTACGTCCGGGTTAGAGGAGATAAATGCTAACGCAGCTATGCTAACCCCGGAAGAACCGACTTTAGTAAATAATCGTTTTTTTTAGCAGCAGGTGCGGAATTTTTGCCCTTCAATCACGGCCATCGGAAATTGTAGAAAAACCCCCACACCCACATCTGGAGACGGCCCCGGGCGCCAGAAGCAGACGACAAACAATGTTGCACAGCTGTATAATGGTAATAAAAACAATAATAAAACATACAGCTCAAAGTCACTTTACAATTTCATGCCATTATTCATTCAGTCCAGTTTTTTTTTTTAGCTTATTTCTTGGTAAACATCACTATTTCGAAAGACAAGATCTCAAATCCAAGGCGAGTAAAGCAGCGTTTTCAGTCAGAGAGGCAGAGAGGGCGGGTTCTCAGCATCGCAGGAGCACGTGGGCTCTGTGAAGTTCAACCAGGGGCCCAGAAGTCCGATAATAACGTCCGATAATGACTTTTTGGGGGCGGGTTTGAACCTGGCAACACGTCCTCCGACCATCACCAGCCACTCACTCACACTTTACAGTCCCCACAAATAAACGATACATATCCAACCGTTAAAGGCCCAGTCACTGTGCGTACACACAGCTACAGCCCCTTTAACTTTACCCACCGGTGTTGGTCATTGTTCGTTTCCCGATTGTAAACATGTTCTTGGTTTTTCCGTTGTTTCACCGTCACATTTGTGGCTCTAGTGCGTTTGTGTGTGAGTGCGTGACATTTGTGTATAGTGTGGCGTTTACATGCGACAGGTTGGCGTTTGTGTATAGCGTGGTGTCTGCGTGTGGTAGCGTGAGGTCTGCGTGTGTCAGCGTGGCGTCTGCGTGTGGAAGCCTGCTGTCTGCGTGTGGAAGCCTGGCGTCTGCGTGTGGAAGCCTGGCGTCTGCGTGTGGAAGCCTGGCGTCTGCGTGTGGAAGCCTGGCGTCTGCGTGTGGAAGCCTGGCGTCTGCGTGTGGAAGCCTGGCGTCTGCGTGTGGAAGCCTGGCGTCTGCGTGTGGAAGCCTGGCGTCTGCGTGCGTCAGCCTGCTGTCTGCGTGTGTCAGCGTGGCGTCTGCGTGTGTCAGCGTGGTGTCTGCATGTGTCAGCGTGGCATCTGCGTGTGGAAGCCTGGTGTCTGCGTGTGTCAGCGGGGTGTTTGCGTGTGGAAGTCTGGTGTCTGCGTGTGGAATCCTGGCGTCTGCGTGCATCAGCCTGCTGTCTGCGTGTGTCAGCGTGGCATCTGCGTGTGGAAGTCTGGTGTCTGCGTGTGGAATCCTGGCGTCTGCGTGCATCAGCCTGCTGTCTGCGTGTGTCAGCGTGGCATCTGCGTGTGGAAGCCTGGTGTCTGCGTGTGTCAGCGTGGTGTTTGCGTGTGGAAGTCTGGTGTCTGCGTGTGGAAGCCTGGCGTCTGCGTGTGGAAGCCTGGCGTCTGCGTATGGAAGCCTGGCGTCTGCGTGTGGAAGCCTGGCGTCTGCGTGTGGAAGCCTGGCGTCTGCGTGTGGAAGCCTGGCGTCTGCGTGTGGAAGCCTGCCGTCTGCGTGTGGAAGCCTGCCGTCTGCGTGTGTCAGCGCGCCGTCTGCGTGTGGAAGCCTGCCGTCTGCGTGTGTCAGCCTGGCGTCTGCGTGTGGAAGCCTGGCATCTGCGTGTGGAAGCCTGGTGTCTGCGTGTGGAAGCCTGGTGTTTGCGTGCATCAGCCTGCCGTCTGCGTGTGGTAGCGTGAGGTCTGCGTTCATCAGCCTGCCGTCTGTGGGTGGAAGCCTGGTGTTTGCGTGCATCAGCCGGCTGTCTGCGTGCGTCAGCGTGGCGTCTGCATGTGGAAGCATGGTGTTTGCGTTCATCAGCCGGCTGTCTGCGTGTGGTAGCGTGAGGTCTGCGTGTGTCAGCCTGCCGTCTGCGTGCATCAGCGTGAGGTCTGCGTGTGGTAGCGTGAGGTCTGCGTGTGTCAGCCTGGCATCTGCATGCATTAGCGTGAGGTCTGCGTGCATCAGCCTTGCATCTGCGTGCTCCAGCAGGTGCTTCTGCAGCCGCTCCCTCCGCATGTATGCGCAGGCGCAGTGTGGACACCTGAAAGGCCTCTCCCCGGTGTGTGACATCATGTGCACCTTCAGGTTGCCCTTCTGCGTGAAGCGCTTGCTGCAGACGGAGCACCTGAATGGTTTGACCTTGTTGTGCGTGGCCATGTGCAGCGTTAGCGAACTCTTCCGCGCGAAGCCCTTCCGGCAGATCCGACACTGGGCCGACACCTCCCCCGTGTGCAGGGCCAGGTGGCACTTCAGCGAGTCCTCGCGCGGGAACCTGCGCTCGCAGATCGGACACTCGTAGACCTTCCTCAGGAAGTGGATGTTCATGTGGCGCCGTAAGGCTGAGTAACTGCGCCATAGCTTCCCACAGATCTGACAGGGGATCATCGCCGAGCCCTCGCCGTCTGCTGCCGGAGCAGGGACGCCTCTCTGCAGATCCAAACCCTGGACCACCGGACTTTCCTGTGAAGGGTTTTCCACGGTCTTCACCTCCTGGTGAGAGTCTGCGTGCTCGGCCTCTGGCTCGTCGTCAATGGGCGGCTGCCAGCTGAAGTTTGCCATGAACATCTCGGGTTTGATTTGGGAGAATCCCAGATCAGGAGTGAGCGCCAACTCCGGCGCCCACAGGTTGGGCTCTTCTTTGATTTCAGGGCAGATTCTGGGGCAGTCGGCGGGTTCCTGCTTCACTGCCGGAGCTTCCTCTTCCTCCTTCTCTTCTTCTTCCTTATCAGCATCGTCATCACCACCGTCATCATCATCATCACCTGGATCTGCTGCAGGAGGCTTTAAATCTGAGGGTGAAAACAAAGTAAACAGTTTACTACATAGGCCTGATGAGGGAGGAGCCCATTTAATATTGTTACTTTATTTCACTGAGCTGCAGCCGATATTTACTACAATTATTGGACAAAAACGTTTCTGAAACAATTAAAATAAAATACAAATTTCAACAAAACTTCTGGATCATGTTTTAACATTGACGTCGTTAACACATCGAGTGTCAAAAACGGAAAACCTTCCCATGGAAAGATCGAAACAGTTGAGATTTGAACATTTCTCTGAGTTTTTAAACGGTTAAAATCGGTCCAAGGACGACTGAGAAACATCCTGTTAAAGTCTTCAATCAATGTTTAACAATCCAGGCCATTTTTCATGATGTTTGTAGCACCACAGCGTATTCAATGTTATAGCCATGGACACAGGCTGTGGCTCGTTTGAAAGCTGAGACACTTTTATTCTTGGTTCCTGAGAAATCCAAGCTAGTTTGATCAAAGATCTTCTAGATTCGGAAAATAAATGTAGTCAACCTTTTAACCTCCCCTTTAACAGAGCACATTTTCCCCAGTTCAGCTTCACCCAAATCTAAAAGGTATTGTTGCTGTTTCTGTGGCTCTTTTGTGGCTCTTTTTTTGCCTCCTCATCTCTTTTCAATCGTGTTTTTGTCGTCCTTTTGTTGTCGCTCTTCTGTTGTATTTTCACCCTCGTTTTCGTCACTGTTTTGACGCTTTGATCAAGAAGCTTTTAGATTTAGGTAAAGCCGAACTGGAGAAAATGTGCTCGGTTCCGGCGGGGGTCGACATCTTAACTCCCGCCTGAACCGAGAGCATTTTCACCAGTTTGGATTTACCCAAATCCTGTAGGCCAGTGTAACACCTCATTTGAAAGCTAAGATCTACAAAACTCATCTAAATGGATCTTTTTCCTCACGTCATCAGATTTTTTCCATCTTTATTTTGGGGGGGGGGGGGGTATTCAACTCATTTTGTAGCTTTTTTGTCATTTTATTGTAATTTTTTGTCTTTTTTAATTTCATTTTTGTCACATTTGTCATTTTTTCGTCACATTTTTGTCATTTTTTCGTCGCATTTTTGTCACAATTTTGTCATTTTTTCGTCACATTTTTGTCATTTTTTCGTCACATTTTTGTCGCATTTTTGTCATTTTTTCGTCACAATTTTGTCATTTTTTCGTCACATTTTTGTCATTTTTTCGTCACATTTTTGTCATTTTTTCGTCACATTTTTGTCGCATTTTTGTCATTTTTTCGTCACAATTTTGTCATTTTTTCGTCACAATTTTGTCATTTTTTCGTCACATTTTTGTCGCATTTTTGTCATTTTTCCGTCACATTTTTGGTCAAAGTTTTCTCACTTTTTTATCACATCTTCATCATTGTTTTTGTCTCAGTTCTGTCACTATTTTCACACCTTTTTTTTGAAGCTTTTGGATTGGGGTAAAGCCAAACTGGGGAAAATGTGCTCGGTTCAGGTGGGAGTTAAGGGGTTAAGAAGTTAAAGACATTTGAGGCCTTCGTTTTCACGCGAGGACCAGTGAACCTGCCCCGCGGCTGCTCAGCCAAACCCCCCCAGGAGCTCTGCAGGAGGGAAGGGCATCTGAAGCAGTTAATATGTAGAGGTAAATAGATGAGGCGCTCTCACCTAATCTGTGGAGCCGGACCTGCGGACTCAGCACCTCCTCCAGGAGCTGCTGCCTCCTCTGGTTCTCCTCTTTGGAGCGGCACAGCTCCTCCTCGTACTCCGCTATGGTCCTCTCCACCAGGCGGAAGATCTCCTCCGCCGCCGCGCTCAGCCGCTCCGTCACCAGAGCCCTCAGTCTCCCGCTGCTTCTGGACATGTTCACAGCCCGCGTTAGCTTTAGCCCCGTCGAGCTACAACCCGGAAACAAACAAAGGCACAAACTTCTTGTCGCCGCACGATCCGATGCGGAAGTGAAATCCGTCCGTGAAACGCCGTCGCTCCGTTTTTCAACAAACTCAGACGTGTTTAACATCCATAACCCGAGTTGAAGTGATGTAAGAACAACTGTCGCTCGTTAAATGATTGTTATGACGAGTAAGTAAAGAAGCAAGAGCTCAACAGTCACGCCCACTTCCGGTCACGAGCCGGGGTCCAGTAGGCAGACCAAAGAAATGACAGAAATGCCTTTTTTTGGACCCCTTTTCCCCCAGGTCTGGACCGGGACTGAAAAACGGCCCTGACTCTGACCAGCCCGACCCGAATGAATGCGGCACATTTTAACCTCATGTCCCAAGGGAATTTTATGTAAAAGCATTCAAATTAAACTGGGAATACATTTTCTCATTAACCCCTTAACTCCCACCTGAACCGAGCACATTTTCTCCAGTTTGGCTTTACCCCAATCCAAAAGCTTCTGGGGGGAAAAGCTGTGAAAATAGCAACAAAACTGAGACGAAAACAATGATGGAAATGTGACAAAAAAGTGAGAAAACGTTGACAAAAAAGTGACGAAGAATTGATGAAAAAGTGGCAAAAAAGTCACAAAAAATGTCACAAGAAATTGACAAAAAATTTGACAAAATATGACAAAAAAATTACAAAAATTAGACAAAAATGTGATAAAAAAAAAGTGATAAAAATGTGACAAAAAATGACAAAAATGTGACAAAAAAATGACAAAAATGTTACAAAAAAATGACAAAAAAGTGACAAAAAATGACAAAAATGTGACAAAAAATGACAAAAATGTGACCAAAAAAAGACAAAAAAGTGACCAAAAAAAGACAAAAAAGTGATAAAAAATGACAAAAAGTGATAAAAAAATTTGACGAAAATTTGATAAAAAATTGATAAAAATTTGACCAAAAAAATGACAAAATGTGACAAAATGACAAAAAAAAAGACAAAAAATTAACTAAAAATTGACAAAAAAATGACCAAAATTTGTCAAAAAAAATTGACGAAAAAAGGACAAAAATGTGACAAAAAAGTTACAAAAATGAGTTGAATACCCAACAAAAAAATGATGGAAAAAAAAATCTGATGACGTGAGGAAAAAGATCCTCTCGGTTCAGGCGGGAGTTCAGAGGTTAAGCACACGTTGACCTATTTGCAAATGTAGGATATATGATTGAAAATTGTATTAATTCTGTCTAAACGACTGCAATAGTAGTAAAAGTGAAGCGTCCCGGCCTCTAATGTTACACTTTTTTTTTGCAGTGCTGTGTGACTCAACATTCCTTCTATGCTTTAAATGTATTTTTTCATATTTAATCAACATTTGTTTAATTTAAGGCCTTCATCCCCACTGCTGTCAGTCAACAAGACTGGAAAGTCACATGTGCAATAACCCCTTTACAAAACACACACAATAATCCCTGTGTTTAAATCACTTCCCTGCGTCACTTTATCAGCACTTGCTCTATGATTAAACCTGCACTGCTAACACTGACTATAGCTTTTTTTGTTATAGTCTGTTTATTTATTATTTACTGTTTATACGTTTTGTCCCCACAGAGTCCTTGGTAGTCATCGTACATAAGAAACCACCATTTTACTATTTCTTTGTTTTTTGTTTATTTTTCCTCACATTTCCTGCCTATTTGCTCCCCCTGAGCTGAATGTAACCAGTACATTTCTCCATTGTGAGATCAATAAAGGCTTATCTTACCGTATCTTCAAAATACATCTGACTCAGTCCTGCTACACGAACACATGACCCCATCGTCAACAAAAGGTTACATTAGTGTGATGTTCTCTCATTCACTTTTAATATATTTGTCAATATGTCTACTGAAACTGGGTTTGTCAAAAGCCTAGTTTTAGTTGAACAAAATCAAGGTCCAACTTTATTACTGTCCCAAAGGAAGCACAGCATCATGAGAGACCATCAGTAGAAGATCAGATAAAACCTACAACGTCCCACCAACGTTAATAATGTCATAAAGGTGCTTTTGCTCAAAGGTTTTTGACCGTAGTTCCATTTTAACGAGTGGCAATGATTAACAACATAAATAAACAAAACCCACAGTTCTGATCCAGGGCCGGACTGGGACTGAAAACCAGCCCTGGACTCTGACCAGCCTGGCCCAAATCAGCGTAATTGTGACTTCCACAAATACATATTTTAACCTCTGACCCCCCGCCTTAACAATAACGAGTGCTTTTTCCCTCAGGTCGACTTTTTATTATTGTTTTTTTGATTGGCATCATCAGCAAAAAGAGCGGGAAAGGCGGTCGTGGAAACAGAAGCAAAATCGTGAATATAAATAATAAATAATAATGGTCCCAAAATTGAACCTTGTGGCACACCATACTCCACGGAACTCCTTTTAGATTCATGTTTTTTTATACTGGGCTTTACCCAAATCTAAAAGCTTCTCGACTGGAGAGCAACAATGTAACGCCTCATTTGAAAGCTAAGACCTACAAAAGTGATGGAAACTTTTCGTCACGTCGCCACATTTTTGTCATATTTTTGTTGTTTTTTTAATCATTTTTTCTATCATTTTTTGTTGTGTTTTTCTCACGTTTTGTAGGGTTTTTTTCCGTGTTTTTCTCATGTTTTTGTTGACTTTTCATCCTTTTTCTTGCTATTTTGATGCTTTTCTTTTTAGCTTTTAGATTTGGGTAAAGCTGGGTTGAGGCGGGACCGGTGGCCCCTCTGTGCTCTTCCAGAATGGACACATGGCCAGTCCGCCCCTGGTATAACCTGTGTTTGTCGACCGTCCACAGTTTGTGTGTCGATGTGTCCGCACTGGAGACTCTGACGCTTCAGTGGAAACATCTCCAGCAGAGCCGACCAGAGGAGCTCGAAAAATCTGACAATTGCAGCCAGAAAATTGCAGCAAAATGTAGCAACAACAATCCTTCCATCTTGAACAGTACAAAGTGTTGGTATACGAGTGTTACTGCAGAAACTGTCCCAGAAGTCGTGACTCGAGTTCTGCTGGAGATGTTTCCATTGAAGCGTCAGAGTCTCCAGTGCGGACACATCGATACACAAACTGTGGACGGTCCACAAACACAGATCAGAACTGTGGGCTTTATTTATTTATGTTGTTAATCATTGCCACTCGTTGAAGCTACACTGCGTAGAATTTTACCCCAAAAATAAAATTGAAATTCAAGCTTTTATTTTACGACAGATATTTTCAGCATTGAAAAATACCTCAAACAAACATGTGATTTCTCTGTGAGCGGCTCAGCTCTCCTAAGACATGACATGACTTTACCGGGAGTGGGGACGTCTCCAGCTCGTCTCCATGGAGATGTCGACTAAAGTCAGCAGAATTATAGATTTAACCCCTTAACTCCCACCTGAACCGAGCACATTTTCTCCAGTTTAGCTTTACCCCAATCCAAAAGCTTTTGGAAAATAGCGACAAAACTGAGACGAAAAACAATGATGGAAATGTGACAAAAAAGTGACGAGAAATGGATGAAAAAGTGGCAAAAATGTCAAAAAAATGTTACAAGAAATTGACAAAAAATGGTCGAAAAAATGATAAAAAATTGGCAAAAAAATGACAAAAATGTGATAAAAATTTGATAAAAAATTGACAGAAATGTGACAAAATGTGACAAAAAATAACAAAAATATGATAAAAATTTGACAAAAAAATGACAAAAAAGTTACAAAAATGAGTTGAATACCCAACAAAAAAATGATGGAAAAAAAATCTGACGTGAGGAAAAAGATCCTCTCGGTTCAGGCGGGAGTTAAGAGGTTAAGGCGAGACACTGCAGGCGAATAGGGAAACAATTTAAATGTACAGATATCAATTTGAAACTGTTGCTGTGGCATAAATGTGAGAAAAAAAAATACATCGCAAGTTTTCTGTCATTTTATCTTTTCATATAAGAACAAGGTGTTTTATGCCTAAAAATGCCCCAAATTTCCCATCTTTTCGGCGACGAAATCTGAATAATGGATAGAGCTACATTCAAATTCATGGTTTCATTTTATTGATGAATGAGTTACCAAGACGTTTTCAGAGGGGATTTTGGATTCCTTTTTTAGTTTTAAAATAAACTGTTTTTTAGTGGAAAAATTTGTAAAAATGTATTTTTATTTTTTATTTTTTGACATTCAAAACTCAATAAATGGGGATTAACCTCTTAACTCCCGCCTGAACGAGAGCATTTTCTCCAGTTCAGCTTTACCCAAATCCTGTAGGCCAGTGTAACACCTCATTTGAAAGCTAAGACCTACAAACCTAAATTGATCTTTTTCCTCACGTCATCAGATTGTTTTTCATCACTTTTTTTGTTGGGCAGTCGTCTCATTTTTGTCAAATTTCCGTGACTTTTTGTCACTTTTTCGTCAAATCTTTGCATTTTTTTGTCAAATTCTTATCACTTTTTCGTCCATTTGTTCTCAATTTTTCGTCAAATTTTTCTCACTTTTTTGTCAAATTTCTGTCCACTTTTGCCATTTTTTTTGTACATTTTTTGTCACTTTTTCGTCAATTTTTTCTCACTTTTTTTCACATTTTCATCCTTGTTTTCGTTTCAGTTTTGTTGCTATTTTCACACCTTTTTTCCAGAAGCTTTTGGATTGGGGTAAAGCTGGAGAAAATGTGCTCGGTTCGGGTTCGGGTTAAATAATAAAAAATCTTCCAAGTAATGTTCAGTCCAAGGCCGACTGACGTGGACATAGTGTCGCCACAATGACAGAAAAATGTGTTTTGAGTAAAAGGCCCTTGAAATTGTGTTCTCCCATATAAGTCTATGGGGGAACATTGAATCAGCGCAATATTTACACATGTTTTTGTGAAGATTAGGCATATTTTCTGTTTCCGGGTGAAAACTTGTATGTTTCAGAGACTAATTTGGCCCAAAACCTGAAAACTGAAAATAATGAGTTTTGCCTGAAGCAGGTTCGGTTCCCATTCAAATCCATTCTTTGATTTCTCACTGCAGAAACAGCAAACACACAGGAGCATGTTTTGTACTGATGGCAACAGTATAGTCCAAAATGTTCGCAGTGTACCTTTAAAATGGAACTACGGTCAAAAACCTTTGTGACGATCCGGGAACTTTCGTATTTTCGTGTCATTCTGTTACATTTAGTCTATTGTCTCTCATGTGGGTAAAGCCAAACTGGAGAAAATGTTTCATTTAAACATGTAAATGCATTTATAACTGGAGTTACTTAATTGTACTGACTGTGTTGTTTTCCTCGTCTCTTAAGTGAAACACGTCACACGGACACGACAGTTAAACATTTCTTCATAATCCTGATTCTTCAGACAAATATTCAGTGTCTTTCCTCATTTCACTTCTCTTTTCTATTGATCAACGGGGGCGGAGACAAAAGTCTGAAGCCCATCCTCCACCTGCAGACAACGAGAGCCTCAGATCAGCAGCGTCTCGTTCAGATATCGTTCATTTAAAGTTTATCCTAAATAAAAGTCCTTCACCTCCTGCTCTGTTTCCTTTTCTCCAGAGACATCATTCTTCACCAGAGGAAACTTTCCCACTTGTTTGTTTTGTGAGATAAAACACGTCCTTTTAAATCATGAGTTGTTCTGTGAGAGCATCAAACATGAGCTCTATTTTAGGGGCGATACAGAACTTTAATAGTTTCAGTCATAGTTTATTTGTTCAGATCTAAAGAGGAGAGAGGAGGAGGGGGCAGACTCGTATCCAATCACCTGAGCGTGAGGACAGGTGGGCGTTTCCCATCATGCACTTGGGCCGTGGAGAGATGCAGCGGCTGATCAGGTCGGCCGGCACCGAGAGTCTGCAGTCGGCTGTAAACCTGCGTCTGTCTGGCTCAGCTCGAACACAGCGAGTAACTCCAAGTTCCTCCTCCTCCTGCTCCTGCTCCTGCTCCTGCTCCTCCTGCTCCTCCTCCTGCTCCTCCTCCTGCTCCTGCTCCTCCTGCTCCTCCTCCTGCTCCTCCTGCTCCTGCTCCTCCTCCTGCTCCTCCTCCTCCTCCTCCTCCTGCTCCTCCTGCTCCTCCCACAGCTGCAGACCCCTTCCTTATAAGATCAGAGGTCTCTTCTCTCTTCATTTCACCTGATCTTCAGCCTGTGACTGAGGAACATCTGCAGATCTCGTCTCCAAACCGGCTTCTACTGATCCAACGGTGAGTCTGCCTGTACCCACTTCTGGTGGTCACTTTAACTTGTAAATCATTAAGAATATGTTTTTGGTTAACTTAATCTGCACGCACTCGATGTCTCTATCTTCATCCAGTCCTGTGTTTCGGTGGGAAATGTCTGGAGTGTCATGAGTGCTGTGGGCGATTTCACAGGAAATATTAAAACTCTAAGTTTACATAGAGTCTGACTCCGTAAGATCAATTTAAACACAGTTAAACAGTTAAGTTTAAAATATTAAAGTATCAAAAAGGTCTCGCCAGCGTGTTCGTTGATCCCAAGGTCTGAGGAGAAACCGCCAGAATTCAGGAGCTTTAGTCAAAGAAGATTTATTCCCTATAACAATTACAATTTCTAAACACAGGTTATCTGAATGCTAAAGTCCCTGTACTTTACTAACAATATACACACGGTGCTCGAACGGGGCGTCCCGGGGAAACGGCACCGTCTCACTGCGCTCTTACAAACATATATCAGAAAAAATGTGACGTTCACAAAGAGATAGAAGATGAGCTCGGGCCGAGGTCAGCAGGTCCTTCCTGTCGCCTTATATGGAGTTATTTTTCACAGCTCCGGTGAGGGCACCGAACGTCTCCACAGGTTTGAGCAAAAGAATTCTAGAGCAAGAAATGTGGTATTGTTACAGCAATGTGCGGGTGAAAAGATTGGTTTCCCTGAAACTTAAAGGAACAGGCCACCGTTTTTCCATACTGAGATATGTTCTTACCTGAGCTGTGACGAGTTCTTTAGGACCTGTCTGATCTTCCCCCGTGCCTTCAATCACGTAAACACAGCGCAGACGGCGTTAGCATTTAGCCTCTCCCTCTCTCCTCTATAGCTCCAAAACAGGTCAAGATAGAAGCTACCAAGCTCTTCTACGTTTTCCCTATTTAAATATGGTTACATGAAGTGTTCGACTACAAAGTATAATTACACACAATTAAACAAGCTTCTATTGACGGAAGTGAGCGTGGGGAAGTCTTTAGGAGTTACTGCGCGGACGTTTTGCTCCTGTATCATTACGCCTCACAATATAGTCCCCCTTTTTATCTGCTTATAAAATCGACATGTTACATTTCTGTGTAAATATACTTTGCATGAAAACACTTCACGTAACTTTATTTAAATAGGGAACACGTGGAAGAGCTTGGTAGCTTCTATCTTGACCAGTTTTGGAGCTATAGAGGAGAGAGCTTCTCTCCCAGAATCCGCCCCGGCTCCATATTCAGACAGATGACCTTCTGTGTCCACTCTGTCCTGTCGCTGATGCTGAGTTCACGTGCTTTCTGTCGCTCGTGCAGTTCTGACGATGAAGTGAAACTCTCCCAGTCGCTCACAGTCTGACTCTCTCCACAGATGATGAAGACGTCCAGAGGAGTCATCGTCTTCTGTCTGCTGACCGTTCTCTCAGTGAGCTGTGAGCGAGTCTTTAAAGAGCTCAATTCAATCAATGACTTAAAAGAGGTTTTTAAAGACCAGTCCGTGCCTCGACACGCCCTCATCCTGCTGTTCTGGTTTGCCAACGAAGTCACCCTCGACAACAACGATGCTTTGTGTATCGGCTTTAACCCGAGGAGGCAGTACGGCTCTCATCCCTACGGAAACTTTGACGGTTTGCTGCGCACAGTTCCTGAGTTTTCCAAATACTTTACCGTGGGCAATCTTTATACGAAGACTGCTGGGAGATTTCCAGTTTCCATTCGTGAGATGCAGTTTGAGGTGGACGAACCAAACATGGATCGCATCATTATGTGTGTCCGTGAAGAGAAAACACAGAACTCTACTTCACGACCCGTCAGCCAAGTGTTTCTCACCCAACACTTCAGCCAAAACAAGAGTCTGGGCACGGAGTATGACCCTGACCACACCTACATCATAACCAACAACCTGCTCCAGCAGCTCAGAATGTTTTCATCCGACTATAACTCACCAAGGCTGGAGCAGCTTCGAGACCAGTTCAACAACAACATTGAGGACAGTCAGCTCAGTAACCTCAGAAACACACTGGGAGGCGACGCGCGCCTCGGCCTGCTCTACTTGATTGTAATGCCAGAATCTTACCCAGAAGCTTCCAGTAAATTATTGAATTGCCGCAGGGAAAACGCTCGTATGAAAAGGGATTTAGCCTTGAGAATCAGATGTGAGTGGCAGAATTGTGGACTTGAAGTGCAAGCAGGAGATAACGGAAATGCCAGGATTTCCTGGAGAGATGTTACTGAGGAGCAGATAAACGCTGGGATCGTTCTTGGACTTTATAGAAATGAGAACGACATAGGTAACGCTCTCGAATATAAGAACATTTGGAGCCGTCAAGGCAGTTACGACACCGCGGTGCTGCTGAATGAGGGCCTTCAGGTCAGGCTGCGCAAAGCTAATTCGCCTTTACGAGGATATGGGGATGAAATTTGCAGAGGCAAAGAATTTAAAATCTCAGAGCCTGTTTCAGTCAAAGGCGGCACTAAGCTGCAGCTGTTTGTAAAAGATGGCTACGCTTGTTTTCGGCTGCTTAAACCTCGTACAGAAACTGGAGCTTATCACTTTGATCATGCTTTTGATAAATCCTGGGTTGGGCTGTACGCAGATAGTGAGGCATCAACAACAGATTACTTATCCAGGCAGTGGCAGTGGGTAACGAAGTTTAACAAAGGCCCAGACTCTGGTGATTACGATACCTTTGAGTACTGCACAGGCACCACGGCCACTCAGGGTCTGCAGGCACGATTTATGATAGAAGACTATACGGAGCAGGCGCAGAGTCCAGGGCCGACACGGCTGACCCCTCGTGTAATCGCATGTGGTTTTAATCCATCAGATTTAAAATAGGTTTTATTGCCATGGTTTGAGAACAGGTTCACAAACGAGACCTTTTTCTCAAGACAATCGTGCAACAGAAAATATATGACATAGAATTTAGATGAAAAAACCAACAAAATAAAAGGTAAAATATGATCAACAATTTGACATAAAACAACAGCGTGATGGTGTTCACAGATGTGCAGGTGTGTTCAGTGTCAGCAGTGGATCTAAGTGTGGACAGACACATAGTGATGAAGAGTTACTGGCTCTTGTTATTGTTCATGAGTCTGACGGCCGAGGGGAAAACTGTTCAACACTCCTCCCCTTTTCCCTCTTTTTAGCCGTTTTCTGACTTTAAACATACTTCATCACACACAAATAAAGTCAAGTCAAAATCGGGTCCATGTGGATGTTTTTTTCACAGTAGATTGTTCAGTAGAAGCGAAAAAACCAAACCAACCTGCACTTAAGCTAACGCTAGCATAAGTAGCATGAAGCTAATGTTAGTTTTTAAGTATTTATGGGCTGTTGAATGACTCTCCATTTCTCTGGATCTTTATTTAATCGTAAAAATATAACCAGTCCACAAAGTCCAGTCTATTAAACTGCAAATGAAAGATGTTATGTTCTCTTAGTTGTTTGTACATGATCCTTTTTCTCTTCTTCTTTGATTACACATTTGTCCTGAGTGTTTCTTAACAAGTGAATGTTTTTATTGTGAGATCAATAAAGTTATGGTCTGTCCCCAGTTTCACCTGTTTTTATGAACACTATGACTGAGTTACTGTTCGTGGAGGTCAAAACTCCTTCAGGGTTAGTTCTGGGTAACGTGACATTTTCTTCAATACTGGTACTTTAACATCGATACTTGGTTTTCGATATCGATACTTGAACGATGCTTCTTTTTCGATCCTATATTAATGAAACGATCGTCATCTAGAACCAGAAAACAGAACTGATCTGCACATTTACATCACGTTCATCTCCAGTGTCAAGATACGTGTGAAAAATGGGGGATAATTTGGGGGAAAATGCGGGAAAATTGGGGGAAAATGGTAAATAAATTGGGCAAAAAATTGGAATAAAAACAAGGTGGAACAGGGAAAATATTAATAGTAAAAAAATGAGCAACAATGCAGGGGGAAAATGAGAAATAATTGGGGCAAAAACATTTGTTATTGTTTTTTTTTTAAATTGGAAGAAAAAGGGGAAAACATTGGGCTATAAAATAAGTAAAAAAAATGGGCGAAAATGAAGAGATTTGTTTTTATTGCTTTAACCTCTTAATCCCTTCTGAAAAAAATGTCCAAATAGCAACACGAATTAGGCCAAAACAAGGGATTAAAACACAACGAAAGAGCGACAAAAAGCGCTGAAAATAAGCTGTGGAAAAAAATGTCACTCAAGGGACGATAACGCGGCAACAACGTGAGGAAAAAGCTCCATTTAGATCAGCTTTGTTGGTCTTAGCTTTCAAATGAGGCGCTGCTCTGACCTATTGGCTGGGACCTTATGGATTTGGGTAAAGCTGAACTGGAGAAGACAGAATTCAAACTTGGATCTAAAGATAAGATTCTTTTTTTTTGTGGATCCAAACTGTATCATTGAACCCAAGCCCAGTTCAGGCCCGTGAAGGTGAACTCTCTCCAGCACGGCTGATGTGTCGTAAACATGTTTTTATTATTTTCTTTCTACGTGCATTATCAGTTTTTCTCATCCCGGACTGAGAGGAGCCTCAGCGGAAATCGCACACGGGTCATTTAAGCAGAATCCAGATTATCTACCGCGCTTTCCCAGGACAGATAATTATGTATATTTACTCTTTCATAATGGTTCTTGTCACGTGATTTAACAGCGACATAACTTTTAGACATTTCACCATACACATGAAGTTTAAATTAAATATATTCATGTTTCTGGTAGGGCTGTGCAATTAATCGAAATTCGATTACGATTTTGATTACACTAAACGATTAAAAAATTAGCATAATAAAAAAAAAAAGCTTTTTTTTTTCTTGCATTATTTCACGGCGCTGGGATTATTTTCCCTTCGCTTGCTTTTGCCTGACATAAAAACAAACAGCGCTGTGTGATGATGTCATCAGGCCGCGCTGCTCAGTTTGCTTGCGCAGGTGTGAGGGCTGGCCAGCAGGGAGCAGGTGTGAAACAGAGACCTCTCCTTAATCGAGGCAAACCTGAAATCATTTGTACTTTTATGACTGTACAGAAAACAGAAAATATTCAGCAGTTTTTTTTATTAATAAATATATAAATAAAGTAAAGACTTTTTTTTAAAGGCAACAAATAATCGTTTTAATAATCGTGATTTCAATTATGACAAAAATAATCGTGATTATTATTTTTTCAATAATCGAGCAGCCCTAGTTTCTGGTCCAAAACGAGGCACAATGTTGAAAAGATTAAGGGGCAGATACTTGTGCAGCCCACTGTGTCCAAGGATAAATAAATAAAGCTCATAGTTTGGAAGAACAGTTTATTTCATTTAATCTGTGAACAGTAACAGCAGAAAATAAAGACAAAACCAAAAGTCTGAAATCTCAAATCATATTTACAAAAACTGATGTGACATGTTATTGTTGAGAACCTTTTCTTTCAAATCTCACTGAACTTTCCCAAAAGCACAAAAAGAATGAAGAAAAACTGGACCAACAGAAACTGGAGCTCGTCTCCGGTTCACTCGTCTCGGTTTCTCCGCCGTCGATCGCCGTAAATCAAGGACAAGTGTCGTGACTAGAGGTCGACTAATATGGGTTTTTCTAAGGCCGACGCCAATGCCGATTTTTAGGGATGTTTAAAGCAGCACTAAGTGACGTGTTTACCTTAATAAATCCTCTCCGTCGTCCCTGTGGGGGTAATACAAGTGTTTATGGGATGATTGGAGGGTCTTTCATCTCCCCCTGGTGTCTCTGGCCAGTAAAAAACATGTTTGCAACTTGACTGCCACCAGTCCGGAGCCACCAATACACACTAATGGAATCACGAAGAAGAAGCTAACATGCTAACGGGCAAAGCTAACTGCGGGCTAACGTCACTTTAAACAGTATTTACAGCCAAGTTTGAGTGAAAACAATTATTTCCATTGTATAATTGGATGTACATTATCCCTCTCTCCCTTCGCCTTTCCTGTCAGTGTAGTATTTACTCTCCAAGACAATTAATAACTTGCTACGACACCTGCAGTTGCACTTATGGCCTCTAGGTGCAAGAGTTACTTAGTACTGCTTTAAGGACTGATGCCGATATGCTCCGCTCATATATTTCATTCAATCATAGTTTCTGTCCCAGCCTTGATTGGTTGCCGTTAGCATTAGAGCAAACTGCTGTTAGCATTAGCATGCTGTTGCTAATTGTGGCATTTTGCGCGGCGATCAAAAATACAATAGCGGAGGTTAAAACTAACGTAGCGATGGAATTCCCCAGGTTTTGTGCTTCAAAATGGCATACAGCATGCCCATATAGAGTTCAGGAAATTCCACAGTTACCATGGAGAACCGCCATCTTTGCAGCTGTTAGCATACATTTCCATTGACTAACATTAGCTAAAAACAGTATAAAAAGCCGTGAACAGCTCCGTTAGCTGCTGAGTCACTGCTAGTAAATACATCTAACTCACTGTGGTGTCCAAATGTTTAAAAGTGAACAATAACTCTTACTAACTCTTATAACTTTTAAAATCTCCATTAGTTTATTATTGGTGCTAATCCCATGATGCTTAGCGGTATGACATCACATTCCCCAACTCTATTCACGTGGGTTTAGTGGATCTAACGAACGTTAGTCAAACTTGTAGCTAACTCTGCCCCCTGAGGCCCAGGAAGTTGTGGGAGGACTCGTTTTAAAGCCCTGACTGAGCTCTTTCCAAACAAACATGGGACGTCCTGGAGATATCTGCTTTTATCAGCGATAGATCGGCCAATATTGTAAAATCCGATATGTCGGTCGACCTCTGATCGTGACAGGCATGCAAAGGACAGAATTAACAATATCATTGCATTGTTTACATGACAAATCAAACTAAATCTAATCAAGATTTTCAACATAGGATGAAAAACGAACATTTCATGAACATCTAAGTCTGAATATTCTAATAATAATAATAATAATAATAATAGTAGTAAAAATAACAAAATCCTTTAAAAGATGCTTAACTATTTCGTGCATGACCGTATCATTATTGTCTGTGGTAACTATAGCCTGCATTAAAAACAGCGGCTCATTTTACCCCCAGAGTCGGGGAAGTTGAACCAGATCTTGGGGTAAATTGAACCATCAGATTTAAAGGTGAAATTAATACTTATCATGAAGCCTCTTTTTTTTTTTTTTTACAATTAAGTGTTTCCCATTAGCAATTTTATTCCAAAAAAATGTTATAACAAGTCATTTTCTTTTCATGTGCTCCTTCTGCAGATTATGACATTTTGTATCTAAAAAAATCCCAAATAATTGAATGTAATATCTAACTTTACTTTGCTTGTCTCTACTAGACCCAAAGCCACCAAGAAACAAAAACTATAGAATTGTGCCTTCAAATGTTCTGTAATTTGTCATTCATTGTTTCTTATGGGGCAGAGGTTCAATTCACGTTTTTGGGTCAATTTACCCCATTAGAGAGAGTTGCGTTTATTTAAAGGAACAGGCCACCGTTTTTCCATACTGAGATCTGTTCTTACCTGAGCTTAGACGAGTTCATGTGTATCTGGTTTTCACGCGTGTCCTCAGTCACGTAAACACAGCACAGACGGCGTTAGCATTTAGCCTCTCCTCCTCTATAGCTCCAAACCAGGTGAAGATAGAAGCTACCAAGCTCTTCCACGTTTTCCCTATTTAAATATGGTTACGTGAAGTGTTACACGATAAAGTATAATTACACACAATTAAACCATGTGGATTTTCTAAGCGGATAAAGAGGGAACTAAAGAGGGAAGACCAGACAGGTACAAATGAACTCGTCTAAGCTAGTTTTTACATATGTCAGTATGTAAAAACGGTGGCCCATTCCTTTTAGAAGAAATCTTATGCTTTTAACTTAACCCCTTAACTCCCACCTGAACCGAGCACATTTTCTCCAGTTTGGCTTTACCCCAATCCAAAAGCTTCTGGAGAAAAGCTGTGAAAATAGCAACAAAACTGAGACGAAAACAGTGATGGAAATGTGACAAAAAGTGACGAAAAATGGATGAAAAAGTGGCAAAAATGTCACAAGAAATTAAGAAAAAATGGATGAAAAATGACAAAAATGTGACAAAAAATGAACGAAAAAATTAAAAAAAAATTGACAAAAAAGTTACAAAAATGAGTTGAATACCCAACAAAAAAATGATGGAAAAAAAAATCTGATGACGTGAGGAAAAAGATCCTCTCGGTTCAGGCGGGAGTTAAGAGGTTAAAAACCAACCAACGTCAGGGAAAAAACTTGACCTGCATGTTTTTGTTTGTTTGTGACTATTGTTTTGGGATCAGGCCAAAAACGTACTCTAAAAAGTGAGAAAATTTTTATTTCTGTCAAATTCAAATCGTGTAAATATTAAATCTATAATCTCACATTGAGAAAAAAATATATTTTCAAAATATAAGGGTGGTTCATCTTGCCCCACTCTCCACTACCCCACGATTTTGAAGAGGTTTTTAATGCAGGCTACTAGTTACCATAGACATGCACTAGCCTAGCACTAGCCTAGCACTAGCCTAGCACTAGCCTACCGTCACTTAACTCTTCAAATATAAGGATTGCATGAATTAAAATATATATATCTCCAGAAATCAACAACACTCTGGATAACTAGGAAATCAGCCACATGTCAAAAATCCTGAAATATCCCTTTAAGAGGTTCAAGAACAGAAACCTCCTACGTCCACTTGTATCGCGTCTTCGTGATTTGTCCTTTGGGCCTGTAGGGAATGCCGGTGTGGTTGGACATGTGCCAGTCCAGCTCCCACTTCCTCTTGAAGCTGTCGTCACAGCGCGAGCACTGGTAGGTCCTCTTCCCCGTGTGCTGGTACATGTGCTTCCTCAGGTTGTAGGCGCTCTTGAAAAACATCTTGCAGACGGGGCATTTGAACCTCTCATCATTTTTCTTCTTCTGCGTTTTGCTTTTCCCCGGGGTCTTAGTGCCGGGATTGGCTGCGGCGGCGTCGCCCTGAAGCGTCCGCTCCCCCGTGTGCAGCATCATGTGAACCCGAAGCTTCTCCTCATTGGGGCAAATCTTACTACAAAACGAACAGCCGTGAAGGGTCATGTGACTCTTCAACTGGCACAGCCGCGCAAAAGTCATGTGACAAAACGAGCACACGAGTGTTCTGGCCTGAGTCTCGGGAGTCGCTCCATCGTCGTCGTTTTCTTCTTCCTCGTTCAGCGGGACAGTCCAGTCCTGAACATCCTCTTCCATGTCATTATTATCTGAAAAGTATGCATTCACGTTCACGTACTGATCCATATGTAACTCCCACCGCGGCTCTGAGTTCTGTAACTCCCACCGCGGCTCTGAGGGCTCGCCCGGCTCCTCGCCCGGCTCCTCGCCCGGCTCCTCGCCCGGCTCCTCGCCCGGCTCCTCGCCCGGCTCCTCGCCCGGCTCCTCTCCGGGCAGAGGGATGGGCAGCTCGTCCGGATCCTCCTCTTTGACCGTGACACGTGGAGCTTCATGGATTTGTGAACCGTCGAGCTGTTCCTGCTTCAAATCAGGAACCGTTCCTTCTGAGGGAAACAAAACAACAAACACAGAAACAATGAATTAGGGATGTACAGATCCAACATTTAGCATCGGCGCTGGTAGCCGATCCGGGCATTTTGAGAGTATCGGATTGGATCGGCTTTAATGACTGGACGGGTCAGATACAAGACGGCCGTGAATCTGCGGTCATGGATCTGCAGCGGCTCCAGCCTGCAGGTTCACCGCACCGCAATGCTTCATGGTTTATCGCAGCACATTCGTAAACCTGCAGATCCAGGACCACAGATTGCAAAAGCTGAGGTTACTCTGACTGCAATGAAGAAAATAATAAAGCGAATTGTGGACTAAAAGCTCCAGGCCACAGCGAGAGTTTGAACACCGTGCTGCCGGGAGAGGCTTGTCAACAGTGCCGAGTCTGGTGCGACTTATACTGCGGAACGACTTATAGTCCGGGAATACGGTAAATAATTTCCTACATCAGAAAACAAATCAGATCAACTTTACAAACGGGGCTGTTTTGTAATAAGTTCAAAACATGATCATGTTTTCTCTTCTTTGTTTAATAAAATTGCATTTTCTAACACTTGTTAATGTTGCAACTACTTCTTAAAAGAGATGCACCGATCCAGCTTTTTTTTCTAAAGATGCTGATACTTTGAGTATCTGCCAATATCCGATATCTACCGATACCAGGATACTTTCTTAAAAGTAGCTTTCTCTGAGTGAAATATTGAATGAACTCTTTTCTCCATTTTAAGATCAGTCTTATTTTATTACAGATGTTACAGATCAATTAGTAATTATATGTATTGATAAACTAATGGATGAACATTACACAGGGATCACTGGACTTTTCTACACTAAACATTCTTGTGTGAATGACAGGCTTTAGGTCACATTAATATAAACAACTCGAAGTGTCTGATCATTACAAATATGGTTTATCAGTTATTTCTTAAACTAAAATATCAACACTTGGCTTCAGCAGAGGTCGATTTTATTGTATTAGCCTTCTTTAGGTATTTCTATCTGAGTTTTTGTCCCAGCGTTGATTAGTTTTCGCTAGCATTAGCGCCCGCTAGCTTTAGCACCCGCTAGCTTTAGCACCCACTAGCTTAAGTTAAAACTAACTCAGCGGTTGAATTCTCCTGGTTCTTATGTCCATATACACTCAGATTCAGGTGGCAAACGTTTTTAAGCTGTTGAGCCAAAACTGGTATCGGCTCTGGTTATATTCACAGTCGATTTCGTATTTTTCCCAGTTTTTAATTTTTAATACTTGTCCAACTAATTGCAATTAATTTTGACAGCCCTAATTTATTTGCTAACATGAATGACTATGAGAGAGTTTTTAGCCTACAGCCATTACCAGGCTTTTAAAACCTGCCCATGTTCATGTGTAACATGTTAAAAAAAAGTTAAAATAATTGCGTAAAGCATCTTACATTAAACATTTCTTAAAGGAATAGGCCACCGTTTTTACATACTAAGATATGTTCTTACCTCACTTTAGACGTGTTAATATATAGGGATGGTCCGATATGAAAATTTTCTGCCGATACCGATATCCGATATTTGCCTCTCTGGTGTGGCCGATATCCGATATTTGCCGATATTTATTTCAACGTTAAAAATCAATAGAAAGGCTTACTCAAATGTGGTAAAGTTTGTAAATTGTTCCATTATAGGAATGTCTTATGCTTATGCCTGGGACACATCTCACACACCAGGATGAAACAATCCTTTTTATTAGAAAAATACTAAAAAGACCAATTGCAATGTTGGAGTGAAATGTCATTTTGTTTTTGGCTAAATATTTACTCAGACCTACTTATTATTATACTTTCACCCATGTCCTCTATTAATGGAAAACACTGACACTGGGAATATGCTAGGCTACTATTTATTGCATTTTTATTTAAACATGTAGCCTACCATGTTATTTAAGCTACATGTTTTAACTTTAAACAAATCTGATAAAAGACACACAGCTCTGTATGAAGCTTTGGAGTTGGAAATATCATAATGTCACTTTAACAGCACCTTATACTGAACTTATGAGGCCAGACTGAAGATTTAGAGTTGGTTTAGAGCTGGCAAAAAGCAAACAGTAGATTTACAAGACTAGCATGAGCTTTGATCTGCTTTGTTTTCAATGATAAATGCGCAAACGATCGCAAATGCGTCTAATTAAATATGCACGAAAATGCGACATAACGCCTCGTTTTCACAGGTCATTAACATGACAAAGGTGGGCAGAGTAAACGTCAATACAGACATTATCATCACTGTAGTGAGACCTACATGATGACAGAAAGGTCATGTTTACGTGTCGTAGCCTTTAGCCTGTTAGCAGCTATGCTAGCGCTAACAAACAAAGTTATAAATCTGGCGTCAGGACGGTCAGGACGGAGAAACTTTTGCAAAACTCACCTCAGATGTAGCGACAAATAATCCATCAGAAAATGACTCCTGTTAATCCTGACTCAGAATAATGTCCATGGAGGCAGTTTTAGTCCAGTTTGTTGCAGCAGCAACTTGTGGCTCTGTATCTCTGTGGTGTCCAAGTGTCCGCTCCACTTTGTTTAAACTTAGTAAAAACATATTTTCTTTTGGAGATGTGTGAATTTATGCTGGAGGTTCTTTATTTTTAGGAGCCACTGTTTATTTGAGATAATTTGAATAAATTGTTGCCCCAGTCAGGTCAGTGCAGCCCGTCTACACCGCTGCTGCTTTCAGGCGCGCTATGACATTACGGTGTAGTAAATATTTCAAAGAAAAAAAAAATATCGGCCGATATTTTCCCATATCGGACCGATACCGATATGGGAAAAAAGGACAAATATCGGCCGATAATATCGGCGGCGCCGATATATCGGCCATCCCTATTAATATATCCCCGTCTGGTCTTTGTCCGTGCGCTCTGTCACGCAAACGGAGCACATACGCAGCCTCTCCCACATGTCACATAGCTCCAAAAAAGCTCACGATAGAAGCTACCAAGCTCTTCCACGTGTTTCCTATTTAAATAAAGTTACGTGAAGTGTTTTCATGCGAAGTATATTTACCCAGAAATGTAGCGTGTCGATTTTATAAGCAGATAAAAAGGGGGACTATATTGTGAGGCGTAATGATACGAGGAGTAAAACGTCCGCGCAGTAACTCCTAAAGGTTATTGACGGAAGTGAGCGGGGGAAGTCTTTAGGAGTTACTACGCGGACGTTTTACTCCTCGTATCATTACGCCTCACAATATAGTCCCCCTTTTTATCTGCTTATAAAATCGACACGCTACATTTCTGGGTAAATATACTTCGCATGAAAACACTTCACGTAACTTTATTTAAATAGGGAACACGTGGAAGAGCTTGGTAGCTTCTATCGTGAGCTTTTTCGGAGCTATGTGACATGTGGGAGAGGCTGCGTATGTGTGAGCGCGCGGACAAAGACCAGACGGGGATATATTAACACGTCTAAAGTGAGCTAAGAACATATCTTAGTATGTAAAAACGGTGGCCTATTCCTTTAAAGGGATATTTCAGGAGATAAATATATATTTTTAATTCATGCAGTTCTTATATTTGAAGAGTTTAGTAGTGCTAGGTTAGCGCTAGGCTAGTGCATGTCTATGGTAACTAGTAGCCTGCATTAAAAACCTCTCCTAAACCATGGGCTCGTCCTCCAAACGTTGCCATATCTGATTTGTAGAGGCTCCTTTGTGAATTCCACGTGCAGTAAAGCGGCCGCAAGTAAACAAACGACTGTAGATCCGGTCACTGAGCAGATCACTCCGCCGCTGCGGAGCTACAACCAGGAAGCTGCTGCAGCTCAAATATAAGTTATTTTAAATACAAAATGATTCAGTCACAGACATTTATATGGGTCGTCTGGTGTTATAAGTGATTTGCCTCAGGTGCACTGTGCTCGGGTTAATGCAGGCTACTAGTTACCATAGACATGCACTAGCCTAGCACTAGCCTAACACTAGCCTAGCACTAGCCTAGCACTAGCCTAGCACTAGCCTAGCACTAGCCTAGCACCGCTGAACTTTTCAAATATATGAATCTCTGGATAACTAGGAAATGAGGGCCTATGTCAAAAATCCTGAACTATCCCTTTAACCTCTTAACCTCAACATTTTGTCATGTTCAGCTTTACCCAAATCTGACAACTTCTTGAAAAAAATGTCAAAAATTCATCAAAAAATGTCAAAACACGAGGAAAAATTGTAGATTAGTTTTTGAAGGTCTAAGCTTTCAAATCCGGCATTACTCATATCGGCTGTCAGCTCCTGTCAAGAAGTTTTTAGATTTGGGTAAAACCGAAATGGAGGAAATGGTGGGGGTTAAGAGGTTAATGGGGAGGCCTGAGGTTCCTGCCCCTGCTATAGGCCAACATAACGCCTCATTATAAAGCTAAGACCTACAAAGTTGATCTAGTTACTGTGTTGTCTGTGTGTTTTCCCAACGCTGTGTCGTCACTTTTTGGTTCACTCTTTTGTCGCTTTACGGTCATTTTTTCATTGCACTTATGTACTTGCTCACGTCTCACTCTCGTCGCTACTTAGAGGCTTTTAGATTTAGAAAGTGGAGAGAATGTGCTCTGTTCAGGTGGGGGTGAAGGTTTATTTTCTCCTAACGCCAGGTCTGTGGGACGGACCTGTGGCGTGGACTGGTCACATTTTTTGCTGAATTTTTGTCTTTTTATTTTTTGCTGGAATTTTTGTCACTTTTTTGCTGAATTTTTGTCACCTTTTTGCTGAATTTTTTTTTGCTGGATTTTTGTCGCTTTTTTGCTGGATTTTTGTCACTTTTTTCTGGATTTTTGCCTTTTTTTGCTGGATTTTTGTCGCTTTTTTGCTGAATTTCTGTCACTTTTTTGCTGAATTTTTGTCACTTTTTTGCTGGATTTTTGTCACTTTTTTGCTGAATTTTTAGATTTTTTTTTGCTGGATTTTTTTCACTTTTTTGCTGAATTTTTGTCACTTTTTTGCTGAATTTTTTTTTGCTGGATTTTTGTCGCTTTTTTGCTGAATTTTTGTCACTTTTTGCTGAATTTTTGTCACTTTTTTGCTGGAATTTTGTCACTTTTTTGCTGGATTTTTGTCACTTTTTTTGCTGGATTTTGGTCAATTTACATCCTCATTTTCTTCTCGTTTTTGTCACTATTTCGAAGAAGCTTTTAGATTTGGAGAATTTGGAGAACAGGAGAAAACATGTTCAGGTGGGAGTTAAGAGGTTAAGAAGCTACAAAACACTGAAGTTTATTTTCTCCTAACGCCGTGTCTGTGGGACCGACCTGTGGCGTGGACTCTGCGGAGCTTCAGCGCCTCCTCCAGGACCTCCTGTCTCCTCCGGTTCTCCTCTTTGGAGCGACACAGTTCCTCCTCATACTCCAATATCGTCCTCTCCACCAGCTCGAAGATCTCCTCCGCGGCCGCATTCAGCCGCTCCGTCACCAAAGCCCTCAGAGTCTGGCTCCTTTTCGACATGTTTACAAACTGTTTTTAGCTTTAGCTTTAGCACTGAAGCTAACCGGAAGCTAACATAAGTAGAAACAGGTTTAGCTGATGCGCCGCCGTTCGCTCTTCAACTTCAGCGTTTTCACAAAAACATTGAAGATCATTCGTTTAAATTGGCCACTGTATAAAAAAAACGCGCTTTATCGACGTGTTTGGAATAAAATGTGCGGATTACAGTGAAAGACGAAGAGGAAGTCGCTCCGTAATGACGCCGAGGCCAAGAACCGGAAGCACTTTCAAATCATCCAATCACAACGGATTTAAAATTAAAATTAAATATATGATATTTCCCCGAGCGCATTTTCTTCAGTTCGGCTTTATCCAAATCTAAAAGCTTCTGGATTAAGCGTTATCGTCACTCTTTGTCGTATTTTTTGTTGATTTTTTTTGGGGGGGTCTGTTTTATATAATCTTTTGGGTCACTTCTTACTCCTTGTTCAACAGCTTTGTTTATGTTGCTATTTTGACTCTTTTTCTAGAAGTATTTAAATTTGGGTAAAGCCTGGTACAGAGAATATTGCACGTAGGTTTGCAAAGGGCTGATTGCATATGTTACATGTGCCGGACCCAGCACACGGCAGCGTAGTGGATAGAGATGTAGATCGTCTTGTGCTCCTTGTTTTTTCATACTTTGTTCCTTTTGTTTCACGCAATTTATTATTGTGAATGAAAACTAATCTTTCTTTTTTCGCTCAAACAGGTGCTACTCACTGTACTCAAGTAACATTTTCGCTTACTTGAGTAAAATTATTTCAAAGCAACGTTACTCTTTTTTATTTACTCATTTACACAATAAGAAACAATACAAGGTTCACGTAGAATGTAGAATGATCGATAAATCGAGAGCTTTGCCCTCTGACTCAGCTCCCTCTTCACCACGACAGACCGATACAGCGACCGCATCACTGCTGACGCCGCACCGATCCGTCTGTCCATCTCACGCTCCATCCGTCCCTCACTCGTGAACAAGACCCCGAGATACTTGAACTCCTCCACTTGAGGTAAGGACTCCCCACCGACCTGAAGAGGGGAAGCACCTTTTTCCGGTGGAGAACCATGGCCTCAGATTTGGAGGTGCTGATCCCCATCCCGGCCGCTACACACTCGGCTGCAAACCGCCCCAGACAGGCTGAAGGTCCTGGTTCGTTGAAGCCATCAGAACAACATCATCCGCAAACAGCAGAGATGAGATCCTGAGGCTCCCAAACCGGACACCCTCCGGCCCCTGGCTGCGCCTAGAAATTCTGTCCATAAAAGTAATGAACAGAACCGGTGACAAAGGGCAGCCTTGTGGAGACCAACACGCACCGGGAACAGGTCTGACTTACTGCCGGCAATGAACCAAGCTCCTGCTGCTCATACAGGGAACGGACAGCCCTTAGCAGAGGGCCCCGGACCCCATACTCCCGGAGCACCCCCCACAGGGCACCACGAGGGCCCCGGACCCCATACTCCCGGAGCACCCCCACAGGGCACCACGAGGGCCCCGGACCCCATACTCCCGGAGCACCCCCACAGGGCACCACGAGGGCCCCGGACCCCATTCTCCCGGAGCACCCCCCACAGGGCACCACGAGGGCCCCGGACCCCATACTCCCGGAGCACCCCCCACAGGGCACCACAAGGGCCCCGGACCCCATACTCCCGGAGCACCCCCCATAGGGCACCACAAGGGCCCCGGACCCCATACTCCCGGAGCACCCCCCACAGGGCACCACGAGAGCCCCGGACCCCATACTCCCGGAGCACCCCCCATAGGGCACCACAAGGGCCCCGGACCCCATACTCCCGGAGCACCCCCCATAGGGCACCACAAGGGCCCCGGACCCCATACTCCCGGAGCACCCCCCACAGGGCACCACGAGAGCCCCGGACCCCATACTCCCGGAGCACCCCCACAGGGCACCACGAGGGACACGGTCAAACGCTTTCTCCAGATCCACAAAACACATGTGACTGAACCTTCAAGCACCCGATGAAGGGTATAGAGCTGGTCCAGTGTGCCACGACCATGACAAAAAACGCATTGTTCCTCCAAGATCCGAGGTTCGACTAACGGCTGGATTCCTCCTCTCCACCACCCTGGAGTAGACCTTACCGGGGAGGCTGAGGAGTCTGATCCCTCTGTAGCTGGAGCACACCCTCCGATCCCCCTTTTTAAAGAGAGGGACGCGATACTGCAGAGACGTGTCAGCCACGACAGACCTACAACATCCAGAGACTTAAGGTACTCAGGACGAATCTCATCCACCCCCGGAGCCACTGAGGAGCTTTCTAGCCACTTCAGCTTGGGCGATGGGCGAGTCCCCCTCCGAGTCCCCAGCCTCTGCTTCCTCATCAGAAGACGTGATGGTGGGATACTCGAAGTACTCCTTCCACCGCCCGACAACATCCCCAGTCGAGGTCAGCAGCCCCCCACCCGCACTGGAAACAGTGTTGGTGAAGCACTGCTTCCCCCTCCTGAGGTGCCGGATGTGTCTCCATGTCTCCGACCTCCCTTGGAATCTGGGTGAAGCTCTTCCGGAGGTGGGAGTTGAAGACCCCACTGACAGAGGGATCCACCAGACGTTCCCAACAGACTCTCACAGCACGTTTGGGCCTGCCAGGTCTGACCGGCTTCCTCCCCTGCCAGCGGATCCAGCTCACCACCAGCTCAGCCCCTCTCTTCACCCGAGTGTCCGAGACACGCGGCCGGAGGTCAGACGACACAACTACAAAGTCGATCATCGACCTCCTGCCTAGGGTGTCCTGGTGCCACATGCACTTATGGACACCCTTGTGCTCGAACATGGTGTTCGTTATGGACAAACTGTGAATAGCACAGAAGTCCAATAACAGAACACCACTCGGGTTCAGATCGGGGAGGCCGTTCTTCCCAATCACTCCCGTCCCATCTGACTGTCGTTGCCCACGTGGGCGTTGAAGTCCTCCAGTAGAACAACAGAGTCCCCAGTCAGAGCACCACCTAGCGGCCCTCCCAGGGACTCCAAGGCCGGGTACACTGCACCAATGTTGGGCCCATTCGTTCACCGGCCCGTCGTCTCTCCCCGCGGGCAACTCCAGAAAAATGGAGAGTCCAGCCTCTCTCCAGGAGTTGGGATCCAGAACCCAAGCTGTGCGTGGAGGTGAGCCCGACTATATCTAGCCGGTATCTCTCAACCTCCCGCACAAGCTCAGGCTCCTCCCCCCAGTGAAGTGACGATCCATGTCCCGAACGCCAGAAGCTGTGCATGCGGACCAGGTCATGGAGGGACCCGACCCCTAGGGATCCCTCTGACGGTGGTGGGTCCGCAAGAGGGCGGGCCCATGTTGTCCCTTCGGGCTGAGCCCGGCAGAGGCCCGACCACCAGGCGCTGGCATTCGAGCCCAAACCCCAGGCCTGGCTCCATGGTGGAGCCCTGGCAGCGCCAAACCGGGCGACGTCACGGTCCGTGATTGTTATGGGTCTTCTGAACTGCTCTTTTTCTGACCTGATTGCCATGGGAGACCCTACCAGGGGCATAAAGCCCGAGACAACATAGCTCCAAGGATCATTCGGGCACTCAAACAACCCCACCACGTTAAGGTAGCAGTTCTCGGGGGGCAAATTAACAATGAGTATTATTATTAATATATTACTGCATTAATGATGATTTTAGACATGTTTGATTCTTAAATAAATGTTATGACGTGTTAGCAGCAGAGCATAGCGGTTTTTGCCAACGATCTTGCTTCTGCTTTGGATTGCACGTGTCAGAGCTGCAGAAAGGATGCTCTTCCAAACGAGGACAGAAAGTTTAAGTCAGTAAAAATGGCCACGTATAAGGAGTGTTTTCGTCATCCATCTTTTATTGAACAGAAAATTGACATAATAATTATTGACAGTCTCAAACATTCATGAACATAAGTCTAAACATCTCACTTCATCTCCCAAAAAGAAGAATGTTTATCTTCCAAATTATGACTGAAGTTTTGAAATCAGAAAGTACTTAAGCATTGGACATCTGCAACAAGGAGAGACCATCTTTAACTCCAAACGAGAGCAAGAGAATGTAAGTCCAAAACCTAAAACTTCCAAACCACGGTCCAGCAGCAGTGATTGTTTCAAAAACACACAGGTCAAAGGGGTAAGACCACTTGTCGGACTTTATCTCCTAAACTGTCGAACATGTTTAAAGAACAGAAAGCTCCTAAGGCCACTTGTATCGTTTCTTGCTGACTTTGGGCCTGTAGGGAATGCCGTGTTTGGCCATGTGCTGGTCCAGCTCCCACTTCCTCTTGAAGCTGTCGTCACAGCGCGAGCACTGGAAGGGCCTCTTCCCCGTGTGCTGGTACATGTGCTGACTCAGAGTCAAGCTGCCCTTAAACGCCATCTTGCAGACGTGGCATATGAACGGCCTCTCGTCACTGTTCTTCTTTCGCTTTTTGCCTTTCTCCGTGTGCAGCAGCATGTGAACCCTCAGGCTCTCCTCATCGGGGCAAATCTTTTTACAAATCGAACAGCCGTGAAGGGTCATGTGTCTCTTCAATAGGCAAAGCCGCGCAAAAGTCATCTGACAAAACGAGCACACAAGTGTTTTGCCCTGAGTCTGAGTCTGAGTCTGAGTCTCTGGAGTTGCTCCATCATTGTCGTCTTCTTCCTCGTTCAGCGGGACAGTCCAGTCCTGAACGTCCTCCTCCATGTCATTATTATCTGAAAAGTATGCATTCACGTTCACATACTTATCCATAAGTAACTCCCACTGCGGCTCTGAGGTCTGTAACTCCCACCGCGGCTCCTCCGCGGTCAGTAACTCCCACTGCGGCTCCTCCGCGGTCTGTAACTCCCACTGCGGCTCCTCCGCGGTCTGTAACTCCCACTGCGGCTCCTCCGCGGTCTGTAACTCCCACTGCGGCTCTGAGGGCTCGCCCGGCTCCTCGTCCGGCTCCTCTCGGGGCAGAGGGATGGGCAGCTGGTCTGGATTCTCCTCTTTGACCTTGACAGGTGGAGCTCTGTGGACTTGTGAACCGTCGAGCTGTTCCTGCTTCACACCAGGAACCGTTTCTCCTGAGGGAAACAAAATATACACAGAAACAATGAATTGGAATCATTTTTGGTAAATAAACTAAATCATTTCTTGTGTCCAAAATCAAATCAGATCAGCCTATGTGTAATAACTGTTCAAAATGTACTTAAACTGTTGTAGTAGTGCTGCTTCTGTAAACTGGAGTAGTGCTGCTTCTGTAAACTGGAGATGCGCGGGGCGGCTTTTTTTTCTGACCCGCACCAATTCGACCCGCTGTCTTTACCCAAATGTTGTCTGCATTTTTTTTTTTTTGGGGTTTTTAGCAGATTTTTGTCACTTATTTGTTCACTCTTTAATGGCTTCACTGTCACATTTTTGTAACATTTGTGTCACTTTTTACATTGCACTTTTGTTTTTCTTTTGTCGCTTTTTTGTTGATTTTCAACCTTGTTTATGTCTCATTTTCATCGCTATTTAGAGGCTTTTTTTCAAGAAGCTTTTACATTTAGAAAGTGGAGAAAATCGCTCGGTTCAGGTGTGGATTAAAACCTCTTACCACCCGCCAAAACCAAATGCAGTCTCTCCTCTTTTCCATTGTCGTCACTTTTTATTTCCTTTATGTGTTTTTGTCACTTTTTTTTATGTCACTTTTGTCACTTTTTGTTGGATTTTTTTTTAGCTGGATTTTTGCCGCTTTTTTGCTGGATTTTTGTTGCTTTTTTGCTGGATTTTTGTTGCTTTTTTGCTGGATTATTGTCACTTTTTTGCTGGATTTTTGCCGCTTTTTTGCTGGACTTTTGCCGCTTTTTTGCTGGATTTTTGTCGCTTTTTTGCTGGATTTTTGTCGCTTTTTTGCTATATTTGTGTCACTTTTTTTGCTGGATTTTTGGAGAAAACATGTTCAGGTGGGAGTTAAGAGGTTAAGAAGCTACACAACACTGAAGTTTATTTTCTCCTCACGCCGTGTCTGTGGGACCGACCTGTGGCGTGGACTCTGCGGAGCTTCAGCGCCTCCTCCAGGACCTCCTGCCTCCTCCGGTTCTCCTCTTTGGAGCGACACAGTTCCTCCTCATACTCCAATATCGTCCTCTCCACCAGCTCAAAGATCTCCTCCGCAGCCGCATTCAGCCGCTCCGTCACCAAAGCCCTCAGAGTCTGGCTCCTTTTGGACATGTTCACAAACAGTTTTTAGCTTTAGCTTTAGCACTGAAGCTAACCGGAAGCTAACATAAGTAGAAACAGGTTTAGCTGATGCGCCTCAACTTCAGGGTTTTCACACAAAAAACACCAAAGATTATTCGTTACAAGAAACACACACGATTTCTCCACGTGTTTGAAATAATATGTGTGAATTATGATTGAAGACGAAGAGGAAGTCGTTCTAATGACGCCGCGTCGTGGCTGCGCGACAGGCGGAAGCACTTTCGACATTGATAAAAAAAAAAAAAAAGTCTCTGGGTTTCTTATTAGAGGGACATTAATACGTTTAAGTCCATATTTTAAATGTTTTTGTTTCACTTCTTAACTGAGCACATTTTCTTAAATCGTCTTGAAAAGAGTTGCAAAATTACGGCAACTTATTGCATTCATTTAAAAAAAAAAAAAGTTTTTGTTTTCACGAGAATAGATTCTGTTTTTACGAGAAAAGTTTCTGTTTTTATGACCAAAAATGCCTAAGCCCTGGGGAGGTGACATGAGTGATAAAGGGTCATTATGTCGTGTGTGCTGTGCGCCTGTGGTGAAGTTAGATGACATTCAGATAGACTATTCAGATGTTCAACATTACGTTGACTGAATCCGACACTATTCATGGCTTTAGCTCAGGGGTGTCCAAACTTTTTTCATGGGGGGCCGCATACTGAAGTGTACACAGGGGCCATAGATCGGTAGTTAGTGCCGCAAAACCTTTGACTAGCAGAGGTTTAAATTGCCCCCACACCTTTATTTCTGCTCCAAACCTTCATGCCAGCTCTGTCTCACAGTAAAAGGTTAGTTGTTTGGTTAGAATTGTGTGGAATTATTACATTTCAAATAAAAAGGACCATCTCTGATGATGCGTCCCGATTCAGCAAAAAGGCAGAGGGCCACCAAAATTGGTCTGAGGGCCGCATTTGGCCCCCGGGCCGCACTTTGGACACCCCTGCTTTAGCTGGTCAAAAACTAGCCTAGCCTTCGAACAAGCCCTGCACAGGCCAGGGTGATGGTCTAGTGGGAGCCTGTGGGAGAGATGCTTGTGACTACTACTTGCTGGCGGTGCTCGGTGATGGCTTTCCTCATAACCGCTCTATTAAGGGACCGTCACCAAATGACTCTGCTAAACTCAATGGAAGCTTTGTTTTTAGGGCATTTGACCCACTTTAGAATATTGGGACGCCTTATGGGCCACTTGGCAAAAAGCTAGTACTAATTGTAGAGTGATTTGAGATCACTGGGTAAAATACCCTTAAAAATAAATACATATTGTTTTTCCATCGAGTCTAGTTTAGTCATTTGTTGACGGTCCCTTAATTGTGCAGAAAGTAATGTGTGAGAGCGGGTAATGTGTGAGAGTGTAATGTGAGAGAGCGGGTTATGTGTGAGAGTGGGTAATGTGTGAGAGAGGGTAATGTGTGAGAGTGGGTAATGTGTGAGAGTGGGTAATGTGTGAGAGAGGGTAATGTGTGAGAGTGGGTAATGTGTGAGAGTGGGTAATGTGTGAGAGAGGGTAATGTGTGAGAGTGGGTAATGTGGGAGAGTTGGTGATGTGGGAGAGCGGGTAATGTGAGAGTGGGTGATGTGTGAGAGTGGGTAATGTGTGAGAGCGGGTTATGTGTGAGAGCGGGTTATGTGTGAGAGCGGGTAATGTGTGAGAGCGGGTAATGTGTGAGAGAGGGTAATGTGAGAGAGCGGGTTATGTGTGAGAGTGGGTAATGTGTGAGAGCGGGTTATGTGTGAGAGCGGGTTATGTGTGAGAGCGGGTTATGTGTGAGAGCGGGTTATGTGTGAGAGCGGGTTATGTGTGAGAGCGGGTAATGTGTGAGAGCGGGTAATGTGTGAGAGAGGGTAATGTGAGAGAGCGGGTTATGTGTGAGAGTGGGTAATGTGTGAGAGCGGGTAATGTGTGAGAGAGGGTAATGTGTGAGAGTGGGTAATGTGAGAGAGCGGGTAATGTGAGAGAGTGGGTAATGTGTGAGAGTGGGTAATGTGTGAGAGTGGGTAATGTGGGAGAGTGGGTAATGTGAGAGAGCGGTTAATGTGTGAGAGCGGGTAATGTGTGAGAGTGGGTAATGTGTGAGAGTGGGTAATGTGGGAGAGTGGGTAATGTGAGAGAGCGGTTAATGTGTGAGAGTGGGTAATGTGTGAGAGCGGGCAATGTGAGAGAGTGGGTAATGTGGGAGAGTGGGTAATGTGAGAGAGCGGTTAATGTGTGAGAGTGGGTAATGTGTGAGAGCGGGCAATGTGAGAGAGTGGGTAATGTGAGAGAGCGGGTAATGTGTGAGAGTGGGTAATGTGTGAGAGTGGGTAATGTGAGAGAGTGGGTAATGTGTGAGAGCGGGTAATGTGAGAGAGTGGGTAATGTGTGAGAGCGGGTAATGTGAGAGAGTGGGTAATGTGTGAGAGCGGGTAATGTGTGAGAGTGGGTAATGTGTGAGAGTGTAATGTGTGAGAGCGGGTAATGTGTGAGAGTGGGTAATGTGGGAGAGTGGGTAATGTGAGAGAGCGGTTAATGTGTGAGAGTGGGTAATGTGTGAGAGCGGGTAATGTGTGAGAGCGGGTAATGTGAGAGAGTGGGTAATGTGTGAGAGCGGGTAATGTGTGAGAGTGGGTAATGTGTGAGAGCGGGTAATGTGAGAGAGTGGGTAATGTGTGAGAGCGGGTAATGTGAGAGAGTGGGTAATGTGTGAGAGTGGGTAATGTGTGAGAGCGGGTAATGTGTGAGAGTGGGTAATGTGTGAGAGCGGGTAATGTGAGAGAGTGGGTAATGTGTGAGAGTGGGTAATGTGTGAGAGCGGGTAATGTGTGAGAGCGGGTAATGTGTGAGAGTGGGTAATGTGTGAGAGCGGGTAATGTGTGAGAGCGGGTAATGTGTGAGAGCGGGTAATGTGTGAGAGTGGGTAATGTGTGAGAGAGTAATGTGTGAGAGTGGGTAATGTGTGAGAGTAGGTGATGTGTGAGAGCAGGTAACGTGTGAGAGTGGGTAATGTGTGAGAGAGTAATGTGTGAGAGTGGGTAATGTGTGAGAGTAGGTGATGTGTGAGAGTGGGTAATGTGTAAGAGTGGGTAATGTGTGAGAGCGGGTAATGTGTGAGAGCGGGTAATGTGTGAGAGAGTAATGTGTGAGAGTGGGTAATGTGTGAGAGTAGGTGATGTGTGAGAGCAGGTAACGTGTGAGAGTGGGTAATGTGTGAGAGAGTAATGTGTGAGAGTGGGTAATGTGTGAGAGTAGGTGATGTGTGAGAGTGGGTAATGTGTAAGAGTGGGTAATGCGTTTACTTCCGGGTTCGCAGATTTCCGAAAAAAATCTTTAAAACCATAATCAATGTTTTGAAACTGTTTTTCGAGAGTTACTGAACAGACTTTTTCATCAGGCCCATGAGCCAAACATGCTGAACCTACTGCTATAAAAGTCATTTTTACCTAAATTGCTACGGCCGGATTCATCTCCCAAACAGAAGCATGTTAATGTTTATGGATTAATAACCGACTCTGGGTGAACATTTACAGAGACATTAAAGTTTCACAAATGTCTTTTGTGTAAATTTATGACTGAACAGAAAGAAAATCATAGCAGTTTGGCCTCACAGAGGGATATAAAAACAGCAAAAGAAAAATGTCATTTTGTTTTAGTCCAATTAGAGCCACAGAAATATTTCCTTGATAAATAATTATTTAGTCGTCACCAGAACCATGTTTATGTAAAGTGCCTCTGCAGCTCCGCTTCTTCATGAAGCTGTTCTCACAGAGTGAACACCCGAAAGGCCTCTGCCCCGTTATTTCCAAACTGGTTTAAACTCTACGATCTGGAGCTTGTTCAGATTGAAGAATTGTCCTGAGACCCAGACACATTTACAATAAAACACTCTACAGACTCTGTCAGTTATTTAAATCCTTGTTTAGTCGTTTCAGCCCTAGAGCAGGGAGGGTCATAAAAACATGTCTTTGCTTTACAGTCAAGGGTTTCAACATTTTGCCAAAGACACCATGTCTGCAAACTCTCCAGAACAATGAGTAGATCAAACCATGAGGCTTTAATATTCAATAGAAACAGAATAAACCAATTTGAATTATTGCGATGATGTGACCCAACCCTCCCAGTGACTGTGGGGGGTAGAGTCAGTCCAAAGCACGGTGGGGTCACTGTCCTGAGGGGCTGACGCAGAAGCGCTGCTGGTGGATGGAATCAAGGTATCAGAAGAGAAATGTGAATTATCAACAACCATCAGATGGTCAGAGTCAGAGACAACGTCTGCATGGACATCGTCAGGCACAGGTCTGTGTCCGACATCGTCAGGCGTCGGTCTGTGTCCGACATCGTCAGGCACAGGTCTGTGTCCGACATCGTCAGGCACAGGTCTGTGTCCGACATCGTCAGGCACAGGTCTGTGTCCGACATCGTCAGGCACAGGTCTGTGTCCGACATCGTCAGGCACAGGTCTGTGTCCGACATCGTCAGGCACAGGTCTGTGTCCGACATCGTCAGGCACAGGTCTGTGTCCGACATCGTCAGGCACAGGTCTGTGTCCGACATCGTCAGGCACAGGTCTGTGTCCGACATCGTCAGGCACAGGTCTGTGTCCGACATCGTCAGGCACAGGTCTGTGTCCGACATCGTCAGGCGTCGGTCTGTGTCCGACATCGTCAGGCACAGGTCTGTGTCGAACATCGTCAGGCGTCGGTCTGTGTCCGACATCGTCAGGCGTCGGTCTGTGTCCGACATCGTCAGGCACAGGTCTGTGTCCGACATCGTCAGGCGTCGGTCTGTGTCCGACATCGTCAGGCACAGGTCTGTGTCGAACATCGTCAGGCGTCGGTCTGTGTCCGACATCGTCAGGCACAGGTCTGTGTCCGACATCGTCAGGCGTCGGTCTGTGTCCGACATCGTCAGGCGTCGGTCTGTGTCCGACATCGTCAGGCGTCGGTCTGTGTCCGACATCGTCAGGCGCCGGTCTGTGTCCGACATCGTCAGGCACAGGTCTGTGTCCGACATCGTCAGGCACAGGTCTGTGTCCGACATCGTCAGGCACAGGTCTGTGTCCGACATCGTCAGGCACAGGTCTGTGTCCGACATCGTCAGGCGCCGGTCTGTGTCCGACATCGTCAGGCACAGGTCTGTGTCCGACATCGTCAGGCACAGGTCTGTGTCCGACATCGTCAGGCACAGGTCTGTGTCCGACATCGTCAGGCACAGGTCTGTGTCGAACATCGTCAGGCGTCGGTCTGTGTCCGACATCGTCAGGCGTCGGTCTGTGTCCGACATCGTCAGGCGTCGGTCTGTGTCCGACATCGTCAGGCACAGGTCTGTGTCCGACATCGTCAGGCGTCGGTCTGTGTCCGACATCGTCAGGCGTCGGTCTGTGTCCGACATCGTCAGGCGTCGGTCTGTGTCCGACATCGTCAGGCGCCGGTCTGTGTCCGACATCGTCAGGCACAGGTCTGTGTCCGACATCGTCAGGCGCAGGTCTGTGTCCGACATCGTCAGGCGCCGGTCTGTGTCCGACATCGTCAGGCACAGGTCTGTGTCCGACATCGTCAGGCGCCGGTCTGTGTCCGACATCGTCAGGCACAGGTCTGTGTCCGACATCGTCAGGCACAGGTCTGTGTCCGACATCGTCAGGCGCCGGTCTGTGTCCGACATCGTCAGGCACAGGTCTGTGTCCGACATCGTCAGGCGCCGGTCTGTGTCCGACATCGTCAGGCACAGGTCTGTGTCCGACATCGTCAGGCACAGGTCTGTGTCCGACATCGTCAGGCACAGGTCTGTGTCCGACATCGTCAGGCGCCGGTCTGTGTCCGACATCGTCAGGCACAGGTCTGTGTCCGACATCGTCAGGCACAGGTCTGTGTCGAACATCGTCAGGCGTCGGTCTGTGTCCGACATCGTCAGGCACAGGTCTGTGTCCGACATCGTCAGGCACAGGTCTGTGTCCGACATCGTCAGGCACAGGTCTGTGTCCGACATCGTCAGGCACAGGTCTGTGTCCGACATCGTCAGGCGTCGGTCTGTGTCCGACATCGTCAGGCGTCGGTCTGTGTCTGACATCGTCAGGCGTCGGTCTGTGTCCGACATCGTCAGGTAGAAAGTTCTGCTCAGTAAACACTTCTGGATTGAGTGGACAGATCCCTGTGGACTTAAAGCCAGACAGGATGTTTGATGGTGTCATGGCTGAAGTTAGAGCTTGTCCACTAAGAGCTGCGATGTCCTTGATGGAGATGGTTCTACCATTATTCATCCTCATCCAGCTGGCTGTTGCTCTGTTGAAGAAGGTCTTCATTGGACCGTACACGGTTCGATCGAGTGGCTGTAATCGACGAGACGTATGTGGGGGAAGCGTGACGATGACAATACCACTGGCCTTGGCCAGAAATGCAGCTTCCAGTGAAATGTGTGACTCGTGGTTGTCCATGATCAGTAATACTGGACGTTCAGAAGAACAATGAGTTTGAGTGATGAAGAACGGGAGGAAGCTCTCACTGAACACCTCACTGGTCCAGCCGGACTCCGAGGCGGCTCCAGCAGCTCCTGGGACGGCTCCCGCGAGGAACGCTGGCTTCATCTGGACGCTAGGAAAGGCGTAAAACGGAGGAAGCGCGTTCCCCGACGCATTTATCGAACAAACCGCGGTGACAGCCCCAGCTAGTCTTTTACCAGGAGTGGAGACGACCATTCCAGGGTTCTGCTCGATGGTAAACCCAGTCTCATCCAGGTTATAAACATCGTGAGGACTGAAGTGATGTCTGAAACAAGAGGAAACCATTCTTTAGGCCACGTTTAAGAACTGTAATGTTTTAATGTTTTCTAGGGCCGATTTGGAAATGTCCACTATTAACCAATACTGAGACTTTCTGAAAGCATTTTCTCCTGTGTCAGATCAGTTCACTGTCCTCGAACAGGACGGAGATCTGGCTCGATATCTCTTAATTCTAATATTTTCCGCTTTCACCGGCAGCGTCTCGGCTTAATATTCATCTCACTTTCACGGCCTTACCTGTCGTACACATCCTTGAGTTTTCTAAAGAATTCCCCGACTGCAGTTTTGTTAAAGGCCATAGACTTTGCCGCTGAGCTCGCCTCCGGTTTCCGACATGTGAGGTTATGTCGCTTCTTAAACCCCTCGAACCAGTCTTCTCCTGAAAGGCAGAATCTTTGCTTTATAATCAACACTGGCCTGGGCGATACTGACAAACATGTACATCTTACATTTTCTGGGACTTTCTCGATAATGATAAAGCCATATGTTTGCAGCAATACCGGTTCAGTGCCGTAAATGAGGTTTAGGTACCTGCTGATATTACCTGCCATCCGGTTCTCCTCCCAGCCTCTCGGGGTTTTATCGAGGCGATTCCGTCGGGCGAACTCGTAGGCCAGAGCTCGACACTTCCTCGCCGTGAGACCGTGAAACCGCTGATCGAGCTCTCTGATGTGCTCGGCCAACGTCTTCTCCATGTGGTTGGAAATCACCAGGCCGGTCACGCAGTTCTGGTACCCGAAGTTCGCCCTTCCGTCCTCGTTCTGCTTTAGAAATCTTTGTAAGGTTGAGTTTGACAGGCCGAAGTTAGCTGCGGCTTTTCGGACGGAAACTCCGTGTTTTTCGTGCTGTTCCGCCGCTTTCTTAAGGCTTTCCAGGTACGTCGTCCGATCCGTGTTTCTCACAAAGACTCTGGGCGTGACCATCTGCAACACGTGAGAAATGTTCATTACAAACATGGACTAAAGCTCGACCGTTTGGGTCCGATAACGACATGGCGGGGTTGGGCAGTAATGTCTCTCAAATAGCCTCGAGCTAACCATGTATTATCACAGTAAAGATTTCAATCAAACAAATATATAGAAATACGTCGATTAGAGGTCGATGAGGTTTCTCTGAGGCCGATCTGCACCAGCTACATTTTAACGTGGCAGTGTTGAACTGGGACAGCAGGGGGCGCTGTATGAGAAGCATAAATCAGGACATTCATGTTTAGGTGGTTCTTCAGAGGAAACATAAAAGTCATCAGATTCCAAAACAAAACAACAGTAAGTCTCTGGGCCAGATCTTGTGACTGGCGCAGTCCGTGCGCAACTCTAAAGGCAACGTGGTGCGCGCCTCAAGTGCCACAACACCAGGTCTGATCTGAGTTTTAAGGAGACATTTCCATCGTGTGTCAGTCTTTACCTCCTGATGATGCTCCTGTAGCCACAGCTCAGTCCAAAAGAAAGAAGCACATTTTACAGGGAGCAGAGCAACTTTTTTTTTTCCAATTCAGCCGCTCCAAGAATCCTGCAGCTGTAGCTCAAATGTTCCAATACGCTACAGTTTTTCACTCTGCAACTCCTGAAATGACAGTTTCTCACATTTGACATTTCGGAACTTTGTGCATTTGAACGCGAGGCTGCTGCCTCTCTGTCCCGCCCGCTCACCTTGGATCTGCAGTGAGCGGCTGCAGCAGTGGAGGGACACTTTTATTTCTTTAATCTTTATTGAACATTGCGCTGCATCAGCATGTTACGCGTGTACAAGAGAACCCCCCCCTCGTAACCCACCGCCTTCCGCAGGTCTGGGGAAAGCATGGGGAGGGGGCGGCACCACAACATCGCAATGCGAGTCTGTCCCCCCTCATGTCCTGCCCACTTTTTGCACCAGGTATGACACTGAAGATTGCAAGGAGCGCCACCGTCTGCGCAGTCGTCTGCTCTACAGCCTGCGCTGTGAACCACAAGATCTGGCCCTATGTCTCTTATGAAATTATGCACAACAGTCTACAACATAAAACGTGTAAAATATGTGAGAGCTCTTCGTAAAGCTCTGACTGAGCTCGTCCCAATGTATAAAAAACAAAACACGGGAAGTTCTTCAAGAGCTACAGTGTGCGCATAAGTCTCCGCCCCCTTTAACTTTGGCCAGGCTGTGGACCACAAACATGAATATACAGATTAGACAGGTAGACTTCATTTAAGGCTTATTCATACTTCACAAGACACAAGAACTTCTTGTTCTTGCGCCCTGAGCTGCAGAACAAAATGACGTCACTTTTGCCTTGTAGCCATGGAAACGTTTTGTATCTGACGACAGTTTCATGGCGACAAGGCAAAAGTGACTTCATTTTGTTCTGCAGCTCAGGGCGCAAGAACAAGACGTGAAGCATGAATGAGCCTTAAGTCTGAGCTCCACACACCTTCTCTCTCTCAGTCCTTCACATATTTATGTTCTCAGCTCCGATGCAGATCCACCGCGGCGCTAAAACGCGCTTTAGTTTCCATGCAGAAGCGAAACCACGCGGTGCTTTTGGGGAGAGTCTTTATTTCAATCAAAATGACGGACGGCCTTCAAAAAGCTAATGACATTCTGTAAATGACGGAGAATGTTGGGTTAATGTGACCTCTGGACCTCATCAGAATAAACTGGTGATCAGCTGAATGGTCTCACCTGTGAGTGCGCCGCCTTCAGGTGTGCGCTGAGGCCGCTCCTCGTCAGGAACGTCTTCTCGCACGCGGCGCACGGAATCGGCCGCTGCTCCGCGTGCGGCGTCGAGCGTTTCTTCTTCTGAGAGAAAACCTTCTGACCGAACGGGCCCGTGTGAGCGTCCACGTGTTCCTCTAAGCGCCAGAGTCCAGGGGCGGGGCAGGAGTTCGCCTGAGCTCCGTCTCTCCTGCGTTTGGGGGAAACGCTGAAGTCGTCTCGCTCGTCCTGGTTCAGCCTCCAGGTCTGAGCCTCGTCCTCCGCCTCGTCACCGCCGCACACGTCCATGTATTTACGCATGTACTCGTTCAAACGCCACTCTGAGGCCGTCTCCATGGCGACGGGCAGCTCGTCAGGCTCCTCCTCCTTCACCTCCACACGAGGAGCGTCGGGGTTTTCCTGAAGCGATTCCTCTGAGGGAAACAAAAACAGAGAACGTCAAGTTTCTGTGACTGATCCATAAAACCGACTGAAACTAAAACACATACTCGATATATACACGTCCAGAGCAGTACTTTAACAATACTTCATCTTTTATACCACTAAAATATTTGTCATATTGAACCAGAATTGAACCACAAATTTGGGAAAATGGGGCTTACGGTGGGCAAAAAAAAATCTGTTAGTTATTGTTAATTTGGGCTCATGTCCATCAGCCGTCCCACACTCACATTCATCCTGACCTATGTAGAGGCAAACACCGACCCCCGACCTTCTGCTGTGAAGCATGAGAGCCAACCACTGTGCCACCGACCCGAGTGAGGAGGCCACTCCTGCTCTGCACTGACAGGTTTGACTCCACACTGGAGGTTTATGCCCTTCACACGACCCTCCTGACCCCTGAGAGAAGGACCTACGTGATGTGTGGAGCCTTAGCACCTCCTCCAGGACCTGCTGTCTCCTCTGGTTCTCCTCCAGGACCTGCTGTCTCCTCTGGTTCTCCTCCAGGACCTGCTGTCTCCTCTGGTTCTCCTCCAGGACCTGCTGTCTCCTCTGGTTCTCCTCCAGGACCTGCTGGTTCTCCTCTTTGGAGCGACACAGTTCCTCCTCATACTCCGCGATGGTCCTCTCCACCAGCTCACAGATCTCCTCCGCGGCCGCGCTCAGCCGCTCCGTCACCAGAGCCCTCAGCGTCTGCTCCTCTGGCTCCTCTGGCTCCTCTTTAATCTGTGGAGTCACTTGGAACTCCTGCTTCAAACTGGCCTCATTCGCTGAAAGAAACAAAAATAGAATTTGTCAATTTGTCAAAGAGACAAAGCGCTGCTTTAAATCCTTCAGTCTGAACTTTAGAAATGAAGGACTGACATTTAAACTTCACACGGAACATTTCCATTTTCCTTTGAGGTGGATCATCTGGTCAGGCAGACTCTGTGAGACCAGGATTTGTTTTCCTCCTGACTTTAGTAGAACCCTGGTCACGCTCGCTGCTGCGGCTCGACCGATATGAAAAGGGTTGGAAGATATTTTGAGTAATTTAATTTGATGTAATTTTTTTGAATCTCTCAAATTGACAATAGTTCCAGAAAGAGGAGACTCTAAGTCTCTTATGGTTCTGAAAGTTTACAACATAAAGGTGAACAAACTTATGAGCGATTTTCCCCTTGATGGGAGAACTCATCATAAAGCTCTGACTGAGCTCTTTCCAAAGTCACTTTCAGTCAGGGCTGAAACGACTGATCGACGACTAATAGATTATTGAACTATTTCAGTAATTGATTAATCGTTTTCTGGTTCACACAGACTCAAATAGATGAAAATGCAGTATTTCTGATGGTTTTATATCTGTAGTGTTTCTTACAATGTAAATTTCCTGAATTTCTGAGTCTCGTCCAACAAAGAACAAACATTTACTTAAAGTGAATGTTTGTTGGAGGCTCTTAGGTAAATGTTTAGCTTAAGTTAGCGGCGCCACTTTAGCTTTATGTGATTAAAACAACATTTTCCTAAACCCTTCACAGCCAAGTGATTAATCAATTAATTGATAGATTAATAGATTAACAATAAACGTCCCCTGCCAACACTGATATAACCATGAGCATAAACATCTGTCCAGGCACTGATTTAGACCCGGACGGTGTGACAGATCAACGTAGGGATCAAATCAACGAAGGGAAAACAAAGCAGAAGTGCGCGACGCGGACGCGCAGCAGAGACGCGGCGCGCACCAAACCATGAAATCAACGAGTTTTTCCCATGGTTATTCCCTTGGATTAGTTCTATGCTTGGTATCAACCCATCGGAGTAACTTTGCATGGAATTCTTAGACCAAGGCATCATCTACTTTAGAGGTTCTTCACAACGCTTTGAGTGGACCATGTCATGTGGCTGAGCCACACTGTACCACACGCGAGGAAATGTGACAACCACTCTTCGGATGTTCAGCATGAGGCCTCCTTGATATAGTAAGCAAGTTAAAATTGTTGTTATGACACCATACTTAATGAACAAGTGACATCCATATGAGGATGAAAAATGGCATGCGTAAGCTATGTTTACGTGTTATGATAAACACAGGCATCAACAATAGTGTCACGTGTCACAACATTGCTTGTGTTGAATGCTAGTAGCATACAAACAAACAAGGTTGGACGCGTGCTTGGTATCAGAGCTAACATCACAGTTCTTCAAATCGGTAATGTCACTCAAAGCACTTTGGAGGGAGGTTAAAGGAATATGCAGTTAATCTCCAAAAACAGAGCCTACATTTAATGTTCCAACAAGATATAGCCTATAGTACATCGAGCATTTGTGCGATGGAGCAAGATTATATAGCCTATCTATGTATCTGTAAAACACTACACATATCCTGTGGGTATTGCGCAAGGCATAGACTTAGGCTTCTACATGATGGGATTAAGTAACTGTATCTAACATGAGCTTTGTGCGCAATGATACACTGAAATGCCAACAGCCCATCAAGCTATATGACCCATAGACCACATCAAGGCGTCATCAACCATATTTAGTGTCACTCAAAACAGTATTTTTTTTTTTTTTATCTCAATGAGGGTTTTTTTTTCTCTCCTGGTTAAATAAAAGTTTGAATTAATAAATATTATTTGTTTCTACTTTTTCACGTTTCAGATGAGGACATGTGCTGCATCATTACCTGTTCAAGCCTACAGCATTTTGAATATTTGGACATTGGATCACAGAGGACGTTTGTGTAATTTCCAGTGGCACACATCTTGACTCCTGCCATCAAAGATGGAACAAAAATGGCTTTTGCACAAATATTGTTGTAACATTATTTTTGCCTAATAAAACCACTGGAAAAGAATGCTTCCAATTGTTATTGCATGTGTCATACAAACTGAGTATTAAAATAAACATCTACTGGCTGCATTTATAAGCTACCAAGAAAAAAGAAGGATGGCATGTTTTTTTTATTGTTCTAACAAGTGCAATGATCAAAATTATAAGAAGTTGTAAATTTAAAAAATAGATATCTAAAATGAAACTTAAGGGAACTTATATCGGTGCTTAGCTGTTTGGGTGGTTATGAGGAAATGATGAGACATTGCCTTTATACAAGTTGTTATATTAGGCAACTGCAAGTGGGTTCCCAGTTTAAATAAATAAAAAATGAACACGGGTAGGAATTGAACAGATACTCTCATGGACGGGAGTTCAACGCTCTACCTATGTGTCTAGGCGAGCATGACATGTGTAGCTGCATTATCCCAGACTGTTTTGTAGAAAAATGTGTAGTGCCTTTACGAGTTAAGCAATATCAAGTGTAGCAAATTTATTGCGATTCGCCTGGGTGGCCAAAGATTTGACCGTGATGAAACTCTAAACAGCAGGTCCTTCATCGGTGTGAAGTGGATGATGCCTTGGTCTAAGAACCACACGCAAAGTTTCTACGATGTGTGGATTCCAGGGGAATTATTCTTTGAATTCTTTGTTTGGTGCGCGGCGCGTCTCTGCTGCGCGTCCGCGTCGCGCACTTCCGCTTTGTTTTCCCTACGATGATCTGATCCCTACGTTGATCTGTCACAACGGTTCCAGTAATAATAATAATAAAAATAATAATAATAAAAATAATAATAATTAAAAAAATAATAATAATAATACTAATAATAATGCTCCGTAAAAGAGGAGACGCGGGTCAGAGTTTCTTTGTTGTGACGCTTCAGCTCAAATGTCCTTAGAGTTTTTAAACTTCTCAGAAGATCACACAGACCTACCAGCTCTTTCCACCAGGGCAAACATCTCCTCCGCAGCCGCAGACAGCCGCGCAGTCACAAAGCCCCTCAGGGCCAGGCTCCTTATGCTCCTTTTACTCCTTTTACTCCTTATGGACATTTTAACAACTTTAGCTTTAGCCGCGGGAGCTAACCGGAAGAAAACACAAGGATAAAACGAGAACTCGGCGGAGATTCAACAAGAAGTCCAGAAATCCTTCATTCCGGCGGACAGCCCCGCGGACCGTCCATCTCCTGCTTCCGTTAACACCGGCTGATCACGGTCTACACGGTTTTATCACGGTTTTAACGTTTATACACGAGTTTTGTTCGAGCGGAAACAAACCGGAAGTACCATGCGGCACCTCCGTCTCAGATCACACGAGAGTTCGATGCAAACGTAAATACATGAAAGTTCACAAACCAGTCCCAGAGCAGTCACTTCTCATTTAAGGTTTATTTATTAATTCCCAGTGAAACATTTGGGTCGATGAGAAACAAGAACGGGATGCGCAGCTCCGTAGTTATATCAACATCGTTTATGCTTTTTTTTATTTATTTATTTATTTTTTTATTGAACAGTTATTTTAATGTCATAAACATTTATGCCAGGGGTTAAACAAAAAAAAAATAACATAATAAAGAAATAATAATAATAATAAAAAAAATAATAATAAAAAATAATTAAAAAACACACAAAAATTAGAGAGGCAGCCCTTAGCAGCAGCACCCAAAACAGGTTAAAGCATCCAGAGTCTTAATAGCTTTGGGGTTTGAAGAGGAACGTATTGATTCTTTATATTGCACCATTTCGAGTAAGTAGAGTTTAAAAAGGGGATTTTTACCGGAAAATTTACATTTATTAATATGAAATTTCGCAAAAATAATAAAAAGATTTATCACATAAAATTATTTTCGTTTAGAGCCACAGGGATTGTAAAAACCAAAAAGCACATCAGAGTATGTAAGTGAAAGGTTATTAAGGATATAAGTGTGTATATAACGATTAAAGTCTTTCCAAAAAGCTACAGTGAAGGGGCATTTCCAAAATAGGTGGATGACAGTTTCATTGTCCTGATGACAAAAGGAGCAGCTACAGTCAATGTCCTTGTGTAGAGATTGCTTTGCTGGGAAGCACCTGTGGAGCAGTTTAAAACACACATCCCAAAATGTGTTTGTAACCAGGTATTTAGAAGGTAAAGTCCATACAGTGATCCATTTTATGTCAGGTACAAACTGCCTCCAGTAGTGAATGACATAAGGCACAGTAGCAATATCTTTCTGAAGTAAAGCTCTGATTTGTTTGTTACTCATGGAGGGACTGGAGGCAAAACAGATTTTGCCCACAACAGTCTCAAAGACTGACAAAGAAGAAGCAATTGGCCTCTCGAACATCATCGAGAACATCGTTAATGCTGGGTCGCAGGTCCTACAACGTGATGACGTCACTGCGGGGGGAGGAGCCAGTTTTTCCTATTGACAGCATTACACTTTCACAAGTCGTAGCTAAAAAGAAAATGAATGAATTAGAAAAATCATCATTAATATCAGTCACTGGGTCCATGATCTCTCTGTCCTCAAAAATAAAATGTTTTTCCTCTATATAATAGTATTAGGCATTTATAACCCAGCAATAACTAGGTATGTGGAGATTTGTTAAATGGAGTCGCCATTTTTGTCCCCAATATCTGTGACCGGGTTTTGCCCTGATCATTGTTAGAGCGGGACGGCAAATGGCCTGTTTGGCTGAAATTAGACGGTCATTCCCAGAGTAAGTTGCGAGTCATTTCATTTTTAACTTCAATATGCAAGAATGTAATAAACAGCTTTCAAACACTGTGGAGAAGGAGCTGGACACTGTGGAGAAGGAGCTGGACGCTGTGGAGAAGGAGCTGGACGCTGTGGAGAAGGAGCTGGACACTGTGGAGAAGGAGCTGGACACTGTGGAGAAGGAGGTGGACACTGTGGAGAAGGAGCTGGACACTGTGGAGAAGGAGCTGGACACTGTGGAGGAGGTGGACACTGTGGAGAAGGAGGTGGACACTGTGGAGAAGGAGCTGGACACTGTGGAGAAGGAGCTGGACACTGTGGAGAAGGAGGTGGACACTGTGGAGAAGGAGCTGGACATGAAGAGGGTCTTGTTGTCGTTTGCTGCTCAAAGTTGTGTGATCTTTCCAACACCATTCAGTTACTCAGCTCCACTTTCTGTCCACGATCATTAGTTTTGTTTACTCTGCACTGACACAACTGAAAACAGCCTCATTAAACCAAACTCCAATGTTTAAATGAACCAAAGGAGCTAAAATATAACATTATGTTTTAACACGTACAACCAATGGAAATATATTAAATCAATGTTTACTGAAATGTTGATGAAAGAATCTTGAATATGTAAAAAGTTCTGGTCTGACCTCCATTCGTTTCAATGGAAGGGGCGGGACTAAAGACAGATGCTGATTTTGAACTAGAAACCGCTGTAACTTTCTTCATACTGAACACACACACATATCATTGCATATTGTAGGAGGTTACTGCATCTTTCCACTTAAACTATTTACTTGCCTTTCTATTGGCGCATTGAGTTGCCTTGTGTACGAAATGCGCGGTATAAATAAAGTTGCCTTGCCTATTGAGTTTGAACATTTTATCCACATTCCTACTTTGGGCCTTTCACACTGTTTACAATCACACATACATGTAGTGCTGCTAAATTACTCTAAAACTTCTCTTTGTGATACAAAAACTAGAACTTCTGCAACAAGAAGAAATGAGACTGAGCAGCTGATCAAAGTTGGATCATTTTCTGTCAGGTTTTCAGTGTGTCCTGACCGTGATGGTGGTGGAGCCTCCACAGGAACAGTCAGGTCCTGGTCCCACATCCAGGCCGTTCCTGCAGCTCAGTCACCATCAGAGGCTGAAGGACTTCACCAACATCGCACACTGAAAGATGAAGAGTTTAATCCTCTGTTTCCATGGTTACTGTTGCATTTACATGGCCTATATATAAGCTGCATATTATTTATGTTTGGAAACATGTGAGACTGCAGAATAAATGGATCTGAACTAAACCTGATCTGAGCAGTCATGGAACACGACTCATGCAACAGAAATGTGTTAAAACTCGTGTGTAAAGTCAGAGGAGACGACTTATTCAGAGTCATCTGTTCCTCAGGGGCGGGATCTTCTCTGTGCAGCTCCGATGCCAACAGCCCTCGTTAGTACGACATTTCTAAAATGTTTTTATGAAAACCAGCCTGGTGGCAGAGCATCGAGCTCAACAACCAACCACGGTCTAAACGAGAACATTTGTGCCTTTTCCATCAGGACGTCATGACTGAGGGAAAACCTGACAGGAAATGACAAAGGCATGTGGTCTTCAACTTTTGATCAGCTGCTAAACAGATACTTGGAACCTTTTTAAGATCCAACCAGGCAACAGAAGAACAACTTCACTTTTCACTTACAGCGCAAAGTTTATAAAACATTTGTTCGTTCATTCGTTATTTTATTTTGAACATGTGAGCAACACAACACACCTTTACAAATTTTAAACGTAAAGGCTATTACAAATCAAAAAGACAAAAGCAAACTTGTCAGTTCCCTTGAAAAGCCAAATACAAATGCACATGTCCAAAAACATTCATTCATTCAGACTCAGTATTTACAGTACAGGGAGTACAGTAAGTACAGGAGGATCGCTGTTATTCTTTATTTAACTGGTTTGTAAACAGATGATTTTTCCGAGCTTGAGGAGCTGTTTATTTAAATCACAGATCTTTTACGGCACCAACGCTCTGTTTGTGAACCATGTTTTGACCCACCATAGAACTATTCATATATATTTAACACATTTGCGTTGCCCACCAGTGCCTCGGATGTGACGACGATCCCCCTCATAGCTTTGGTTTGTTTGCCACCAAGACTGGAGAACTTAAGGCTAACCGCTGTGCCACCATGGAGAAAATGAGCTTGGTCACAGCGGGGATTAAGAGGTTAACCTTTGAAATGTTAAAGAGGGGGTATTGTGCTTTTTTCAGTCCCATAGCACCAGTCTACATCACACTACAATGATGACAAACCTTCTGTTGGTCTGTAAATGCAGTAAATTAGAATAACTGCCTTGTATAAAATGTCTCTCTCAAAATGGCTGTAGTGAATGTCTTGAAATAGGCCTCTGTCTCTTTAAGAACCTCTGAGCCTTTAGACACGCCCCCTCCACACGCTGTCTGTGGCATCAGTGGGGAGGGGGTTCTGCTGAGGAGCAGTGGTTGGTTACTCGGCTGGTGACGAAAGCTCGGAGGCGTCTCCAGGAGGTGGGGGCGTTCCTAGGTGGACTCAGGCAAACCTATCCCTAAAATGGCCGCCGTCAGAGTTTTTACAGATTACTCAAAAATACGTGAATGTGCCAAGGCAACACTTCAGGCATGTTTTTAATGAGGGAGTGACAGAATAACATCCATAACGTCCATTTTGCATAATACCCCCCCTTTAATCCTGACAATGCTCAGTCAGTTGTGAGTTTTCCGTGGCGGCTGGATCGTCTACGTGTTCTCCCATGTGTTCTCCCATGTGTTCTCCCATGTGTTCTCCCATGTGTTCTCCCATGTGTTCTCCCATGTGTTCTCCCATGTGTTCTCCCATGTGTTCTCCCATGTGTTCTCCCATGTGCTGCTCTCCGTGTTCTCCCATGTGTTCTCCCATGTGCTGCTTGCCGTGCTTGGCCACGTGCACCAGCAGCTCGCGGTTCCTCCAGTAGCCCTTCCCGCACACGGGGCAGGTGAGCGGCCTGAACTCCGTGTGCCGCAGCATGTGCTCCTTCAGGTGTCCTTTGGTCTTGAAGGTCCGGTCGCAGACGGAGCAGCCGAAGGGCCGGGCCTGGGAGTGCGTGGTGTTCATGTGCAGGTTGAGGGCGCCCTTCGTGGCCAGGCGCTTCTCGCACTGCGGGCACTGGAACGGCAGCTCGCCCGTGTGCAGCATCATGTGGATCTTCACGTACTTCTCCCCGAGGAAGCTGCGGTTACAGACGGAGCAGCTGTACGTTTTCACCCCGGAGTGGATCTTCTTGTGTCTGTTCAGGTCGCAGCCTCTGAGGAAGATCTTGTTACAAACCGAACAGGCTTTAGGTTTAGTTTTGCGGCTCTTTTTGAAAGCCATCATGGCCGCCGCTCTCTCGTCCCTGTCCTCTGTCTCCAAACTGTCCGTCCTCACGTCCTCGCTCAGGGGAACCGTCCAGACCTCCGCAGCGACCCTCGCGTCCTGGGCCACGGGCAGCTCGTCTGACTCCTCCCTTTTCACCCGGACGCGCAGAGCTTCGAGGATTTGTGGACTTTGTTCCTGCTTCACATCCGGAGCTTCTGTGAGATTCTCCAAGTGGTGGATTTCTGTTTTGGGTCAGAAAACATGAAACATAAAACAAACCATAAACCACCGGGATTAAAACGCTTTCTGAAACAAGTAGGTTTTCAGTTTGCTGTTAAAAACCTCGACACAGTCAAGTGAGTGCAAGGAAAGGTCGGGCGAACACCTGGAAGGAGCGATCGCCTCTGGTCTTAACCTCTTACCACACGCCAAAAACAAATGCATTCTCTCCTCTTTGCCATTGTCACTTTTTTTTGCTGGATTTTTGTCCCTTTTTTTTGTATTTTTATCTTTTTTTTGCTGGATTGTCACTTTTTTTGCTGGATTTTTGTTACTTTTTTTTGCTGGATTATTGTCACTTTTTTCTGGATTTTTGTCACTTTTTTTTGCTCGATTTTTGTCACTTTTTTTGCTCGATTTTTGTCACTATTTCCTGGAATTTTGTCACTTTTTTCTGAATTTTAGTCTTTTTTCTGCTGGATTTTTGTCTTTTTTTTGCTGGATTTTTGTCACTTTTTGCTGGGTTTTTGTCACTTTTTTTTGCTGGATTTTTGTCTTTTTTTTTGCTGGATTTTTGTCTTTTTTCTGCTGGATTTTTGTCTTTTTTTTAATGGATTTTTGTCTTTTTTCTGCTGGATTTTTGTCTTTTTTCTGCTGGATTTTTGTCTTTTTTCTGCTGGATTTTTGTCTTTTTTTGATGGATTTTTGTCATTTTTTTGCTGGATTTTTGTCTTTTTTTGCTGGATTTTTGTCTTTTTTCTGCTGGATTTTTGTCTTTTTTTTGATGGATTTTTGTCTTTTTTCTGCTGGATTTTTGTCTTTTTTTGATGGATTTTTGTCACTATTTTTGCTGGATTTTTGTCATTTTTTTAATGGATTTTTGTCACTTTTTTTGCTCGATTTTTGTCACTATTTCTGAATTTTAGTCTTTTTTCTGCTGGATTTTTGTCACTTTTTTTTCTGGATTTTTGTCACTTTTTATTTATTTTTTTGCTGGATTTTTGTCACTTTTTTCTGAATTTTAGTCTTTTTTCTGCTGGATTTTGGCGCTTTCTTGTTGCTCTTTTGTCACTTTTTTGTTGAGTTTTTGTCATTTTTGTCAGCTTAAGCTTGATTTGGTGATACATTATATATATGGGGTAGTTTGGCATTTTTGCGCTAATGCATTTAAATTCTCTTGTAACTCAAGTAACTTCAATTGTAATGACTGATAAATACATGACCATATATTGTTTAAGTTCGTTTAACCTCTTAACCCCCGCCGCAGTTTGGTACTACTCAAATCTAAAGGTTTTTGGACTGGAGAGCAACAGTGTAATGCCTGATTTGAAAGCTAAGACCCACAAAAGTGATCAGAACTTTGTTGTCACATTGTCGGCACCTTTTTGTTACTTTTTTGTTGCTTTTCCGGAAAGTTTGTTTTCACACTTTTGTCGCTTTTGAATGGGGACAATGTGCTCGGTCCAGGTGGGGGTTAAGGGGTTATACGAATCGCAGACTGACATCAGTGTAATGTTTTTACTTTTGAAATATCAATCTGACTCGGTACAATTCCCCCCATGATCTATGGAGAGTCAGTGCAGTGAGTTAAACAGGTCTCCAACCAAGACTCACCTGTTCTGTGTAGCTGGATCTGTCTCCTCTGGTTCTCCTCCTGTCTCCTCCTCTGGTTCTCCTCCTGTAGAACCTCCTGTCTCCTCAGGTTCTCCTCCTGTAGAACCTCCTGTCTCCTCCTCTGGTTCTCCTCCTGTCTCCTCTGGTTCTCCTCCTGTAGAACCTCCTGTCTCCTCTGGTTCTCCTCTTTGGAGCGACACAGTTCCTCCTCATACTCCGCTATGGTCCTCTCCACCAGCCCACAGATCTCCTCCGCGGCCGCGCTCAGCCGCTCCGTCACCAGAGCTCTCAGAGTCCGGCTCCTCTTGGACATTTTCACACTTGTTTTTAGCTTTAGCGTTAGCTTTAGCACTGAAGCTAACCGGAAGCTAACAGAAAGAGAAATGACGCTGAGTTTCGGTGTAGTTTCAGCTTAAACACTTATTCCCCCTCGCTGTGACGGGGACACCGGTGTTTTATCCAAATGCTGAATCTCAAATCTGTGAAATTTACAGATTTGATTTGACACGAACAGGAAGTCGCTCAAACCTCGCACCGGAAGTTGACGCTGAGGAGGAAAAAGGTCAAAGTTTCTGCTGTAGTTTACTGAAAATGTACATTTATTTTTGAGTCGATTTGTTTTAAGTTATGTTTGTTAAATAACATTTAAAAGTATTTAAATTTGTTTTTTGATGTTTCTGTAGCTTCTCTGTCTAAATGTGGCGCAAAAGTTTTTTCTAAAATTTAAATATTTTCAAAAAATGTGTACAAAGTCAGATCTTTGCCGAGTATAACTTAGACAGTCTTTCTCCTCTGAGCATTTCATCTGTAATGTGTAACTGAATGATGCTGGAATCAGCAATAAAACCACAGTATCAGACGTTTTAAACCAATATCTGATCTTTTTTTCTAGTATTGACTCTGAAACTTATACCAGTATTAGATCAGTGCATCTCTATCATTTTTAGATGGATTTGACCTTTTTTTTTGCCGTTGCACCAGCTGACATTATCGACTAATTTAAAATTAAATTGGCTTTAATGTGGACTCTTGCATGAGCTTTACCATTTGTAAGGATGGACATTCTTTTAAAACTAGTTGAAACATTTTATAATACATTTTTTCCTCCCCATATTTACATTGGTCGCACCACCTGACACCGAAAGTGTGACATTTTACCTTTGGGACTGTGGAGCTCTATGGAGCTGTCGGGTCCGACACAAAAAATCCCATGTATTTTTAGCATTGACTTTTCGAAAAAGTCAATTATTAAGAGTTAACCTCTTAACTCCCGCCTGAACCGAGAGGATCTTTTTCCTCACGTCATCAGATTTTTTTCCCATCATTTTTTTGTTGGGTATTCAACTCATTTTTGTAACTTTTTTGTCATTTTTTTGTCATTTTTTGTCACATTTTTTGTCTTTTTTTTTCCTTTTTTTGTCAATTTTTGTCAATTTTTTGGTCAAATTTTTTGTCACATTCTTGGCATTTTTTGTCATTTTTTTGGTCATTTTTTGGTCACATTTTGTCAATTTTTTGTCATTTTTTTGTCTTTTTTTCCACATTTTTTCCACTTTTTCATCCATTTTTCGTCACTTTTTGTCACATTTCCATCATTGTTTTCGTCTCAGTTTTGTTGCTTTTTCACAGCTTTTTTCCAGAAGCTTTTGGATTGGGGTAAAGCCAAACTGTAGAAAATGTGCTCAGTTCAGGTGGGAGTTAAGGTTAAGGGTTTAATGTCACGACGCCGGCTAATCAGCTATAATCAGCTATAATCAGCTATAATCAGCTATCTGAAAACATACAAAAAATATTTATTATTGAAATGTGATGAAAATGTGTTTAAACTCAATAGGTTTGTAGAATAAAGTGATACATGTAATGAAAAGATCACATTATTTTTAAAAGAAATATAAAACTCGGACACAAAAACATGGGTCTTGTCAATGGCCCAATTATCCGCCATATTTATACATAAATATAATGACAATCAATGTGAAAGTATCTAAAAGTATTCAGAATACAGTTCTCTTCAAAGTAACGGAATACGTTACAAAGTACATTTTAAGGCAAGTATTCAGTAACTACAATCTCGAAGTATCTCCCAGCCCTGGTCATGTGTCCAGCAGGGGGCGCCGCGCGCGTGTCTGCGGCGGAAGCGCCTCATAAACAAAGGCTGCTGCGGCTGCGTTAGCTCCAGGCTAAAGCTAAGCTAAGCTAAGGCTAAAGGTAAAGGAGACGGAGATGGCGGAGAAGGGCCAGATGTTCCGGGCGCTGGTGAACGAGCGGCTGACGGCGGCGGCGGAGGAGATCTTCCTCCTGTTCCAGAGGACGGTGGTGGAGTACGAGGAGGAGCTGAGGAGGTTCCGGGAGGAGAACCAGCGCAAGCAGCGGCTGCTGGAGGAGGTGACCGCAGCGCAGTACCGCACACTGGAGCCAGGTCTGCACAACATCTGCACCGACATCTGCAACAACAAACACGTCCATCAGCTCGCGTGCACTTTCACTGCCCATCAGCTCCATCAGCTCCATCTCCTCTGCACCATCAGCTCCATCTCCTCCAACAAAGCCACGTTTAACCCACACATTCTGACCCACTTCTGTGCAGCGTGACCCACTTTCACCAAACACCTCTGGACAGGCTCAATACAGGCTCTCCATCACAGGACACTTATCTGCCTGACCGGGGCTGTGTCAGAGCCTCGTGCCCTGACCCGACCCCCCACGTGACCTCAGGGACACAGGCCTTCAGGGGGTTTCAAACTGTGGTCCCTCTGGCCTTCAGGAGGTGACGCGAGAACACCTCGTTTCAAAAGAGTGGAATCAATTTACCCCAAACGAGAGGCTGTTGGTGCAGAAGGGCAGCCACGTCTCTGTCAGTCTGCCCCAGGTCAGGGTTTAGCGGCTTTGAGAAGGAGATTCATCCAGGAAGTGACTCCAACACGTCTGTGTCGCTCCCTGGTCTTTCCCACGCTTATTCATTCACAAATACTGACATGTTTGGTATCCACGTGTAGCACAAAAGGCTGTGCCCGAGACGACGCTGTAATCCAAATATGGTCATTTCCTGTGTGGGAGACAGCGGCGGCTAAAGACGGGAGGAATATACACAGGAGCATGTGCAGACAAAGAGACCAAACTTTAACAACGTCTGCACTTTAGTCGCTCCATCAGACGCCACACTTTAAAACGCCTTATTTCTATACAAAAACAGAAAATATCAAAACATTTCTTTCCATTTTCCCTCATATTGATTCACCTTTTCCATAAGAGCAAACACCAGAGGCAGCTCAGGACCCTGACCACAGGTGCTTTGTGTTTTCGCAGAGGTGAAGGTGAAGTCGCCCGATGACGACGCGGCCGAGGACACAGACGAGGAGGTGGAGCAGGACCTGGACGACACCGAGACGGAGACGACGATCGTCAAAGAGGAATACGTGGAAGCCAGCATCAAACAGGAGCAGGACGAGCAGCTGCAGGGCCACGAGCAGCTGCAGGGCCACGAGCAGCTGCAGGGCTTCAGGCTCTACTCCCGGAAGAGCGACGAGGAGCGCGAGGGCGACTGGGAGCCGCCGTGCAGCAGCTCGTTCCGACACGCCGAGGCTGAGGTGGACGTGGATTACTTCAGCCAGGTTTACATGCAGGCGCTCGACCACAACGACCACAACGCCAACGCCAGGAAGTCCGCCATGAGGCAGCCCAAGTGCCCGGAGTGCGAGCAGGAGTTCGACGACAAAGAGGAGCTGCAGAACCACATGCTGGAGGTGCACGGCGGGGACAAGCCCATCAGCTGCCCCGTGTGCTCGCGGACGTTCACGCGGAACGGCTCGCTGAAGCTGCACATGGCCATGCACATGCACGAGAAGCCCTTCACCTGCCCCGTGTGCAGCCGGGGCTTCACGCAGAAGGGGAACTTGCGCTCGCACATGGCGCAGCACACGGGCGAGAAGCCCTTCGGCTGCACGGAGTGCGACGCACGCTTCCCCATCAAGCGGACGCTGCTGCGGCACATGCAGCTGCACACGGGCGAGCGGCCCTACAGCTGCCCCTACTGCGACAAGAGCTTCACACGCAAGGAGCACGTGCGGCTGCACATGGCGGTGCACACGGGCGAGACCAAGCCCAAGAAGAGGAGAGTTCAGCCCACGCGAGGAGCCGAGGCCGGCGGCACGGACGCTTCCAACGACTCGAGCGGCGCGCTGTTCTACGGCAGCAGCTCCAACGAATGAAGCGCTGAGACTCGGGGCCGGAGGCGGGGCTGGAGGCGGGGCTGGAGGCGGGGCCAGAGGCGGGGCCGGTGTTTCTGAAGCGCCTCAGGGTTTACAGTGTTCTTCAGGAGTGCTTTGCCTTGTTCTCATGTGGGCGTGTTCCTCACTCGCTGCAGCATAGAGATGCACCGATACCATACTGGTATCGGATATCAGAGCCGATACTGAAAAAATAGATCTGGAATCAGCTTCAAATATCCGATTCTGAACCGATATATATCCGTATATATGGACCTCCATATATATGAAGCTTCAAGCGCTGTTAGTTTTTACCTCCATAAACGCATTTTTGATTTTAGCGCAAAATGCAGCGGTTAGCATCAGTATGCTAAAGCTTGCACTGCTGGAGCGGCCACATAAAGCACTTACTTCTGCTGATAGAGAATCTGACACCGGAGAAAAGCGGAACATTCACTCAGGAAACCCTTTGAAGAAAGAGGTTCATATCGGATATCGGCAATACTCAAACCCCAGTATCGATCAACCTGGATCGTTGCATCGCTAATGCTAATGCTAATGCTAATGCTCACGTCCTTCATGTGTCTGTCTGCACTTTCGTATTTATGGATAAATATCCACCTTATTCTGGAAGTTGGCGCCATGATGAATTGTGCCCGCCCCTTCTCCTGTCAGTTTACCAGATAAAACAGTTACTACTCGGATACAAGAGAAACGGTGCAGAACAAGGACTAAGCCTGACTTTAGTGTTTTGGTGCGAGAAACACGCCCCCCCCGCGCCCCCCTCCCCCCCCCACGGCTCTGGGAGCTGGACAAACTTTATCCTAGATTAGACACGTCGTAAGTAGAAACGTTTGATCGTGAGATATTTAAAGAAGTTTGTATAAAGTATGAATTTACCTCAGTTTTAAAGACGCTCCTCACATCTAACTCTGGACCTGAACATGGAGCCCAACAGCGCCCCCTGGTTCTACAGGTGGAACCTCTGTTTTTCCCATTGACTTTGCTTCTACTAAAGACTTGACCAGGTTCATGTATTTGCTGGAGGGTTTGATCAGGTGCTAAGGCTTAAATGTGATCGATCAGAGCATCACCGACAGTGACACTGATGGGAGTTATAGTTGTTTTCATCTCAGAGCTAACGACGCGCTTAAAAAACACCACAGAAATGAACCTCTTAAACCCCACTGCAACCGAGAACACTTTCTCCAGTTTGGCTTTACCCTAATTGTTGTTTCTCGTGGCTGCTCGCTGTGACGCTTGAATCTGAGGTCACTCGTAGGGATGACCTCCAGATGTTTAGTCATGTGAGAAGGGAATGGTGTGACCCTCAAACACATCCTGGTTGTTTAGTCGGCTGGCTTATCGCTTTGTGAAGCACAGACACACCGTCTCGGAGGCATTAAACTTCATGCCCCGGGTTTTAGCCCAGCGGCAGAACTCAGACCAGCAATAGCTAAAGCTGGATGTGCACTGGAAACTGTGACTATTGTGTCGTCTGCATATGCTGCTGGAATAACATTAACACAGAGCAGTCTTCTAAAACAGCCAGTAGGTCATTTCAAAATAATATAAACAGAGTTGGAGCAACCACACTTCCCTGGGGTACTCCGGATTGCACTGGTAAAGGTGAAGAAAAGGAATGCCCTATTCGTGTCTGCTGGAGACAATTACTTAGATAATCACGAATCCAGGCCAGCATTTTACCATCAAGCCAAATGCCGGGAGTTTTTGCAAAATGGCGGCATCGGTGCTGCTGTGAAAGCATCGCTGAAGTCCAACATGAAGAAAAAGTTCCATATAGATGAGTTTTATAGGTCTTCGCTTTCAAATGAGACGCTACACTGGCCTAGAGGCTGATCTGGAGGAAATGCACTCGGTTAAGGCGAGGTTTAAGAGGTTAAACCGCTAAAAAGCCTTTATACTGAAGACAGGCCGATTATTTCTTTAGCAGCTCGTTCAAAATCTTCTTGCTATTTATTTTTCTATTGGTGTTAGCTCCTCCTTTGTGATGTTTTTAAAAAGATGCTGTGACTCATCAGTAACTCACTGCCTGTGATCTTGAGCAGCACCTCCTCCACACAGCCCACTGCAAAACCTTCAATTCAACCCAAAGCTAAACTAAGCTTTGAGGAACAGCATCTGCACTTTTAACTTAACACATTTCATCAAAGTCTGTGAGTAAAAGCCTGTGGGGAAGATGAATGGACCAGAACCAGAGCCATCAACACAACTGCCTCCCTCTTGGACCTTTAAACGCATCATTCTTTCACTACACATACAGTCTTATATAGAGCTTTTCAACACCATTTCATTTATTCTTGACGGCAGCGAGTCTATAGACATCTTTGGGAACTGCCACAAATGGCCAAATCCAAGAGGAAAAAGAACTTCTCTTTCACCGATGACTGTTCGTCCAAACTTCCTTTAGCTAATGCTGAATTATGGGTTTATTATCTGGAAAATAAAGATCCAGAGACACGAAGGAGGACAAAAAGGTCCAAGTTTGTGCATTTAAAGGAACAGGTCACCGTTTTTGTCCAGCAGAAGTGAAGGAACGACACTCACAGCTAGCGGTTAGCATGTAGCATGAAGCTAAGGTTAGCATTGTTAAAGGAGCAGGCCATGTTTTTTTTCATCCTGAGATCTGTTCTTACCTGAGCTTAGACGAGTTGATGCGTACCTGTCTGGTCTTTGGGCCCACTTCTAATTTCACCCTGTTTGGAGCTATAGGAATACACTGGGAGAGGCCAAATGCTAACAACATCTTTGGTCGTTTTGCGTGACTGAGCGCACACACAAAGACCAGACGGGTACACATCAAATCGTCTAAGCTCAGGTAAGAACATATGTCAGTATGGAAAAACGCTGGCCTGTTCCTTTAACAAGCAATGCTAGCCATAAATCCTAACGTTAGCTTCATGCTACATGCTAACCGCTAGCTGTGAGTGTCGTTCCTTCACTTCTGCTGGACAATCCGAAGCGAAGAGACATTCCTATGACCCGGTTTTGACTTTATTTGTTTGTGTCTTATAGTTCGCCAGAAAAAGTATGATTTCCTCACGAGGCCACGCCCATCTCGTGTGACATGTGACCGTCTCGTATTAGAAATCACAGAAACGCCTTTAGCTCTGAATCCCTTTGTCATTAACCTCTTAACCTCCACCTGAACTGGGCACATTTTATACAGTTTGGCTTTACCCAAATCAAAAACCCAAAAAAGTGTTTCTTGAAAAAAAGCATCAAAATAGCGACGAAAATACAACCAAAAAAAGGCTTGACCCAAACATAACAGGAAAGCAACAGCGCAACAAAAAAGTTATAAAAACGTGGCAAAAAATCAACAAAAAATCGACACAAAAATGCTTAATAAAAAATAAAAAAAACAGGCCAAAAAAAAAATAGGTACAGCCAGTTTTCTTCCTTATGAGGCGTTATGAGGTCTGTAAGCTCCAGCCAAGAAGCTTTTAGATTTGGGTAAAGCCGAACCAGGCAGATGTGACCACTGGATGTGTATTAGCCTTCAGCTCAGAGACACTTTTGGCGCTAATTTGTCCTGGATCTGAAGTAAAATCTCTAACGGCTATAGGAAAAATACACTGAGCAGGCTAATGCTAACGGCTATAGGAAAAATACACTGAGCAGGCTAATGCTAACGGCTATAGGAAAAATACACTGAGCAGGCTAATGCTAACGGCTATAGTAAAAATACACTGAGCAGGCTAATGCTAACGGCTATAGGAAAATTACATTGAGCAGGCTAATGCTAGCAGCTATAGGAAAATTACATTGAGCAGGCTAATGCTAACGGCTATAGGAAAAATACACTGAGCAGGCTAATGCTAACGGCTATAGGAAAAATACACTGAGCAGCTTAATGCCAACGGCTATAGGAAAAATACGTTGAGCAGGCTAGTGCTAACGGCTATAGGACAAAATACACTGAGCAGGCTAATGCTAACGGCTATAGGAAAAATACACTGAGCAGGCTAATGCTAACGGCTATAGTAAACATACACTGAGCAGGCTAATGCTAATGGATTCTGAAAAGTCTCCCAGTCTAGACGACTTCCTAACTGTTTCTCTTATATTCTCTGTGGTGATGATGTGGTGGATCCGAGATGGAAAGAAGCTCGTTAAGGGAGAGACACTTGGTCTGTTTTTGGAGGTTTTCTGGTGAACTGTTCGCATTTTTATCACACACAAATAAAACCCAGTCAAAGTCGGGTCATTGTAAACGTTTTGTCTCATTCTTGTATTAGTGAAAAAACGGTTCCTGGTTGTTGCTCTGAGGTCGTAAATACCAGGAAACGCATCATTAAAGCGCGTATTGGGCGACCAGATTTAAAAACCGGGACACACTGGGTTCAAAATCATCTTTCCCCACAGTGAATGGTAAAACTATACATTTGTTAAGTGTGATCTCACAGCTCTACTTCCAGGTCCGAGCAGAGCGGAGAATATGTGAGAAAAAAAACATTAAAAACTCTTAAAAACAACCATCAATATTTCTGAAACTCCACAGAGAGTTACTGAACCTACTTATTTCTCAGACTCATTAGCCAAAAATGCCGCACCTACTGCTAAAAAAGTATTATTTACTAAAGTCACTACTTCCGGGGTTAGCGTAGCTGCGTTAGCATTTATCTCCGCTAACCCGGATGTACTGATTTTAGTAAATATTACTTTTACAGCAGTAGGTTCAGCATTTTTGGCTCATGGGCCTGATAAATAAGTCTGTTCAGTAACTCTCTGTGGAGTTTCACAAACATTGATTGTGGTTTTAAAGAGTTTTTTGTAGTTTCTTGCACATCTGTGAACCCGGAATTCGAGCTGTGACGTCACCACTGAACACACGTATTGAGTGTTAATTTAATGCTTTGAAAGTCTATAAATGAATCCTTTTGCTGACTTGTCTCCTGTGACGCCCTGGTGAATGTACTGAATGTTAGTGGATTTAATAAAGCCTCGACGAGCTGTAAATATGACGTATAATGAGAATAGTTTGTAGATAGTAGTTGTTCTAGTACGAGCTGAATATCTGAACTGCTTCCACCAAAAAGACTGTTTCAAAGTCACGTCTCGATAGAAGTGAAGTTAATGGCGGCGGCGTAGTGGAGGTGTGAGGCACGTGTCCGTTTGCATGTTTAAGAGTCATTTGTCTCTGTACGTCTTTGATTAAATAAGGATTTTCTGCAACGTGAACCCGGGTGTTATTGTTGTTCCTTGAAGAAATGGAATAAAACAGCGACCTTTTCATCGTTCAAGCCTTTATAACAGTCATGTGACCTTGTCTGTGCTGAGAGAGAAGACGCTGGACTTTGGGACAGTTTTTGTTTCGTGTGTGGGTTCGATTCCCACCTGGACGGGGTCTTTCTGTGGAGTTTGCAGGTTCTTGTGTCTGCGTAGGTTTCCTCCGGTTTCCCCTACCACTAAAAACATGTACAACAGGCCAGGATGAGTGAGTGAATGGTTGGTGGTGGTAGGGCTGTGCAAATAATCAAAATTCGATTACGATTTCGATTATTACACTAAACGATTACAAAATTAGCATAATCGATTTATTTTTATTTATTTATTTATTTTTTTCATTTTTTTTCTGGCAAAGCAGACTTGCATTATTTCACGGCGCTGGGATTATTTTCTCTTTGCTTTTCACCTGCCATGGCTCACGCTTTTGTCTGAAATAAAAACAAACAGCGCTGTGTGATGATGTCATCAGGCCGCGCTGCTCAGTTTGCTTGCGCAGGTGTGAGGGCTGGCCAGCAGGGGGCAGGTGTGAAACAGAGACCTCTCCTTATTCGAGGCAAACTTAAAATCATTTGTACTTTTATGACTGCTCAGAAAACAGAATATTCAGCATCGTTTTTTTTTATTAATAAATATATCAATAAAATAAAGCCTTTTTTTTAAAGGAAACAAATAGTCGTTTGAATAATCGTGATTTCAATTATGACAAAAATAATCGTGATTATTATTTTTTCAATAATCGAGCAGCCCTCGGTGGTGGTCGACAATCGAGGCGGGTCTAGCTTCTCTGAGTGTATCTGGCTCTGCTGGCCGCCATGATGACTCCGTAACCCTGGCAACCAGCTGTGGCTACCATCAGTATGGTGTGAATGAATAATGACAGTGTAGCGCAGGGGTAGGCAGCGTCAGGCCTGGGTTCCACATTCGGCCCTCCAGCATAAAGCCTTTGGCCCCAAGAGAATTTTGAGAAAGAAACATTTGTCAGAAACCTAATATGTGAAAAGGACTTTAAAATGTGAAAAATACTGTCAATATTTTCACATTTCCCAGCAAAACACCGCATTAGGTCATGTATTATGTGCAAAACTTATATTTGTAGAAAAAAGGTGCTTTACTTTGGGCTACATTTGTGAGTTTTGCTGTAGCGCTTTGAGAGACTTGGTAACACAAGCTTGTAAAGTGCAATACAAGTGTAAGACATTATTATAATAATTATTATTAATAACCGTTACAGAGATATTACCCATAAACCGAGATTTGACCATATCGAAATGTGGGGGAAAATTTGGAAAATATAGGGATTTTTTTTGTTCAATATGAATTATTTTTTTGGGGGGGATATGAAAAAATTTGGAAAAATGTTTTTAAAAAAAAGTGGTCCTTTCATTATTCTACATATTGCTAAATATTTTAAAAAATGGAAGATGGAGAAAAAACTAAGTCCAGTCAACGATATATGTAAATCTCTTCCACGCTCTAATTTTTATCTTTATCATTTTTATTTATTTCCACATGAAAATAATAAATGAAAAAAAACGTGTCTGTTGAGTTCCAAACTAGAGAAGAAGAAGTTAAGCTCCAAACACACGCGAGGTTTGAGCCTCCAACGAGACGCTGCGTGATTCGAGTGACTTCCTGTTAAAACTTCCTGTCAAACAAATTCATCATTTTCACAGATTTAGTTCAGTCTCGTGGATGAAACGCGCTCGTTCCTCGTCGCAGCGAAGAGAATCTATAGTTTTGGGGGAATCGACACCGATGAACAGCCCATCGGAGTAGCTTCCGGTTAGCTCCTGTGCTAAAGCTAAAGCTAAAAACAAGTCTGTGAAGATGTCCCGGAGGCAGAGGCTGAGAGCTCTGGTGTGTGAGAGGATGACTGCGGCTGCGGAGGAGATATTTACGACTCTGAAGCTGCACAGAACCGGTGGGTTTAAAGTTATTCTGACAGAAAAGAACAAACAGTTTTACTCCACAATTCGGGTTCAGGCTGTGCTTCATTCACACTTTTACAACTAGTGCAAACGCAGAGGTGGGAGAGCAGACAAAATAGTAACGTTACTTTGAAATATGTTACTCGAGTAGAAGTAAAAAGTAAAATGTTACTTGAGTATTTGACAAAACACATCATTTTACGTCAAAATGAAGATTTGTCGCTTGAAGATTTACTCAGTGGCTCTAGTTACTTTTTTCTTTTAAGGTTAACCCCTTAACTCCCACCTGAACCGAGCACATTTTCTCCAGATTGGCTTTACCCCAATCCAAAATCTTTGGGAAAAAAGAGGTGAAAATGACGACAAAACTGAGACGAAAACAATGATGGAAATGTGACCAAAATGTGACAAAAAATGGACAAAAATGTGACAAAAAAATGACAATAATGTGATAAAAATATTGACGAAAAAATGACAAAAATGTGACAAAAATGTGACAAAATGTGACAAAAAAGGACAAAAAAGGACAAAAATTTGATAAAAATTTGACAAAAAATTGACAAAAATGTGATAAAAATATTGACGAAAAAATGACAAAAATATGACAAAAAAATGACAAAAAATTTGACAAAAAATTGACAAAAATGTGACAAAATGTGACAAAAAATGACAAAAAAAAACGACAAAAAAATGACAAAAATTTGACAAAAAATTGACAAAAATGTGACAAAATGTGACAAAAATATTGACAAAAATTTGACAAAAAATGACAAAAAAATGACAAAAAAGTTACAAAAATGAGTTGAATATCCAACAAATAATGATGGAAAAAAATCTGATGACGTGAGGAAAACGATCCTCTTGGTTCAGGCGGGAGTTAAGAGGTTAAAGGAACAGGCCACCGTTTTTCCACACTGAGACATGTTCTTACCTGAGCTTAGACGAGTTGATGTGTACCTGTCTGGTCTTTGTGTGTGCCCTCAGTCACGCAAAACAACCAAAGATGTTGTTAGCATTCGGCCTCTCCCAATGTATTCCTAAAGCTCCAAACGGGGGTGAAGTTAGAAGCGACCGAGCTCTTCCACGGGCACAAAGACCAGACAGATACGTGTGAACTCCTCTAAGCTCAGGTAAGAACAGATCTCAGTCTGGATAAACGGTAAGGTTAAGGTGCTTTATTTGTCATTATACAAAATAAACAAACACCTGCCGCAGCACAGAGGAGGCGCTACAGGAAATAAGGAAGGGACAAACGAAGAGGTATCCGGGCAAGACTCAGAGCCAAGCCACACATGCCTTCTGTGCCTGCTCTTGTTCTGGCTAAAGTTTGTTCACTGGAGAATCCGACGTATTATAGTTCCCGAGGGTCAGAGGAGACTGAAGGCAGCCAGGTTTCCTCCAGGTGTTACGGTTTCCTCGACCTCCAAAACATGCTGGATGCTGGGATTCCATCTGCATAACCTCAATGTTATCCTCCTCGTGTCTCACAGGGAATGAGCTGGAAATCCCAGAGGCTGCACAGATGAAAGAGGAGCCAGAGGAGCAGACGCTGAGAGCTCTGGTGACGGAGCGGCTGGCGGCGGCGGCGGAGGAGATCTTTGAGGTGGTGGAGAGGACGATAGCGGAGTATGAGGAGGAGCTGTGTCGATGTAAAGAGGAGGAGAAGCAGAGGAGACAGGAGGTCATGGAGGAGGAGAGCCAGAGGAGACGGCGCCAACGAGGAGCAGGTGGGTGATTTACTTTAGGAGCTGTTCGAAGTCAACCAGGAGAAGGCGGCGGTTACGTCGTCCCTCGATCTGGTTTGACATAAAATGATGAGGCTTGAACAAAACCCATGCAGAATATTGACAAAGCAGTGCAGGTGTTTGTCCAGTAGACGGCGCTGTTACATACACCAGGAAAAGACAGAGGAAGAAATTAAAACTTTCTGTAAACTTTTGGATGAAAACACAATCAGTGTTCAGCCAGGACTGTGACATCACGACCTCCTCCAGAGAGAGTCCAGTTGAGTTTAAATTAAAAAAGTGCAGTTTATTGATGGCGTCTTAGATATTGTGAGTTTAAAAAAAAAAAAACTTTTATATTAAAAAGAGCCAGTCTTTTGAACGGCTCTTTGAAATGAACGGATCCCAAAAACTTGGCTCCCAGAAAAGAGCCGTAAAGACTTGGTGAGATTCATATTGTGGCTTCTTGCAGTCTGAATATTTCCATACGCTCTGCACTAACGGTTATGAATAGGGCTGGGTACCGTTAAACGATACCAATATGGAATCGAAAATGAAGGTTTAGGTACTACCGGTATCGGAAAAATAAAAGTATCGAAAGCAGGTACCGAAAAGAAATATAAAATCTTTATATTTCATGTTGGTTACACAAATTTAAAAAGAAAAAAATGCAAATTGTAGTGGTTAAATTTGGGAAAAACTTGGGGAATCAAAAATATAAAAAAGGGAAAAGAAAAAAAATTGGGGGGTAAATTATGGGGACATTTTTTTTTTTTAAAAAGGGGGAAAATTGGGAAAAAACACAAAAAATTGGGGGAAAATTTGAAGAAAAATTTAGGGGACATTTTTCTTTTAAATTGTTAAAAATGGGGGAAAGAATAAGAAACGTGGAAAGTTTTTTCCGCCTGTTGTTAAAGGAAGTTTCATCTCAAACAACTAATACAAATTAAATGGAAGGAAAAGAATAAATTAACATTATTCATCTGTTTTATGGTTCTAAATGAAAAATAATTAAGTATCGGTACCGAAAAAAGTATCGTTCAGGTATCGGTACCGAAAACTAAGTGTTGTTAAAGTACTGGTATCGATTTTTTTTTTTTGCGGTACCCAGCCCAAGTTATGAAATACTACGTTTCGTTCTTTTGTTTTTGTCACATTGTGCTTTGAGCAGATTTGAGGTCAGTGATTTCAAAAGTCGTTATACAATATTCTGTTACTTCTGTGTTTGCAGAAATCCTTCTTTCAGAGAATCCCCCAGAAGCGGCTCGTCCCGTTTTGAAGCAGGAAAACTGTGACGATCTGCTGATCCATGAGGTGAAGGTCAAAGAGGAGGATCCAGAGGAGCCGCCCGTCACTCTGCCCCGAGAGTCTCACATGGAGGAGAACGCTTATGAAACCAGGGATGTGAAGGAGGAGGTTCAGGACTGGACGGTCCCGCTGAGAGACGACCCGGCTGACGAGGCAGCGGCTCAGCGCGAGTTCAGCGTCTTCCCCAAAAACAAAACGCTGGTCTGCTCGTTCTGCAAGGTGAAGTTCGCTCGGCCCTGCCAGTTAAGGAAGCACATGGTCGTCCACGGCTGTTCGTTTTGTCAGAAGATCTGCCCCAGCGAGAAGAACCTGAAGCTCCACATGATGCTGCACACGGGCGAGCAGCCGTTCCAGTGTCCCGCCTGCGACAAGAGGTTCAGGTCCAGGGGCTTCCTCAACAACCACATCAAGATGAAACACTCGTCCATCAGACCTTTCAAATGCTCGGTGTGCAGCGCGGCGTTCATGTCCAAGCACCTGCTGAGGCAACACATGTACCAGCACACGGGGAGGAGGGCTTTCGGCTGCTCGCTCTGCCAGGACACGTTCAAGAGGAAGTACGAGCTGGAGAACCACATGTCCAAACACCACACGTCCAAACACCGTCTACCCACCGCTAAACTGAAGCCAACGGGACACGTTCAAACACCGTCTACCCACGACTAAATTGAAGCTAACGGGACACGTTCAAGAGGAAGTACGAGCTGGAGAACCACACGTCCAAACACCACACGTCCAAACACCGTCTACCCACGACTAAACTGAAGCTAACGGGACGTGTTCAAGAGGAAGTACGAGCTGGAGAACCACACGTCCAAACACCACACGTCCAAACACCGTCTACCCACCACTAAACTGAAGCTAACGGGACGTGTTCAAGAGGAAGTACGAGCTGGAGAACCACATGTCCAAACACCGTCTACCCACGACTAAACTGAAGCTAACGGGACGTGTTCAAGAGGAAGTACGAGCTGGAGAACCACATGTCCAAACACCGTCTACCCACGACTAAACTGAAGCTAACGGGACGTGTTCAAGAGGAAGTACGAGCTGGAGAACCACACGTCCAAACACCACACGTCCAAACACCGTCTACCCACCACTAAACTGAAGCTAACGGGACGTGTTCAAGAGGAAGTACGAGCTGGAGAACCACATGTCCAAACACCGTCTACCCACGGCTAAACTGAAGCTAACGGGACACGTCCAAACACCGTCTACCCACGGCTAAACTGAAGCTAACGGGACGTGTTCAAGAGGAAGTACGAGCTGGAGAACCACATGTCCAAACACCGTCTACCCACCACTAAACTGAAGCTAACGGGACACGTTCAAGAGGAAGAACGAGCTGGAGAACCACACGTCCAAACACCGTCTACCCACCACTAAACTGAAGCTAACGGGACACGTTCAAGAGGAAGTACGAGCTGGAGAACCACACGTCCAAACACCGTCTACCCACGACTAAACTGAAGCTAACGGGACGCGTTCAAGAGGAAGAACGAGCTGGAGAACCACATGTCCAAACACCACACGTCCAAACACCGTCTACCCACGACTAAACTGAAGCTAACGGGACACGTTCAAGAGGAAGTACGAGCTGGAGAACCACATGTCCAAACACCACACGTCCAAACACCGTCTACCCACCACTAAACTGAAGCTAACGGGACGTGTTCAAGAGGAAGCACGAGCTGGAGAACCACATGTCCAAACACCACATGTCCAAACACCGTCTACCCACGACTAAACTGAAGCTAACGGGACGTGTTCAAGAGGAAGCACGAGCTGGAGAACCACATGTCCAAACACCGTCTACCCACGACTAAACTGAAGCTAACGGGACGTGTTCAAGAGGAAGCACGAGCTGGAGAACCACATGTCCAAACACCGTCTACCCACGACTAAACTGAAGCTAACGGGACACGTTCAAGAGGAAGTACGAGCTGGAGAACCACATGTCCAAACACCACACGTCCAAATACCGTCTACCCACGACTAAACTGAAGCTAACGGGACACGTTCAAGAGGAAGTACGAGCTGGAGAACCACATGTCCAAACACCACACGTCCAAACACGGTCTACCCACGACTAAACTGAAGCTAACGGGACGTGTTCAAGAGGAAGCACGAGCTGGAGAACCACATGTCCAAACACCACATGTCCAAACACCGTCTACCCACGACTAAACTGAAGCTAACGGGACGTGTTCAAGAGGAAGCACGAGCTGGAGAACCACATGTCCAAACACCGTCTACCCACGACTAAACTGAAGCTAACGGGACGTGTTCAAGAGGAAGCACGAGCTGGAGAACCACATGTCCAAACACCGTCTACCCACGGCTAAACTGAAGCTAACGGGACACGTTCAAGAGGAAGTACGAGCTGGAGAACCACATGTCCAAACACCACACGTCCAAATACCGTCTACCCACGACTAAACTGAAGCTAACGGGACACGTTCAAGAGGAAGTACGAGCTGGAGAACCACATGTCCAAACACCACACGTCCAAACACGGTCTACCCACCACTAAACTGAAGCTAACGGGACGCGTTCAAGAGGAAGAACGAGCTGGAGAACCACACGTCCAAACACCACACGTCCAAACACCGTCTACCCACCACTAAACTGAAGCTAACGGGACACGTTCAAGAGGAAGTACGAGCTGGAGAACCACATGTCCAAACACCACACGTCCAAACACCACACGTCCAAACACGGTCTACCCACGACTAAACTGAAGCTAACGGGACGCGTTCAAGAGGAAGAACGAGCTGGAGAACCACATGTCCAAACACCGTCTACCCACGACTAAACTGAAGCTAACGGGACGCGTTCAAGAGGAAGTACGAGCTGGAGAACCACATGTCCAAACACCACACGTCCAAACACCACACGTCCAAACACGGTCTACCCACGACTAAACTGAAGCTAACGGGACGCGTTCAAGAGGAAGTACGAGCTGGAGAACCACATGTCCAAACACCACACGTCCAAATACCGTCTACCCACGACTAAACTGAAGCTAACGGGACACGTTCAAGAGGAAGTACGAGCTGGAGAACCACATGTCCAAACACCACACGTCCAAACACGGTCTACCCACCACTAAACTGAAGCTAACGGGACGCGTTCAAGAGGAAGAACGAGCTGGAGAACCACACGTCCAAACACCACACGTCCAAACACCGTCTACCCACCACTAAACTGAAGCTAACGGGACACGTTCAAGAGGAAGTACGAGCTGGAGAACCACATGTCCAAACACCACACGTCCAAACACCACACGTCCAAACACGGTCTACCCACGACTAAACTGAAGCTAACGGGACGCGTTCAAGAGGAAGAACGAGCTGGAGAACCACACGTCCAAACACCACACGTCCAAACACCACACGTCCAAACACCGTCTACCCACCACTAAACTGAAGCTAACGGGACACGTTCAAGAGGAAGTACGAGCTGGAGAACCACACGTCTAAACACCGTCTACCACGACCAAACGGGAGGCGAGAGGAGAAGGTCAGAAATAAACTAAAGTAAACGTGACATGCCGTGTCACGTCAGTGTGTTTGTCTCGTGGACCCCCGTGGACCCTGAGAGGGGGTTGTAAACAGCAGCGGTGCCAGTGGGAGCGCTCAGAACACTGGTGCTGATGTTATTGCGGTGCTGACAGTTCTTTCGTGTCTCTTCCCTATAATCTTATGTTCCTGCACACGTTTCAGTTGGACAAGCAAACCTTTTTGCTAAAACATGGCCGCCACTCGATTGTTTAGTTACTCAGTCACAGTGACGCCAGCAACGCCCTACTTTAATCTGACTACTTCAGTTACGAGTAATCTAACGCATTACTATTTCGTAGCCAGTAATCAGATTACTTTTCCAAGTGACAGTGTTACTATTGTTTGTAACTATTTTGTCGTTTTTCTTTGTATGGATAAATCCAGACTGACCACACTCTGCATCCTCCTGATTTCTACATAACATACGCGAGTAAACAGGAAGTGGAGTAAATATATAAAATATACAGAGGGGGGTCACTGTGGATACCAGGCTCGTCGTTTTCAGCCTAAGGACCGAACAAAGATAAAGGTTTGCTTTACGCTCTGTGCTGAACAAGTGTCATCGAGATTCAAAGACACAACGTCACATTAAGAAACATCCTGAGTGGCAGAAACAAAAGGCGTTAATGAAACAATGCAGGTGGATCTGAGGTCAAACTCGATCCTCATTAAAGTGAATCAGACTCGATCAACAGCAGTAATGTAGTGCCCTCTAGTGCTCAGATACCCAAACTACAGTACATTATTTTAATTATAGCAGGATTAAACACCGCACGAAACCTCGCTACAATAAAGCCTAACTTAAGTTACTTTCAAAACCAAGTGATCAGTAACCAAAGGATGGCTCCTGCAGGGGGCGCCACCGGCACATGAGCGACCAGTTTAGGTCACAATCCCTGCTGTGCGTGAATATCTCCACTGTGAGATCAACAAAGGCTTATCTTACAGTGGAACCTGTAGTTTTGTGTCTTTTCATTAACTTTTAAGTCTCATTGTTCATTTTCAGGGAAACTCTGAACATTAATTAATAAACATTTCCCATTGACTGGTGTTATTTGTCAAATATCCAAGTGTCATTTTGACCCGAAGGCTGCGGCTCCAGTGGGTTTATCAAAATGACCCAGAAGCCACTGAACATTTTTGTAAAAAGAAGCAGAGAAAAATATGAATGTATGGTTATTTTAAGGCTTGTACATTTTTTTGACATTAGGGTCTAGAAAGGGGCAAAATCGAAGGATCACACATGAAATACGTTCATTTGTTACATTTGAGACAACAAAAAATATTGTGCCGTAACTTTCTGGATTATATTTTGTGACCTGATTTTACTGAAACGTTAGTGAAGGAGCGTTTAGGACGAGGCTGATGATACAAACTGTAGTAAAAAGTGACTCTGAGCAACAGCTTTAATACTTTTATTCAATGAAACGTCATCATTTCACACCAGTGCAGAGATCGGAGAGTTCGAAACCTTCAGGAGGGATAGTTCTCAGGATGAGGAACATGATCCAGCCTGGACTTCATGCTCCTCCATCTCTTCACTTCGTTTGGTGACTTTTCTTTTGCCTTTCTACAAACACGCCTGAAATCTGTGCTCAATGTTTTCAGATCTCAGATAAAAACGCTAATATTCAGGCTTTAATCCAGTGACTCGGCTGTTTGTCTTTATTGATGTTTTCTGTGTTACTGGAAAGCTTCCCGTCACCTTTAGCTGTTGGAAGACGCTACAAATAGTTCCTCTGCTGAAGGTATAACAGGAAGCATCACTCACTTTCCCCCTGGCTTCGCTTTTTATATCAATCTGCCTTATGTTTTTGGTTTGTTCCTGGGTTTTTATGTCCTCTTTTTTGTGTTTTGTCTCTGGAGTGCTGGTTTCAGCCCCACATAGAAATAGAGCAGGTTTCAAACGTGCTCCTCGCAGACCTGCGGGCGCTCCGGAGGCCAGACTCTCCTGTTGAAAAGAAGAAGCGTCTGGGCGTCTGTTCGCTGCCTGTCGTTCCTTGATTTTGCCAATATCGGTCCAATCACAGACTGAGAGGCGGGAGCCGTCGCCGCACTCTTCCAAAACATTAAAGGAACAGGCCAGTGTTTTTCCATACTGATGTTCTTACCTGAGCTTAGATGAGTTGATACATACCTGTCTGGTCTTTGTGCGTGCGCTCAGTCACCTAAAACGACCAAAGATGTTGTTAGCATTCGGCCTCTCCCAGTGTATTCCCATAGCTCCAAACGGGGGTGGAGTTAGAAGTGACCAAGCTCTTCCACGGGCACAAAGACCAGACAGGTACGGATCAACTCGTCTAAGCTCAGGTAAGAACAGATCTCAGTATGGAAGGTGGCCTGTTCCTTTAAAGATGGCGGCGCGGCGACTGATACTCTGTTTTAAAGCAGTACTAAGTAACTCTTCCCCCTAAAGGCCATAAGCGCAACTGCAGGTGTAGTAGCAAGTTACGATTTTTTAATTTATTAATTGTCTTGGAGAGTAAATACTACGCTGACGGGAAAGGCGAAGGGAGAGAGGGATACTGTGCATCCAATTATACAATGGAAATATTTTTTTTCACTCAAACTTGGCTGTAAATACTGTTTAAAGTGACGTTAGCCCGCAGCTAGCTTTGCCCGTTAGCATGTTAGCTGCTTCTTCGTGATTACATTAGTGTGTATTGCTTTCTCCGCACCGGGGCAGTCAAGTTGCAAACATGGTTTTCTGGCCAGAGACACCAGGGGGAGATGAGAGACCCTCCAATCATCCCATAAACACTTGTATTACCCCCACAGGGACTACGGAAAGGATTTATTAAGGTAAATAAGTTACTTAGTACTGCTTTAAACCCCTAAAACCGGAGCAGGAAGCGGTGGGAGGTTGCTTGTTCCTGCGTGATGCCCAGCGTTCCTCTTCCTGCGTCCCGTGGGCGTCAGACCGGTTGCTCCTCCTCCTTCTCGTGCACCTTCATGTGCCGCAGCACGTCGAACCTCTGCGTGAAGCCCTTCCCGCACACGGTGCAGCTGAACGGCCGCTCGCCGCGGTGGCAGCACTTGACGTGGCGGTTCAGGTGCGTCTTGTTGGTGAAGCGGGCCTCGCACAGGGAGCAGCCCACGGGTTTCTCGCCCGTGTGCGTGAGCATGTGCAGCCGCAGCGAGTGCCGGTGCGAGAACACTTTCCCGCAGTCTGCGCAGACGAAGCTCTTGTCGTTGCCGCCGTGCACGCTCATGTGCCGGGCCAGGTTCTGCTTCTGGCTGAAGCGGGCGGAGCACTGCGAGCAGCCGAAGGGCTTCTCGCCCGTGTGCGTGACCATGTGCGTGACCAGGTGGCTCTTCTGAGGGAAGCGCTTGGCGCAGACGGAGCAGGTGTACGGGCTGGAGTCCGAGTGCGTGGCCACGTGGCGCCGCCAGGTCGCCCTCCAGCTGAACGCCTTCCCACACTCGTCACACACGAAGTCCTTACTCTTCTGCGGGGCTTTGGACACGTCCTCCACGCTCGGGTCGGAGACGGGGATCTGTGCGGAGCTGCAGGCTGCGGACAGAGCAGGAAATACTGTTACTTTTACTACATGTAACTGTACAACTGTACCTGTGTACATTAGTCCTGTCTTTAGCCACTGCTGTCTCCCACAAATGACCACATTTGGATTACAGCGTCATCTCGGTCACAGCCTTTCATGCTACACGTGGATACCAAACATAGTATTTGTGAATGAATAAGCGTGGGAAAGACCAGGGAGCGACACAGACATGCTGGAGTCACTTCCTGGATAAAGGTCAGGGAATAAACCTGGTAAAGAGAGAGTTTGGTCTGTTTTCACTCTGACAGAGGGAAAGCTGTTCTCCTCCACTGACCTGCAGCTGTGAACTCGTGCTCGTTCAGATGATCTTTGGCGCTGAACTCGGCCGGTGAAGACCTCTGCTCCTCTTCGTCGTCGACTTGCACCACCAGCGCAGGAAAGCCCAGCTCCTCCTCCTGTTTCACAAACAGATCCTCCTGTTCCAGCTTAATCTGACGGATCTCAGACTGGTCCAAACCCGGACTCGCCGAGAACTCTTCGCTCTTCGGCTGAACATCTGCGAGACAAACAACAGCTGTGTTACAATGGTTGTTTTAAATGTGCTCCAGCGACGGCCGTCATTTGGGTCGAGGATCGCCCAGCCAATCGGATCCTCCGGCTCAGAGCGGCGGCTGACGTTTCCCACTTTAACCGAGCACATTTTCTCCAGTTCGGCTTTACCCAAATCTTTAAGCTTCTCGACTGGAGCTCACAGCTATAGGCCACTTTTTGTCGTCCTTTTGTGGCTTTCCTGTCGCTGTTTTTTTCCTTGCTATTTAAAGGAACAGGCCACCGTTTTTTCATACTGAGGTATGTTCTTACCTGAGCTTAGACGAGTTGATGTGTACCTGTCTGGTCTTTGTGTGTGCGCTCACACAAAACGACCAGAGATGTTGTTAGCTTTGGCCTCTCCCAGTATATTCCTATTAGGGCTGCAACTAACGATTATTTTTACGATTAATCGCTGGTGTCAGAATTTTTTTTTTAAGGTTTTTTTTATCACATAAAGCTAAAGTGGTTCTGCTTGAGGATGTGGTGATGGAGTAAACTTAAAGTAAATGTTTGTAGGAGGCTCTTAGCGCTAATTCTGCTTTCTGATTGGATGAGACACAAACAGATATTCATGAAATTTTAAATGTACAAAACACCACAGACCCAAACTATGAAAAACAAAGTAGATTTTCATCAAAAATACTACATGTCATTTTTGCTCTATTTGATTCTGTGAACCAGAAAACGATTAATCGATTACTTAAATAGTTGTCGACTATTTCAATAATCGAATAGTCGTCGATTAATCGATTAGTTGTTTCAGCCCTAATTCCTATGGCTCCAAACGGGGGTGAAGTTAGAAGCGACCGAGCTCTTCCACGAGCACAGAGACCAGACGGATCATCTCGTCAAAGAACAGATCAGTCTGGAAGAACTGTGAACTGTTTCTTTAATAGTCGACTTTTTCGAAAAGTCATTGCTAATAATACATGAGATTTTTTATGTCGGACCCCGACACGTGACCGGGAGTGGGTGGGACAGTTGAGCTCGATACACTAACCCTATTCCTTCTATCACTATTGCAACATGTGCCTGTAGGAAATGTGTGTGTCTTGGAGGAAAACAGCCAGGCCATCAGAGACCCAGGACACTCAGATTAACTCTGCATCAGGAAAATCACATGAATCTATTTGTTCGGGTGAAAAACAATCGGCAATAGTGTCCTAGGGTTAAAATTGTGATTGGGACTGTATCGCAAAAACAGATTGAAACTACAAGTGTGCATGTAGTTCCACAAATATTAACCTCTTAACTCCCGCCTGAACCGAGAGGATCTATTTCCTCACGTCAGCAGATTATTTATCCATCATTTTTTTGTTGGGTGTTCAACTCATTTTTGTAACTTTTAACTTTTTTGTCAATTTTTTTATCACTTTTTTGTCACATTTTTGTCATTTTTTTTGTAATTTTTTTGTCACATTTTTATCATTTTTTCGTCAATTTTTCGTCATTTTTTGTCACATTTTTGTCATATTTTTGTCATTTTTTGTCACATTTTGTCACATTATTTGTCACATTTTTTATCAATTTTTTTGTCATTTTGTCCGTCATTTTTTTTTTTTAATTTTGTCAAATTTTTGTATTTCTTCTGTTACATTTTTGTAATTTTTTCGTCACTTTTTTGTTAATGTTTTCTCACTTTTTGGTCACATTTCCATCATTGTTTTCGTCTCAGTTTTGTTGCTATTTTCACAGCTTTTTTCCAGAAGCTTTTGGACTGGGGTAAAACTGGAGAAAATGTGCTCGGTCCAGGTGGGAGTTAAGGGGTTAAAAATGGGGGAAATAATGGGGAAAATTGGTGAATAACCCAGAAAAAGATATGAATAAAAATGTAAAGAAATAATCCAGGCCCAGGAGAACACTGGCCTGACCATGATCCATGTTCTCTAAACAGTAAACACAAACCAGCCGCGTCTCGCCGTCCCCCCCTCAGCCTGTCCTCTTCTTTAGACCGACCCAGCTCCTCCTCATACTCCGCTATTGTCCTCTCGAACAGGGTGAAGATCTCCTCCGCGGCCGCAGTCAGCCGCTCCGTCACCAGAGCCCTCAGGATCTCGCCTCGCTTCGACATGTTCACCCCTCACAGACACTCCCGGGGTCGTTTCGCGTCTGTCGAACTAAAGCACAGGCGAAACGTCCGCTAGACCCGCGCAGAGACGCAGCGTTACACCGTCCACATGGGCGCAGGGACGCGGATGCTAGGCTAATGCTAAAAACATTAGAATGAGACGAAATGACAAAAGCCTCGGGCGGATCTGCGCAGCGCGGGAAACGCGGGAAAACACCGGAAATAAGACAAAACCAGCGCGTTTGTTTGGAAATGTTGCCTTTGGTGTCAAAAATAACGGTACAATAATAACGATGTGAAGCGGTGACGCGCTGTTCCTCTTTAACCACGCCCCTTTCCGCTTAGCCACGCCCCTTTCCGCGGACAGGGGGAAGCAACGGCAGGCCCGGGGGCCAAATCCGGCCCTCCAGCGCAGAAGCTCTGGCCCTCAGTTTACACAGAGGCCTGTTACTAACCTCCACCTGCACCAGTTTGGCTTTACTCAAATCTAAAAGCTTCTTGGAAAAAGTGTCAAAATAGTGACGGGGATGAAAACGCAACAAAAAAAAGACACAAATAAGTGACAAAAAAAAGTTACAAAGAACCAACAAAAGAGTGTCAAAAAAATGTGGTCGAAATCATGACTACAAAGCAACAAAAACGTGACAAAAAAGTGAAAAAAAAGTGCTGCGGCAACACAACAAAAAAGGTTTCGGTCAGTTCTGTAGCTTTTAGATTTGGGGAGAGCCGAACTGAAGAAAATTAACTCAGTTAAAGGGACTAGATGCATTTTATACTCACTACTGCCACCTCAGGTCTTACACGTAACTGCAGGTTCTGTATTAAAGGAACAGGCCACCGTTTTTCCATACTGAGATGTGTTCTTACCTGAGCTTAGACGAGTTCATGTGTACCTGTCTGCTCTTCACGCGTGTCCTCAGTCACGTAAACACAGACGGCGTTAGCATTTAGCCTCTCCTCCTCTATAGTGTTAGCATTTAGCCTTTCCTCCTCTATAGTGTTAGCATTTAGCCTCTCCTCCTCTATAGCGTTAGCATTTAGCCTTTCCTCCTCTATAGTGTTAGCATTTAGCCTCTCCTCCTCTATAGCTCCAAACTAGGTGAAGACAGATGCTGCAAAGCTCTTCCACGTTTCCCCTGTTTAAATATGGTTACGTGAAGTGTTACACAATCCAAGTCTAGTTACACAAAATAAAAAATAACTAAATAGATCAGTTTTGTAGGTCTTAGCTTTCAAATGAGGCGCTACCTACAGGCTGTGAGCTCCAGTCGAGAAGCTTTTAGATTTGAGTAAAGCCGAACTGGAGAAAATGTGCTTGGTTCAGGTGGGGGCTAAGAGGTTAATTAAATGTAGTCTTTTTTGTTTTGTTTTTCGCCAAATAGCTAGTTTCACACACTGTACATTTCTTGAATACATTTTTTTTAGTAATACTTTTGTAGTATTTTTTTTTTACTTATTGTGAAAATATTTTATTAATAAGATTTAAAAATTTTGATGCGCTCATTTACATATATAATTTTCCTCACATATTTATTTATATATTATTATTATTTTTTTCCTCCTCACATGTTTAAGTAAAAAAAACAACAAATTCAACTTTGACCAAACCGGAATTTAGCTAGCTTCCCTGAAAGGTGGAAATGTAGTTCTTTGTTTTGTAGTCCTCTAGAGCAGGGTCACCAACGTGGGCCCCTTTGGGGCATGTCCAGTAGCCCTTGGGACTTTTTCTAAAGTGTAAAACACTTCATTTTCTTGAATCTAATTCTTAAAATTACAGTTTCTGTTGTATTTCTTTTCTTGTGACTCAGTATGAGTTTTTAAAAAAAATATAATATGGGGTTAATATCCTATAAGTGAACAGTGTACGTTTAAGTCTGTAGGATTGGTTTTTAACTGGTAGCCCTCGAACAACTTGATGCTCTTAAAGTCGCCCTCAGCTGAAATAAGGTTGGTGACCCCTGCTCTAGAGCAGTGGTTCTCAACCTGGGGGTCGGGACAAGACAAGACAAATTTGGGGGGTCGCCAGATCATTTAGATAAAACATACATAATTTCATTAGCATATAATCTAATGTTTTATTGTAGCATGTGTTTGCCATTTTACCAGAGTGCCATTATTTGATCGTAGTTTGATGAATTTTATTTCAGCCATTTGTTTTTTTCTTTGTTTTTTAAGAATTATGTAGGCAAATGTTCCTATTTCTCACGGTGTGACCCGGGCGGGGGGGTCACGAACCCCTTTACCTGTTATAATGGGGGTCGCAGCTCCAAAAGGTTGAGAACCACTGCTCTAGAGGTTAATGAGATGTGGTCAATAGCTAATTTCGCACATTGTACAATTTGTTGAATACATATTTGTTTTGGTAATATTTTTGTAAATTTTTTTTTTTTTTTTACTTACTGTCAATTATTTTATTAATAGGATTTCACAAATATTGATGCGTCTAATGAAAATAATAATAATAATAATAATAATAATAATAATAATAATAATAATAATAATAATAATAATAATAATAATTTCCTCACGTTTAAATAAAAAAAAAAGAGAAAAAAACATTGACCAAACCGGAAGTTAGCTAGCTAGCTTCCCTCGAACGCGGAAGTGTAGTTCTCAGTTTTGTAGTCCTCAGAAAAGCACACCGTAGTGACAGCGGACCACACGGACCTTCATTCAATCTGCAGCGATGGGGCCGACAGGTGCGTGAACCTCCGCTGTTTTCATCTCATTTCTCTTCAAAACCATCTAACTTAGCGGCCTTTAAGCAGACGCCTTTACATCCCGCGCAGCTTTTAATAAATCTTTAATAAAACGCGCTTTAGCGGCGACGGTTAGCGCTAACGTTAGCCTAGCCGGTGCCCCGTTAAGTCACAGAAGAAGCTAAAAATATCGCTAAATAAAAGCCTCCGTTGAGTCTCCGCGGAGCCGGTCGTGTTTGTTTCAGTCCGTGTGACTGTGCGGGCCAGAAAAGCCTCAGTATTTACGGGATTTATGTCAGAATTCGAGCCTCATCATTGAGCTAACTGTTGTGCAATGAGTTGAGGAACATCCCTGAAGCCCTTTGGAATCAGCGGTTAGTGCGAAACGGAGCAGGAACGGACTTTAATTTAGCTCGTGTTGTCAGGCAGAATCAGAGGAACTCAGGGATGGATTTGTTTATTTAGCGAAGGAGAAAGTCAATATTTAAAGTGCATAGTTTGTCCTATTTAACCTCTTAACCCCCACCTGAACCGAGCACGCGTTCCACTGTTTGGCTTTACCCAAGTCTAAAAGCGTCGACAAAATTAAAATCGAGGATGAAAGTACGACAAAAATGTGACCAAAAAGCGACAGAAACCAAATTAAAAAAAAAAAATACTCCACAGTCCCATCCACTCCCGGTCACGTGTCGCAAAAAAAAAAAAAAACTTTCGGAAAAAGTCAATTCTTAAGAGTTTAACCTCTTAACTCCCGCCTGAACCGAGAGGATCGTTTTCCTCACGTCATCAGATTTTTTCTCAATTTTTTGTTGGGTATTCAACTCATTTTTGTAACTTTTTTGTCATTTTTTTCGACAATTTTTATCAAATTTTTGTCACATTTTTTTTTTCCATTTTTTTTAATCAATTTTTTGTCATTTTTTATCAAATCTTTGTCATTTTTTTTGTCAATGTTTTCTCACTTTTTTGTCACATTTCCGTCATTGTTTTCGTCTGTTTTGTTGCTATTTTCACAGCTTTTTCCAGAAGCTTTTGGATTGGGGAAAAGCCAAACTGGAGAAAATGTGCTCGGTTCAGGTGGGAGTTAAAGGGTGAATGGCACGACGCCGGCTAATCAGCTATGTGCTAACTACCGACACATGCGCGGGTATTTTCCAAGAAAAAAATACGACAAAATCACTTTTATAATTTTGCAGTTTAGGACGTTTTAGACAAATCTTCAATATTACCTTGTATGTTCCATGTCCGTGAGTTAGCACGTAGCTGATTAGCCAGCGCTGTGATGTTAAACTCTTAATAGTTGACTTTTTTGAAAAGTCAATGCTAATAATACATGGGATTTTTTATATTGGACCCGACACGTGACCGGGAGTGGGCGGGACTGTTGAGCTCGCAGTTTGTTGTGACCATAGACTGTGTAAATAATGGACGCCTCCTCCTCACTCCTCCCCGTTCACCACAGTGACCACGCTCGAGCGGGAAATCATGGCAGGTTTACAGACTCCTCCCCCCCAGCTCTGACGAAGCATGTTCCTAAAACGGGGCATAAGGGCGGGATCTTCACTGTAGACTCCGCCCTTGCGTGACGTGTAGCTCGCGCTGCTCCGATGCTAACAGTCCGACCCTCATTAGTACGAAGTTCCGGAAAAAAAATCTTCCGAAAACCAGCCTTGTCTCCTTAAGGCGAGACACTGCAGGTGAATGGGGAAAATAAATAAATGTCAATTTGAAACTTTTGCTGAACATCACAGATATAAACATGAGAAAAACATGTGTTGCATTTTATGTTTTCACATAAAAATAAGGCATTTTGAGCATTAAAATGGCCAAAATTGCCTATATTTTGGGCAACGAAATCAAAATAATGAATTGAGCCAGATTAAATGTTATGGTTTTATTTTATTGACATATTAGTAACTCAGATTTTTTCAGAGGGGATATTTTGTTCAGTTTTCAATAAACTAATCATCAGTGAAAAAATCTGTAAAAACTCAAATTCCGCCTGTTTTTTTGGTTTCAAAGTTGAATAAATCAGGCTAGGAATTAGATATTAAAAAATCCCTCTGAGAAAACCTCCAAAATCTTGTTGTGTCTCAGCCTGTAAAGTTTGGAGTGTGTGGGAGCTTCTATAAGGGCTCAGGCTCTGCCCGAGTGCGGCTTCTCTCATTCAGAGAAAACCAGCCCTGAAGTTTTGTAGCGAGTGCGCATGCTCGGCCCGTTCTTCGGCTTTTCCGCACCAGTGCCACAAAAATTTTATTTAAAAAACTGACCAAAAAAATGTGACTATAAAATTACAAAAATGTGATAAAAATGTGATAAAAATTACAAAAATTTGACGAAAAAATTACAAAAAATGTGACAAAAATGTGATAAAAAAAGGATGAAAAAATGACAAAAATTTGACGAAAAAATTACAAAAAAATACAAAAAAATGACAAACAAAATGACAAAAAATATGAGAAAAAATTGACAAAAAAATGACAAAAATGTGACAAAAAAGTTACAAAAATGAGTTGAATGCCCAACAAAAAAATGATGAAAAAATATTCTGATGACGTGAGGAAAAAGATCCTCTCGGTTCAGGCGGGAGTTTAGAGGTTAAGGAGCTCACAATAGGAACAACAGGAAATGTGCAAACAGTTAAATAGTAAATAATCTTATACACAATGAATAATATAGCTTTAAGGGGCAAAAAGAGTAAATAATAAAATAATAATAATTGCAGGTGCCGGTGTTTGATGATACAGAGGTTATTGCACGTAGTTATTGCACAGTTCCTTTACAGTCGTGTTGTACAGTCTAACAGCAGTGGCTCTCGTTTGTCCAGGAGCGGTGGACTTGAGCGTGTCGGGGCCCGCGTGCTCCCGGAACAGGCTCCGCTGGGACCTGACTCCCCAGCAGATCCTGGACCTGTCCCAGAAGCTGATCACGGACACGAAGCGGGTCTACGACGCCGTGGGGGCGCTGGACCTGGACTCGGTGGACTTCAGCAACACGCTGAAGGCTCTGGCCGACGTGGAGGTGGAGTACACAGGTCTGTGATGTGGGAGCGTCCACTTTTAACGCCTTTACAAACACCTTAGATCATCGACAGAGGGAGAGACGACGCTGAGATATTATTAACCAGAAACCAAGTCTGACATTCAGTGTTTTCAACATTTCATAATGTGTGAAAAATGAGGAAAAAATTGATTATGACCGGTTTTCAGTATCTTCAGGAAAGGCGACCCCTCTGCAGCATTTCCAGTGTAGTTTTCTCAAGGGCTCAATACTTTTGGGGACTTCCTCGATAATGACCATGAAGCAATGTCTTCTGCAAACCATCAGGAATATGTAAATCGAGATGTTTGCATATTTTAGCTGATTTTAGCTGAATATGTTCAGCTCTCACGGTTCGGTTCATGGTGCAAGAAAAAAAATTAGTTGGTTTTGAAATAAAATTGCCTAATCTTCATCTTTAGTAGAATAAGATTGGCAATGCTTTCTTATTTCTCAAAGCTGCTTTATATTAAGATGTTCCTCTGGGCTCACATGCAAAACACAGTAGAAAACCAGCTGCTCTAAAGAACAGGGAAAAGCAGCGTCGTGCAGACCATGTGTCGCTAAGTGATGAGTTTCAGTTTCGTCTTCAGATCAGATCCTCGGCTCGTGTTTGGGCTGTTCCTGGACGACGTTCTGCTTGGACTTTTTTGGAAACAAAGCTTTTGAGGCGGATTATGACGATGATCGGATCTTGCACCTTGGTCTGGTCACTGGATCTGTCGTTTACCACAGCCTGGTCATCAGCAGGACTCGGAGGCACCTTTCCAAAGCCACACAGATGTGTTTTTGGAGGATGTTATCCACTTTTTCTGTTGCCACTTTTTGCGTTGTCTCGGCACCTCGTTTTCCAGAGACTTCCGGTCGAGCGCGAAGCCCGTTCATTTTAACGGAGAACGAGGGAAAATATTCTCCGCTCAAATCTGATGTTTAGTCGATTGATTTGTGTAAAATGTCCGATGTTCATTTGCACCGACATGTCGACACTGCAGCGTTTCTCTGCGCGGCCTGAAAACGGATTTGTTTTCGTGTAGTGGCTGATTTTATGTGGACATCTCCAGCCCCATGTTAACACATAGGAGGAAAGGGGCGGGACAATTCATGGCGGCGCCCACGCGAGCCTCCGGAATAAGGTGAATACTGTACAGAGAGATATTAAGAGATGTTTATTTGGTCGGGACAGTGCATGTTAACGAACATACATGGGTCCCATGAATGAAGGGGTCTTTGTTTGGTCTCGTAGGCGTTGGCGGCTGCGACGCTGAGCAGAGCTTTGTGTTTGTGTTGAATTAAAGGGCGATGTGTCGAGTTGTTTGTGCAAAACGCTGATGGAGTTTGTGCTGACTCAGACTGGGCCTCTTCACTGCGGCTCTGCCTTTATCCCACTGTACAGTACATTACAGTAGATTACAATGCAGTACAATACAGTACAATGCAGTACAATGCAGTACAATACAGCACTGTGCAGTACAGGACGGGACATGTACAGTGGGGTGGGAGAGAATACGATGATATCGATGTGAACGATGGAACAGAGGAAGATGAAATGATCTCTTAAGGCTTAAAGATTTTCCTCTTTTACGTTTTCAAAATAACATAAAAGTTATAAAGACCAGAGCAAAACTTTAGCCCTACAGAGTTATCGCCTCTATAGCCACGAAATGTCCAGTTGCAACAAACCAAAGAATATCCGTGTGATCCCGCGGTCGTCAGTGAGTTTGTCCAGTGTTTGAGAAGCTGCGCACGATCGTGACCAATGAGAGGGCTGGCCCCCTGCTGGCCAGCCCTCACACCTGCCCCCTGCTGGCCAGCCCTCACACCTGTCCCCTGCAGGCCAGCCCTCACACCTGCCCCCTGCTGGCCAGCCCTCACACCTGCCCCCTGCTGGCCAGCCCTCACACCTGCCCCCTGCTGGCCAGCCCTCACACCTGCCCCCTGCAGGCCAGCCCTCACACCTGCCCCCTGCAGGCCAGCCCTCACACCTGCCCCCTGCAGGCCAGCCCTCACACCTGCCCCCTGCAGGCCAGCCCTCACACCTGCCCCCTGCTGGCCAGCCCTCACACCTGCCCCCTGCTGGCCAGCCCTCACACCTGCCCCCTGCAGGCCAGCCCTCACACCTGCCCCCTGCTGGCCAGCCCTCACACCTGCCCCCTGCTGGCCAGCCCTCACACCTGCCCCCTGCTGGCCAGCCCTCACACCTGCCCCCTGCTGGCCAGCCCTCACACCTGCGCAAGCAAACTGAGCAGCACTGTTTGTTTTTATGTCAGGCAAAAGCATGAGCCATGGCATGTGAAATGCGAAGGGGAAATAATCCCAGCGCCATGAAATATGCAAGTCTGCTTTGCAAAAAAAAATTTCAATTATGCTAATTTTGTAATCGTTTTTACTGGAATAAGCGAAAATAATAATCGAATTTTGATTGATTGCACAGCCCTAATTACACACGTGCTTCAGCTCAAACGCTCCGACCGAGGTCACTGTGACCGAGCATTGAACAGTATGAACACGGCAAAGCGGCCCGTGTTCACTGAGAACCATGAGGAACTAAAGAAGCCTGAGCCAACGCGGCAGCGATCTGTTCATTCATCAGGGAAAGGTCAAACAATCAGCAAATATACTGTAAGTTCAGATGCCCTGAAAGTTCACTGTCCACACAGGCCCAGGAACATCATCCTCATACCCTGATGACCTCCAGTGCAGAGGAACATCATCCTCATACCCTGACCTCTTTGTGACTCCAGTGCAGAGGAACATAACCCTCATACCCTGACCTCTTTGTGACCTCCAGTGCAGAGGAACATGCTCCTCATACCCTGACCTCTTTGTGACTCCAGTGCAGAGGAACATGCTCCTCATACCCTGACCTCTTTGTGACTCCAGTGCAGGAACATGCTCCTCATACCCTGACCTCTTTGTGACTCCAGTGCAGAGGAACATGCTCCTCATACCCTGACCTCTTTGTGACTCCAGTGCAGAGGAACATCATCCTCATACCCTGACCTCTTTGTGACTCCAGTGCAGGAACATGATCCTCATACCCTGACCTCTTTGTGACTCCAGTGCAGAGGAACATGCTCCTCATACCCTGACCTCTTTGTGACTCCAGTGCAGAGGAACATGCTCCTCATACCCTGACCTCTTTGTGACTCCAGTGCAGAGGAACATCATCCTCATACCCTGACCTCTCTGTGACCTCCAGTGCAGAGAAACATGCTCCTCATACCCTGACCTCTTTGTGACTCCAGTGCAGAGGAACATAACCCTCATACCCTGACCTCTTTGTGACTCCAGTGCAGAGGAACATCATCCTCATACCCTGACCTCTTTGTGACCTCCAGTGCAGAGGAACGTCATCCTCATACCCTGACCTCTTTGTGACTCCAGTGCAGAGGAACATGCTCCTCATACCCTGACCTCTTTGTGACTCCAGTGCAGAGGAACATCATCCTCATACCCTGACCTCTTTGTGACCTCCAGTGCAGAAGAACATGCTCCTCATACCCTGACTTCTTTGTGACTCCAGTGCAGAGGAACATGCTCCTCATACCCTGACCTCTTTGTGACTCCAGTGCAGAGGAACATCATCCTCATACCCTGACCTCTTTGTGACTCCAGTGCAGAGGAACATGCTCCTCATACCCTGACCTCTTTGTGACTCCAGTGCAGAGGAACATGCTCCTCATACCCTGACCTCTTTGTGACTCCAGTGCAGAGGAACATAACCCTCATACCCTGACCTCTTTGTGACTCCAGTGGAGAGGAACATGACCCTCATACCCTGACCTCTTTGTGACTCCAGTGCAGAGGAACATGCTCCTCATACCCTGACCTCTTTGTGACTCCAGTGCAGAGGAACATGCTCCTCATACCCTGACCTCTTTGTGACTCCAGTGCAGAGGAACATGACCCTCATACCCTGACCTCTTTGTGACTCCAGTGCAGAGGAACATCATCCTCATACCCTGACCTCTTTGTGACTCCAGTGCAGGAACATGACCCTCATACCCTGACCTCTTTGTGACCTCCAGTGCAGAGAAACATAACCCTCATACCCTGACCTCTTTGTGACTCCAGTGCAGAGGAACATGCTCCCCATACCCTGACCTCTTTGTGACTCCAGTGCAGAGGAACATGCTCCTCATACCCTGACCTCTTTGTGACTCCAGTGCAGAGGAACATGCTCCTCATACCCTGACCTCTTTGTGACTCCAGTGCAGAGGAACATGCTCCTCATACCCTGACCTCTTTGTGACTCCAGTGCAGAGGAACATAACCCTCATACCCTGACCTCTTTGTGACTCCAGTGCAGAGGAACATGCTCCTCATACCCTGACCTCTTTGTGACTCCAGTGCAGAGGAACATAACCCTCATACCCTGACCTCTTTGTGACTCCAGTGCAGAGGAACATGCTCCTCATACCCTGACCTCTTTGTGACTCCAGTGCAGAGGAACATGCTGGACTTCCCGCAGCACGTCTCGTCCTGTAAAGACGTCCGCACCGCCAGCACCGACGCCGATAAGCAGCTGTCGGAGTTCGACGTGGAGATGAGCATGAGGGAGGACGTGTACCTGCGGATCGTGGCGCTGCAGGTGAGCCGGATGCCCTCCCGTGTCCCTGCGCCGCCCCCTGGTGGTGTAAGTAACGTCTCCCTGTGGTTTTGTGCAGAAGAAGGCCGACCTCGACGGGATGAGCCCCGAGTCCAGGCGCTACATGGAGCGGCTGATCAAACTGGGCCAAAGGAACGGGCTGCACCTGTCCAAAGACAAGCAGGAGGTGAGGGCGGGGCTTCAGGGGCAATTTGCATATCTGCCAAACAGCAACACTTCACATACTCCACACTTTACAGACTATAACACTTTACAGACTATAACACTTTACAGACTATAACACTTTACAGACTATAACACTTTACAGACTATAACACTTTACAGACTCCTCACTTTACAGACTATAACACTTTACAGACTCCTCACTTTACAGACTATAACACTTTACAGACTATAACACTTTACAGACTAACACACTTTACAGACTAACACACTTTACAGACTAACACACTTTACAGACTATAACACTTTACAGACTATAACACTTTACAGACTATAACACTTTACAGACTATAACACTTTACAGACTATAACACTTTACAGACTATAACACTTTACAGACTCCACACTTTACAGACTATAACACTTTACAGACTCCACACTTTACAGACTAAAACACTTTACAGACCAACACACTTCACAGACTAACACACTTTTCAGACTATAAACTTTACAGACTAAAACACTTTACAGACTAAAGCACTTTACAGACTAAAGCACTTCACAGACTAACACACTTTACAGACTAACACACTTTACAGACTAACACACTTTACAGACTATAACACTTTACAGACTCCACACTTTACAGACTATAACACTTTACAGACTCCACACTTTACAGACTAAAACACTTTACAGACTAAAGCACTTCACAAACTAACACACTTTACAGACTAAAACACTTTACAGACTAAAGCACTTCACAGACTAACACACTTTACAGACTAAACTTTACAGACTAAAACACTTTACAGACTAACACACTTTACAGACTATAACACTTTACAGACTATAACACTTTACAGACTAAAACACTTTACAGACTAAAACACTTTACAGACTCCACACTTTACAGACTATAACACTTTACAGACTCCACACTTTACAGACTCCACACTTTACAGACTCCACACTTTACAGACTCCACACTTTACAGACTAAAACACTTTACAGACTAAAACACTTTACAGACTAAAACACTTTACAGACTAAAACACTTTACAGACTATAACATTTTACAGACTATAACATTTTACAGACTATAACACTTTACAGACTATAACACTTTACAGACTATAACACTTTACAGACTAAAACACTTTACAGACTAAAACACTTTACAGACTAAAACACTTTACAGACTAAAACACTTTACAGACTAAAACACTTTACAGACTATAACACTTTACACACTAAAACACTTTACACACTAAAACACTTTACAGACTAAAACACTTTACAGACTAAAACACTTTACAGACCATAACACTTTACAGACTATAACACTTTACAGACTATAACATTTTACAGACTAAAACACTTTACAGACTAAAACACTTTACAGACCATAACACTTAACAGACTATAACACTTTACAGACTAAAACACTTTACAGACTAAAGCACTTTACAGACTAAAGCACTTCACAGACTAACACACTTTACAGACTAAAACACTTTACAGACTAACACACTTTACAGACTAACACACTTTACAGACTAACACACTTTACAGACTAACACACTTTACAGACTAAAACACTTTACAGACTAAAGCACTTCACAAACTAACACACTTTACAGACTAAAACACTTTACAGACTAAAGCACTTCACAGACTAACACACTTTACAGACTAAACTTTACAGACTAAAACACTTTACAGACTAACACACTTTACAGACTATAACACTTTACAGACTATAACACTTTACAGACTAAAACACTTTACAGACTAAAACACTTTACAGACTAAAACACTTTACAGACTAAAACACTTTACAGACTAAAACACTTTACAGACTAAAACACTTTACAGACTAAAACACTTTACAGACTCCACACTTTACAGACTATAACACTTTACAGACTCCACACTTTACAGACTCCACACTTTACAGACTAAAACACTTTACAGACTAAAACACTTTACAGACTAAAACACTTTACAGACTAAAACACTTTACAGACTATAACATTTTACAGACTATAACATTTTACAGACTATAACACTTTACAGACTAAAACACTTTACAGACTAAAACACTTTACAGACTAAAACACTTTACAGACTAAAACACTTTACAGACTAAAACACTTTACAGACTATAACACTTTACAGACTATAACACTTTACAGACTATAACACTTTACAGACTATAACACTTTACAGACTATAACACTTTACAGACTATAACACTTTACACACTAAAACACTTTACAGACTAAAACACTTTACAGACTAAAACACTTTACAGACTAAAACACTTTACAGACCATAACACTTTACAGACTATAACATTTTACAGACTAAAACACTTTACAGACTAAAACACTTTACAGACCATAACACTTAACAGACTATAACACTTTACAGACTAAAACACTTTACAGACTACAACACTTTACAGACTACAACACTTTACAGACTAAAACACTTTACAGACTTCACTCATCCACAATGTTCTTGTTTTTTCCAGGAGATCAAGAGCATAAAGAAGAAGCTGAGTAACTTGTGCATCGACTTCAACAAGAACCTGAACGAGGACACCACGAGCCTGAACTTCAGCCGCGAGCAGCTCGGTCAGAGCTCTCTCTCACTTCCTTTAGAATCAGGGATCACGGCTTTAGGTCAAACGGCCTTCTCTGCAGGCTCTAAAGTAAAGTATTAAATCCTCTGCAGGCTCTAAAGTAAAGTATTAAATCCTCTGCAGGCTCTAAAGTAAAGTCTTAAATCCTCTGAAGGCTCTAAAGTAATGTCTTAAATCCTCTGCAGGCTCTAAAGTAAAGTATTAAATCCTCTGCAGGCTCTAAAGTAAAGTATTAAATCCTCTGCAGGCTCTAAAGTAAAGTATTAAATCCTCTGCAGGCTCTAAAGTAAAGTATTAAATCCTCTGCAGGCTCTAAAGTAAAGTATTAAAGCCTCTGCAGGCTCTAAAGTAAAGTATTCCTCCTCTGCAGGCTCTAAAGTAAAGTATTAAATCCTCTGCAGGCTCTAAAGTAAAGTATTAAATCCTCTGCAGGCTCTAAAGTAAAGTATTAAATCCTCTGCAGGCTCTAAAGTAAAGTATTAAATCTTCTGCAGGCTCTAAAGTAAAGTATTGAATCCTCTGCAGGCTCTAAAGTAAAGTATTAAATCCTCTGCAGGCTCTAAAGTAAAGTATTAAAGCCTATGCAGGCTCTAAAGTAAAGTATTGAATCCTCTGCAGGCTCTAAAGTAAAGTATTAAATCCTCTGCAGGCTCTAAAGGAAAGTATTCAATCCTCTGCAGGCTCTAAAGTAAAGTATTAAATCCTCTGCAGGCTCTAAAGTAAAGTATTAAAGCCTATGCAGGCTCTAAAGTAAAGTATTGAATCCTCTGCAGGCTCTAAAGTAAAGTATTAAAGCCTATGCAGGCTCTAAAGTAAAGTATTACATCCTCTGCAGGCTCTAAAGTAAAGTATTACATCCTCTGCAGGCTCTAAAGTAAGTATTAAATCCTCTGCAGGCTCTAAAGTAAAGTATTAAATCCTCTGCAGGCTCTAAAGTAAAGTATTGAATCCTCTGCAGGCTCTAAAGTAAAGTATTAAATCCTCTGCAGGCTCTAAAGTAAAGTATTCCTCCTCTGCAGGCTCTAAAGTAAAGTATTCCTCCTCTGCAGGCTCTAAAGTAAAGTATTAAATCCTCTGCAGGCTCTAAAGTAAAGTATTAAATCCTCTGCAGGCTCTAAAGTAAAGTATTAAATCCTCTGCAGGCTCTAAAGTAAAGTATTCCTCCTCTGCAGGCTCTAAAGTAAAGTATTCCTCCTCTGCAGGCTCTAAAGTAAAGTATTAAAGCCTCTGCAGGCTCTAAAGTAAAGTATTAAATCCTCTGCAGGCTCTAAAGTAAAGTATTAAATCCTCTGCAGGCTCTAAAGTAAAGTATTCCTCCTCTGCAGGCTCTAAAGTAAAGTATTAAATCCTCTGCAGGTTCTAAAGTAAAGTATTGAATCCTCTGCAGGCTCTAAAGTAAAGTATTAAATCCTCTGCAGGCTCTAAAGTAAAGTATTAAATCCTCTGCAGGCTCTAAAGTAAAGTATTCCTCCTCTGCAGGCTCTAAAGTAAAGTATTAAATCCTCTGCAGGCTCTAAAGTAAAGTATTCCTCCTCTGCAGGCTCTAAAGTAAAGTATTAAATCCTCTGCAGGCTCTAAAGTAAAGTATTGAATCCTCTGCAGGCTCTAAAGTAAAGTATTAAAGCCTCTGCAGGCTCTAAAGTAAAGTATTACATCCTCTGCATTCTCTAAAGTAAAGTATTAAATCCTCTGCAGGCTCTAAAGGAAAGTATTAAATCCTCTGTAGGCTCTAAAGTAAAGTATTAAATCCTCTGCAGGCTCTAAAGTAAAGTATTCCTCCTCTGCAGGCTCTAAAGTAAAGTATTAAATCCTCTGCAGGCTCTAAAGTAAAGTATTAAATCCTCTGCAGGCTCTAAAGTAAAGTATTAAATCCTCTGCAGGCTCTAAAGTAAAGTATTAAATCCACTGCAGGCTCTAAAGTAAAGTATTAAATCCTCTGCAGGCTCTAAAGTAAAGTATTAAATCCTCTGCAGGCTCTAAAGTAAGTATTAAATCTTCTGCAGGCTCTAAAGTAAAGTATTAAATCCTCTGCAGGCTCTAAAGTAAAGTATTCCTCCTCTGCAGGCTCTAAAGTAAAGTATTAAATCCTCTGCAGGCTCTAAAGTAAGTATTAAATCCTCTGCAGGCTCTAAAGTAAAGTATTAAATCCTCTGCAGGCTCTAAAGTAAGTATTAAATCTTCTGCAGGCTCTAAAGTAAAGTATTAAATCCTCTGCAGGCTCTAAAGTAAAGTATTCCTCCTCTGCAGGCTCTAAAGTAAAGTATTAAATCCTCTGCAGGCTCTAAAGTAAAGTATTAAATCCTCTGCAGGCTCTAAAGTAAAGTATTCCTCCTCTGCAGGCTCTAAAGTAAAGTATTAAATCCTCTGCAGGCTCTAAAGTAAAGTATTCCTCCTCTGCAGGCTCTAAAGTAAAGTATTAAATCCTCTGCAGGCTCTAAAGTAAAGTATTGAATCCTCTGCAGGCTCTAAAGTAAAGTATTAAAGCCTCTGCAGGCTCTAAAGTAAAGTATTAAAGCCTCTGCAGGCTCTAAAGTAAAGTATTAAATCCTCTACAGGCTCTAAAGTAAGTATTAAATCTTCTGCAGGCTCTAAAGTAAAGTATTAAATCCTCTGCAGGCTCTAAAGTAAAGTATTGAATCCTCTGCAGGCTCTAAAGTAAAGTATTAAAGCCTCTGCAGGCTCTAAAGTAAAGTATTCCTCCTCTGCAGGCTCTAAAGTAAAGTATTAAATCCACTGCAGGCTCTAAAGTAAAGTTTTAAAGCCTCTGCAGGCTCTAAAGTGAAGTATTCCCCCTCTTTAGGCGGTCTGCCCGAGGACTTCCTGACGTCTCTGGAGAAAGACGGCGACGAGCTCAAAGTGACGCTGAAGTATCCGCATTATTTCCCCACGATGAAGAAGTGCCACGTCCCGGAAACGCGGCAGAAGCTGGAGGAGGCGTTTAACTCGCGCTGCAAAGAGGTTTGTCCTCACGAGGACGAGGAGCCCGTTCCTCCCGCGACGCTGGCGTGAGCTCGTTTGTCTCTGTGCCGCAGGAGAACGCGGAGATCCTGAAGGAGCTGGTGCGGCTGCGAGCTCAGAAGTGCGACCTGCTCGGGTTCAGCACTCACGCCGACTTCGTCCTGGAGATGAACATGGCCAAGAGCGCGCAGAAGGTCTCCAGCTTCCTCGGTAACGGCTGCTCAGTCCACAGATGTTCTTATAGCTGTTTTCTCCTCAGAGGAGCTGGCCTGTAGATGCAGATGTTCTTACAGCTGTTTTCTCCTCAGAGGAGCTGGCCTGTAGATGTTCTTACAGCTGTTTTCTCCTCAGAGGAGCTGGCCTGCAGATGTTCTTACAGCTGTTTTCTCCTCAGAGGAGCTGGCCTGTAGATGTTCTTACAGCTGTTTTCTCCTCAGAGGAGCTGGCCTGTAGATGTTCTTACAGCTGTTCTCTCTTCAGAGGAGCTGGCCTGTAGATGTTCTTACAGCTGTTTTCTCCTCAGAGGAGCTGGCCTGTAGATGTTCTTACAGCTGTTTTCTCTTCAGAGTCTGTAGATGCAGATGTTCTTACAGCTGTTTTCTCTTCAGAGGAGCTGGCCTGTAGATGTTCTTACAGCTGTTCTCTCTTCAGAGGAGCTGGCCTGTAGATGTTCTTACAGCTGTTTTCTCTTCAGAGTCTGTAGATGCAGATGTTCTTACAGCTGTTTTCTCTTCAGAGGAGCTGGCCTGTAGATGTTCTTACAGCTGTTCTCTCTTCAGAGGAGCTGGCCTGTAGATGTTCTTACAGCTGTTTTCTCTTCAGAGGAGCTGGCCTGTAGATGTTCTTACAGCTGTTCTCTCTTCAGAGGAGCTGGCCTGTAGATGTTCTTACAGCTGTTCTCTCTTCAGAGGAGCTGGCCTGTAGATGTTCTTACAGCTGTTCTCTCTTCAGGGGAGCTGGCCTGTAGATGTTCTTACAGCTGTTCTCTCCTCAGAGGAGCTGGCCTGTAGATGTTCTTACAGCTGTTTTCTCCTCAGAGGAGCTGGCCTGTAGATGTTCTTACAGCTGTTCTCTCCTCAGAGGAGCTGGCCTGTAAGCTGAAGCCTCTGGGGGAGGAGGAGAGGGCCGTGCTGCTCAAACTGAAGCAGAAAGAGTGTGAGAAGAGGCAGCTGCCGTTCGATGGAAAGCTCCACGCCTGGGACACGCGGTACTTCATGACTCAGGTACTGGACAAACATACATGATGAAACTGTTGGAGAGCCTGAGAGTACAAATAATCTGGCAGAAAGTGGCGCACCACTGCAGATAGACTAAGTGTCCCCCCCCTCGCTCAGGTGGAGGAGACGCAGTACGCCGTGGACCAGAACCTCCTGAAGGAGTACTTCCCCATGGAGGTGGTGACCCGGGGGCTGCTGGACATTTACCAGGAGCTGCTGGGACTGTCCTTCGAGCAGGTTCCCAACGCGGAGGTGTGGCACCCGGACGTCACGCTGTTCTCCGTGAAGGACCGCAGCAGCGGCACCGCCATCGGACAGTTCTACCTCGACCTCTACCCCCGGTACCACGCGGCGCACACGCCATCTCACACACACTCTGGGACATGGACAAACACGCTAAAACAGCCCAGGTTTACTCAACATGTCTGTGTGGCTCCCTGGTCTGTCCCACGCTTATTCATTCACAAATACTGACATGTTTGGTATCCACGTGTAGCAGGAAAGGCTGTGACCGAGATGACGCTGTAATCCAAATATGGTCATTTCCTTTGTGGGAGACAGCAGCGGCTAAAGAGAAATATACACAGGGCGCATGTGCAGAGGGGGGAGGAATTTAATTGTCGACTTTCTAAACTTACAGACTATCACTTTAAACTGTATTTGTAAAGAAGGTGTAAAGGTCAAAGGTCAGATACAGAGTGATGTGGTCGTGGCATTAACGATCTGTTCCTCATCTTGATCCCTGATGAAACTCTTCTGTGTTTTGCCCCTGACCGTGTCCTGTGGCAGAGAGGGGAAGTACGGGCACGCGGCGTGCTTCGGCCTGCAGCCCGGCTGCCTGCTGCCCGACGCCTCTCGGCAGATGTCTGTGGCGGCGATGGTCGCCAACTTCAGCAAACCCACGGCGGACGCGCCCGCCCTGCTGCAGCACGACGAGGTGGAGACGTACTTCCACGAGTTCGGACATGTCATGCACCAGCTCTGTGCCCAGGTAAGAACATGTGGTACATGCAGCTGTGCCCGGGTACATGCAGTCCCTGTTTTGTTAATGATGTTGTGTGCTTGTGCTTGTGTGCGATCCTCAGGCCGAGTACGCCATGTTCAGCGGGACCCACGTGGAGAGGGATTTCGTGGAGGCGCCGTCCCAGATGTTGGAGAACTGGGTCTGGGAGAAGGAGCCGCTGCAGAGAATGTCCCGTCACTACAAAACGGGCGCGGGAATCCCGGACGAGCTGCTCGACAAACTCATCAAGTCCCGGCTCGCCAACACCGGTCCGTCGCGCTCCACTCGTATCATTCAAACCGATATATCCTGTGTGACGCATATCTGAGTGTGGGCTGGCCTTTTTATCACGTAACCTCACACGTTCTGAGGCTAAAGCCGAGTTAAAGTGAGTATGATGTGTTCTCCAGGTCTGTTTAACCTGCGCCAGATTGTTCTGGCCAAAGTGGACCAGGCTCTGCACACGAGGAACGGCTTAGACCCGGCGGAGGAATATCACCGCCTGTGCGAGGAGGTGCTGGGCATCCCCTCCTCCCCAGGTACGAGGAACAGAAACTATCACAGGGTTATATCACAGTATATTTACACCTGCACACACTATCACAGGTTATATCACAGTATATTTACACCTGCACACACTATCACAGGGTTATATCACAGTATATTTACACCTGCACACACTATCACAGGTAATATCACAGTATATTTACACCTGCACACACTATCACAGGTTATATCACAGTATATTTACACCTGCACACACTATCACAGGGTTATATCACAGTATATTTACACCTGCACACACTATCACAGGTAATATCACAGTATATTTACACCGGCACACACTATCACAGGGTTATATCACAGTATATTTACACCTGCACACACTATCACAGGTAATATCACAGTATATTTACACCTGCACACACTATCACAGGTAATATCACAGTATATTTACACCTGCACACACTATCACAGGTAATATCACAGTATATTTACACCTGCACACACTATCACAGGTCACATCACAGTATATTTACACCTGCACACACTATCACAGGGTTATATCACAGTATATTTACACCTGCACACACTATCACAGGTCACATCACAGTATATTTACACCTGCACACACTATCACAGGGTTATATCACAGTATATTTACACCTGCACACACTATCACAGGTCACATCACAGTATATTTACACCTGCACACACTATCACAGGTAATATCACAGTATATTTACACCTGCACACACTATCACAGGTCACATCACAGTATATTTACACCTGCACACACTATCACAGGTAATATCACAGTATATTTACACCTGCACACACTATCACAGGTAATATCACAGTATATTTACACCTGCACACACTATCACAGGTAATATCACAGTATATTTACACCAGCACACACTATCACAGGGTTATATCACAGTATATTTACACCTGCACACACTATCACAGGTAATATCACAGTATATTTACACCTGCACACACTATCACAGGTCACATCACAGTATATTTACACCTGCACACACTATCACAGGGTTATATCACAGTATATTTACACCTGCACACACTATCACAGGTCATATCACAGTATATTTACACCTGCACACACTATCACAGGTAATATCACAGTATATTTACACCTGCACACACTATCACAGGTAATATCACAGTATATTTACACCTGCACACACTATCACAGGTCATATCACAGTATATTTACACCTGCACACACTATCACAGGTCATATCACAGTATATTTACACCTGCACACACTATCACAGGTAATATCACAGTATATTTACACCTGCACACACTATCACAGGTAATATCACAGTATATTTACACCTGCACACACTATCACAGGTAATATCACAGTATATTTACACCTGCACACACTATCACAGTATATTTACACCTGCACACACTATCACAGGGTCATATCACAGTATATTTACACCTGCACACACCATCACAGGTTATATCACAGTATATTTACACCTGCACACACTATCACAGGTAATATCACAGTATATTTACACCTGCACACACTATCACAGGTCATATCACAGTATATTTACACCTGCACACACTATCACAGGTTATATCACAGTATATTTACACCTGCACACACTGTCACAGGTAATATCACAGTATATTTACACCTGCACACACTATCACAGGTTATATCACAGTATATTTACACCTGCACACACTGTCACAGGTAATATCACAGTATATTTACACCTGCACACACTATCACAGGTAATATCACAGTATATTTACACCTGCACACACTATCACAGGTAATATCACAGTATATTTACACCTGCACACACTATCACAGGTAATATCACAGTATATTTACACCTGCACACACTATCACAGTATATTTACACCTGCACACACTATCACAGGTCATATCACAGTATATTTACACCTGCACACACTATCACAGGGTTATATCACAGTATATTTACACCTGCACACACTATCACAGGGTTATATCACAGTATATTTACACCTGCACACACTATCACAGGTTATATCACAGTATATTTACACCTGCACACACTATCACAGGTAATATCACAGTATATTTACACCTGCACACACTATCACAGGTTATATCACAGTATATTTACACCTGCACACACTATCACAGGTTATATCACAGTATATTTACACCTGCACACACTATCACAGGTTATATCACAGTATATTTACACCTGCACACACTATCACAGGGTTATATCACAGTATATTTACACCTATAGTACTGCGTGTACTTATACTCCCGTTCTGGCCGCAGGGACCAACATGCCGGCCACGTTCGGGCACTTGGCGGGCGGCTACGACGCGCAGTATTACGGATACCTGTGGAGCGAGGTCTTCTCCATGGACATGTTCTATGCTCGGTTCAAACAGGAGGGAATCATGAACCCCAAGGTACCACTCACTTTAGGTCAAAGGTCATTTAAGGCAGACGCTGCAGGTGGAAACTAGGCTGTGGAGATCTGTGTCTAGTTTAAAGAGGGGTATTATGCTTTTTTCAGTCCCACAGCACCAGTCTATATCACACTACAATGATGACAAACCTTCTGTTGGTCTGTAAATGCAGTAAATTAGAATAACTGCCTTGTATAAAATGTCTCTCTCAAAATGGCTGTAGTGAATGTCTTGAAATAGGCCTCTGTCTCTTTAAGAACCTCTGAGCCTTTAGACACGCCCCCTCCACACGCTGTCTGTGGCATCAGTGGGGAGGGGGTTCTGCTGAGGAGCAGTGGTTGGTTACTCGGCTGGTGACGAAAGCTCGGAGGCGTCTCCAGGAGGTGGGGGCGTTCCTAGGAGGACTCAGGCAAACCTATCCCTAAAATGGCCGCCATCAGAGTTTTTACAGATTACTCAAAAATACGTGAATGTGCCAAGGCAACACTTCAGGCATGTTTTTAATGAGGGAGTGACATAATAACATGATGTAAAGCTTGAAAAAGTCCATTTTGCATAATACCCCCCCTTTAACGTTGTAGTTTTAACTCTGTCACAGTAAAAAAACGCTCAAACTGTCTTTTCCTGATGTTTATTTGATGACGTTTTGTCAAAGGAGGGAGAGAGAAGAGAGGAGGGAGGCGGAGAGGAGGGAGGGAGGGAAGAAAGAAGAGAGTAGGGAGAGGAGAGAAGAGGAAGAGAGGAGGGGAGAGTAGGATGGAAGAAGGGAGGGAGAGGAGAGAAGAGTGTGTAAGAATATGCAGTCTCTCGCCGTAAGAAAAGGAAGTTGAAATATGTGCGTTTCTAAACGTCCTGGTTCTGATGTAGGGTCTGGTTCTAAACGTCCTGGTTCTGATGTAGTGTCTGGTTCTAAACGTCCTGGTTCTGATGGAGTGTCTGGTTCTAAACGTCCTGGTTCTGATGTAGTGTCTGGTTCTAAACGTCCTGGTTCTGATGGAGTGTCTGGTTCTAAACGTCCTGGTTCTGATGTAGTGTCTGGTTCTAAACGTCCTGGTTCCGCTGTGGCGTCTGGTTCTAAACGTCCTGGTTCTGATGTAGTGTCTGGTTCTAAACGTCCTGGTTCTGATGTAGTGTCTGGTTCTAAACGTCCTGGTTCTGATGGAGTGTCTGGTTCTAAACGTCCTGGTTCTGATGGAGTGTCTGGTTCTAAACGTCCTGGTTCTGATGGAGTGTCTGGTTCTAAACGTCCTGGTTCTGATGGTTCCGCTGTGGCGTCTGGTTCTAAACGTCCTGGTTCTGATGTAGTGTCTGGTTCTAAACGTCCTGGTTCTGATGTAGTGTCTGGTTCTAAACGTCCTGGTTCTGATGTAGTGTCTGGTTCTAAACGTCCTGGTTCTGATGGAGTGTCTGGTTCTAAACGTCCTGGTTCTGATGTAGTGTCTGGTTCTAAATGTCCTGGTTCTGATGTAGTGTCTGGTTCTAAACGTCCTGGTTCTGATGGAGTGTCTGGTTCTAAATGTCCTGGTTCTGATGTAGTGTCTGGTTCTAAATGTCCTGGTTCTGATGTAGTGTCTGGTTCTAAACGTCCTGGTTCTGATGGAGTGTCTGGTTCTAAACGTCCTGTTTCTGATGTAGTGTCTGGTTCTAAACGTCCTGGTTCTGATGGAGTGTCTGGTTCTAAACGTCCTGTTTCTGATGTAGTGTCTGGTTCTAAACGTCCTGGTTCTGATGGAGTGTCTGGTTCTAAACGTCCTGGTTCTGATGTAGTGTCTGGTTCTAAACGTCCTGGTTCTGATGGAGTGTCTGGTTCTAAACGTCCTGGTTCTGATGTAGTGTCTGGTTCTAAACGTCCTGGTTCTGATGGAGTGTCTGGTTCTAAACGTCCTGGTTCTGATGGTTCCGCTGTGGCGTCTCCGCAGGTGGGGCAGGATTACCGGCGCTTCATCCTGGGCCCGGGCGGATCCCTGGACGCCGCTGAGATGCTGAGGCAGTTCCTCGGGAGAGAGCCCAAACAGGAGGCGTTTCTCCAGAGCAAAGGCCTGACCGCGCCCGCCCCCGCGCCCTGCTGACCAATCACAGCTCTGCACCGGCCCGCGCTGACCAATCACAGCGCCGCGCCGTCAAGGATCAGGTTCACTCACCGTCACGGATCAGGTCACACTAAAGGACTGCAGCTTTTCTAAAGTGTTTTGGTTTTACTGGAAAATAAAGGATTTCACGTCACAGTCTCTGCGTGAGTTTGTGTTTTCAACAAAAACATGACGACAACGTAAGGAAGCCTCTTACATCTGTTTTTTTAGGTCTTAGCTTTCAAATACCTAAAGGCTGTAAGCTCCAGTCGAGAAGCGTTTAGATTTGGGTAAACCTGAGCTTGAGAAAATTTGCTCTATTAATGTTAAGAGGATGTTATTTTGGATACTTTATTTTGATATTTGGCTTAACTTCACTAAAATATTAAGTTTTCTGACATTAAATTTGATTAATACGGAGCCCTGGAAGTGACTTAAGACAAACATTATAATTTTTAGTTTTTTTTTACACCACAAATTTTCTCAGGGATGGGCCAGGAATGCTCTTCTCTTTGGTCCTCATGGTGGGAGCGGACATTGCTGTAACACCGCCCCCTTGTGGCCAGGGGCGACTCCAAGAGAAACTTGGAGGTATTGATTCTAATGAGACTTCAAACATCCCAAAAAACAGTTAAAAATCACTTTGACCCATGTGACCACGCTGGGGAGGGTGAAATATTTTTAACCACGCTAGTTTTTGTTAATTAGCCTGAAATTTGGAAGCATTTTCCGTGCATTGACTGGTTCCAGAGCCTGTCAATCAAGCTCTGGAGCTCTGTGGAGGCTCCGCCCACTCCTGGAGCGCAGGATGTCCCGCCTTTTTGGAGGAACAGGCTGCGTAGGAGGAGATGGAGCGGCCATTAACCTCTTAACTCCCGCCTGAACCGAGAGGATCTTTTTCCTCACGTCATGAGATTTTTATTTTTTATTTTTTTTTGTTGGATATTCAACTCATTTTTGTCATTTTTTGGTCACATTTTTATCAATTTTTTTTCTTTTTTTATCAATTTTTTTATCACATTTTTGTCTCTTTTTTGTCAATGTTTTCTCACTTTTTTGTCACATTTCCATCATTGTTTTCGTCTGTTTTGTTGCTATTTTCTCACCTTTTTTCCAGAAGCTTTTAGACTGGGGGTAAAGCCAAACTGGAGAACATGTGCTCGGTTCAGGTGGGAGTTAAGGGGTTAAGGTTCACACAGGACTCAGGAACCTTTACAATGAATGGGGCTGAATCTTTATTATTTTATATCTATGACCACAAATTATATCAGGGTGAAAAAATAAAAGGTTTCTTCAAAAAATATAGATTTATTACTATTATTTAGTTTAAATGTTTACCCCGAGATAATTATCACATTCTCCCGATTTTTTTTTTTGTGGTGGGAAAAAAACAAAACATTTTTTTTTGTCTCATGTCACTTCCAGGGCGTATTTCAGGTGTATTTTCATTGAAATGTAAAGAGGGGGGATTTTTAATGGGGAAAATTTGAGCCAAACAAATGATACAATAACAGGAGAAAATGTGAAGATGAAAATGAGGAAATAACGGGGCAAAGAATTAGAAGAAAAAAGTGGGGAAAATGTGGAGAAAGAATGTGTGGAATAAAAGTGTTTTGTGCTGGTTTGTCTGATCGGGACCATTATCTCTGTCCACGTCAGTAGTTCCACGGGGGAAATGTTTAGTTAATTTTGTTTTGTTTTTGAAATGAGGAAATATCGGAGGCTTAGTTTACTTTCAGTACACTTAAAGCCTGTGGGCGTGATGTTCCCCCTGAGTCCTCAGAGGAACGTGGTTCTCGCTCATGAGTTAAAGCGATTAAAGTGATTTGTTATTGTTCTTCGTCACCTGAGCCTCGGCCTCAGACTCGGCCTCAGTGTCAAAGTTACAGCCGTTTAATGAGAAACACCGGGAGCCGCGGGAAAGGTCGCTCTGGAGACGACTCTCTGCAGACCGGGCCCAGAGAGACGTTCAGCAGAGGGATGGAGCTGTGAGGGACAAACACTTCACAAACAAACTGACGGCTCCGCGGACGGACTCGCTCTTCATCTCCACATCCTTCAGATCCTCCTCATCGTCTCAGCCGGGTTCAAGGTAATGTGTCACTTCATTTTATTTGAGCTGAGATGTATATAGCATGTGTATCTATATAGTATGTGTATATATATATGTATGTGTATATATAGTATGTGTATATAGTATGTGTATATATATATAGTATGTGTATATATAGTATGTGTATATAGTATGTGTATATATATATATAGTATGTAAAGCTAAAAGAAAAGAATCATAATAGCGATAAAAAGATGAAAACAAAAAATAATGTGATGAAAAGGCAACAAAAATATGAGAAAAATGACGTGACAAAAAGTTTCCATCACTTTTGTAGGTCTTAGCTTTCAAATGAGGCGTTACATTGTTGCTCTCCAGTCGAGAAGCTTTTAGATTTGGGTAAAGCCCAGTATAAAAGAACATGAATCTAAAAGGATTTCCGTGGAGTATGGTGCACCACAAGGTTCAATTTTGGGACCGTTATTATTTATATTTATGATTTTGCTTCTGTTTCTACGACCGCCTTTCCAGTTCTTTTTGCTGATGACGCCGATCAAAATAATAATAATAATAAAAAGTCGACCTGGGGAAAAAGCACTCGTTAATGTTAAGACGGGGGGTCAGAGGTTAAACTATGTATTTGTGGAAGTGTCACAGTTACGCTCATTTGGGCCAGGCTGGTCAGAGTCCAGGGCTGGTTTTCAGTCCCAGTCCAGCCCTAAACAGTGGTTAAGGCGCTGCACATATGCAGATGATTACTGAGTTTCAGACCTGGCTCTGATTATTTACTGTTTAATCCTTTCTTCTTCTCAGCTCTACCCAAATCTAAAAGTTTCTGGACTGGAGCTCACAGACTATAGGCCAGTGTAATGCCTCATTTGAAAGCTAAGACCTACAAGTCTCTTTCTCGTTATGATTGTCATATTCTTATTCATGTTTTGGTCACAGTTTTGTGACACACGATAAACCTAAATGTGGCCAAAACACTACACACTGTAAAAGCAAATACAAAAAAAAAACACACAGGGAGGAGGCTGAGATGAGTTTTCATACACTGTGGTCCAAATTATTATGCAAATTGTATTTTTATGTCAAAAAGGTAAAAATATTAAAAATAATAATAATGAAGCTCATGGATGGTGTCGTGTCTCAGGCTCTTTGAATCACTGACATTAATCTCAGACCTGGGATGATTAGTTTCAGGTTAAGGGAAAAACTACTGAAAAAGGGTGTTACACTTTATTAAGCAGATCATCATTTTCAAGCAAAAAGGGAAAGAAAAAGGGTCTTTGCTGATGAAAAGCGTGAAATAGTTGAATGCCTTCGTTCATGAAAACCTTCGATATTTCATGAAAGATTAAGCGTAATCATCGTACAGATAAGAGATTTGTGGATGATTCAGACACACTCCAGTTTGTGCAGATAAAGGCACAATGAGGACGGTTTCTGCCAGACAAACACATCAGATTAAGAGAACAGATGCTACAAAGCAGCAGACAGGTATTTGAAGCTGCTGGTGCCTCTGGAGTCTCTGAACATGAAGGTGTAGGACCCTCCAGAGGCTGCAGTTGTGCATAAACCTTCTATCCGGCCTCCCCTAAACTGTTAATTGAAGCTGAAGCAGAAACGGCTGCAGTGGCTCAGAAATACATGAGACTCATTTTCAAACAGTCTTGTTCACTGATGAGGCCGTGTGACCCTGGATGGTCAGATCAATGGAGTAGTGGATGTTGGTGAATGGCCACAATGTCCCAACAAGGCTGTGACGTCAGTAACGAGGGGGCGGAGTCATGGGGAGAGAGCTGGTCAGTCCCTTTAGGATCCCTGAAGGTGTGAAAATGACCTCTTTCTGACTGACCACTTTCTTCTATGCTACAAAAAGAAGAGCCGTGCTTTCCCTAACAAAATCATCTTCATCATGACAACGCCCCATGTCCTGCTGTAAAGAAAACCTCTGCATCACTGGCTGCTATGGGGATAAAAGGAGAGAAGCTCATGATGTGGACCCCCTCCTCCCCTGACCTCAGCCCTATTGAGAACCTTTGGAGCCTCAAGCTAAACTTCTCTGAGTGTGGGAGGCAGTTTTCATCCAAACAGCAGCTCTGGGAGGTTATTCTAACATCCTGCAAACAAATCCAAGCAGAAACTGTCCAAAAACTCACAAGTTTAATGGATTTAAGATTTTTGAAGCTGCTTCACACAAGGGCTCCTATGGTAAAATATAACTTGTAGCTTTTGATTTCAGTAAATATGACCTCCTAATGCTACAAATTCAACAAATGACCATTTTCAGTTAATTACAAGCTTTAAAATGTATTGAAACGATGAGTTGCATAATAATTTGGAACAGTGGATTTTGAGGTTTTTACTATATTTATTTTTGAAATAAATACTGTTTTCACTGGGAGATTTTTTAACCACATTTAAATGATCCTCGACCACTTAAAGACTTGAAAATTATGCTGACTCTCATTTGAGTTGACAATTTAGAAAATCTTAGAAAAATGTCATTTGCATAATAATTTGGAACGCAGTGTAGGTCTTAGCTTTCAAATGAGGCTACAGGTCGTGAACTTCAGTCCAGAAGCTTTTGGGTAAAGCTGGAGAAAATGTGCTCGGTTAAGGTTGAGTGTTTTGTTTTGTCAGATGTCGGAGCCTGAGGGGCCAGGAGGAGGAGCAGGAGGACAAGGAGGACAAGGAGGACAAGGAGGAGGAGCAGGAGGACAAGGAGGAGGAGGAGGAGGACAAGGAGGAGGGGGAGGAGCAGGAGGAGGAGGAGCAGGACAAGGAGGACAAGGAGGAGGAGCAGGAGGAGCAGGAGGAGGAGCAGGAGGACAAGGAGAAGGAGGACCAGGAGGAGCCAGAGGAGCGGCTCGTCTGCAGGAGCTGCTGAGGGGGAAGCTTCACCTCCTCTCGGCCTCAGAGTCCAACATGATCCGCGTCTTCATCAGCTCCACTTTCACCGGTGAGTCGTCTTTTCATGACTTTGTGTCCAGAACTTCTCACTTTTACATCTGAAAGACACAAACATCACTTTCTGACATTTACATTTTAGGCCCATCATTTTGAAATAAAGAACCTTAATGCGCCTCATGAAAATGAATCAAGGGGGTGCCACAAGGCTGCATCTTTTCCCCCCAATTATATAGGAATCTTAATAATCTGTTTATTATTATTATTATTATTATTATTATTATTATTATTATTATTATTATTATTATTATTATTATTATTATTATTATTATTATTATTTGGTCCTGTTTGTTTCAGACATGGGCAGTGAGAGGCGAGCGCTGCTGGAGAAGGCGTATCCCGAGGTCCAGACCTTCTGCCGCGGCCTGGGGCTCGTCTTCGAGGTCTGTGCTTTAATAAAGGCCTTTACTTCATTTACTCTCTCTGCAGGTGGACTTAGAGATACTTAGATGTGAGTACTCTCTCTGCAGGTGGACGTAGATATACTTAGATGTGAGAACTCTCTCTCTGCAGGTGGTGGACTTAGATATACTTAGATGTGGGTACTCTCTCTGCAGGTGGAGGACTTAGATATACTTAGATGTGGGTACTCTCTCTGCAGGTGGACTTAGATATACTTAGATGTGAGTACTCTCTCTGCAGGTGGACGTAGATATACTTAGATGTGAGAACTCTCTCTCTGCAGGTGGTGGACTTAGATATACTTAGATGTGGGTACTCTCTCTGCAGGTGGAGGACTTAGATATACTTAGATGTGGGTACTCTCTCTGCAGGTGGAGGACTTAGATATACTTAGATGTGAGTACTCTCTCTCTGCAGGTGGAGGACTTAGATATACTTAGATGTGAGTACTCTCTCTGCAGGTGGACTTAGATATACTTAGATGTGAGTACTCTCTCTCTGCAGGTGGTGGACTTAGATATACTTAGATGTGAGTACTCTCTCTGCAGGTGGACTTAGATATACTTAGATGTGAGTACTCTCTCTCTGCAGGTGGTGGACTTAGATATACTTAGATGTGAGTACTCTCTCTGCAGGTGGTGGACTTAGATATACTTAGATGTGAGTACTCTCTCTGCAGGTGGTGGACTTAGATATACTTAGATGTGAGTACTCTCTCTCTGCAGGTGGACTTAGATATACTTAGCTGTGAGTACTCTCTCTGCAGGTGGACTTAGATATACTTAGATGTGGGTACTCTCTCTGCAGGTGGACTTAGATATACTTAGATGTGAGTACTCTCTCTCTGCAGGTGGAGGACTTAGATATACTTAGATGTGAGTACTCTCTCTGCAGGTGGAGGACTTAGATATACTTAGATGTGAGTACTATCTCTGCAGGTGGTGGACTTAGATATACTTAGATGTGAGTACTCTCTCTGCAGGTGGAGGACTTAGATATACTTAGATGTGAGTACTCTCTCTGCAGGTGGTGGACTTAGATATACTTAGATGTGGGTACTCTCTCTGCAGGTGGTGGACTTAGATATACTTAGATGTGAGTACTCTCTCTCTGCAGGTGGAGGACTTAGATATACTTAGATGTGAGTACTCTCTCTGCAGGTGGACTTAGATATACTTAGATGTGAGTACTCTCTCTGCAGGTGGACTTAGATATACTTAGATGTGAGTACTCTCTCTGCAGGTGGACTTAGACATACTTAGATGTGAGTACTCTCTCTGCAGGTGGACTTATATATACTTAGATGTGAGTACTCTCTCTGCAGGTGGACTTAGATATACTTAGATGTGAGTACTCTCTCTGCAGGTGGAGGACTTAGATACACTTAGATGTGAGTACTCTCTCTGCAGGTGGAGGACTTAGATATACTTAGATGTGAGTACTCTCTCTGCAGGTGGACGTAGATATACTTAGATGTGAGTACTCTCTCTGCAGGTGGACTTAGATATACTTAGATGTGAGTACTCTCTCTGCAGGTGGACTTAGATATACTTAGATGTGAGTACTCTCTCTGCAGGTGGAGGACTTAGATATACTTAGATGTGAGTACTCTCTCTGCAGGTGGAGGACTTAGATATACTTAGATGTGAGTACTCTCTCTCTGCAGGTGGTGGACTTAGATATACTTAGATGTGAGTACTCTCTCTGCCGGTGGACTTAGATATACTTAGATGTGAGTACTCTCTCTCTGCAGGTGGAGGACTTAGATATACTTAGATGTGAGTACTCTCTCTCTGCAGGTGGACTTAGATATACTTAGATGTGAGTACTCTCTCTGCAGGTGGACTTAGATATACTTAGATGTGAGTACTCTCTGCAGGTGGTGGACTTAGATATACTTAGATGTGAGTACTCTCTCTGCAGGTGGAGGACTTAGATATTCTTAGATGTGAGTACTATCTCTGCAGGTGGACTTAGATATACTTAGATGTGGGTACTCTCTCTGCAGGTGGAGGACTTAGATATACTTAGATGTGAGTACTCTCTCTGCAGGTGGTGGACTTAGATATACTTAGATGTGAGTACTCTCTCTGCAGGTGGAGGACTTAGAGATACTTAGATGTGAGTACTCTCTTTGCAGGTGGTGGACTTAGATATTCTTAGATGTGAGTACTATCTCTGCAGGTGGACTTAGATATACTTAGATGTGGGTACTCTCTCTGCAGGTGAAGGACTTAGATATACTTAGATGTGGGTACTCTCTCTGCAGGTGGAGGACTTAGATATACTTAGATGTGGGTACTCTCACTGCAGGTGGTGGACTTAGATATACTTAGATGTGGGTACTCTCTCTGCAGGTGGAGGACTTAGATATACTTAGATGTGGGTACTCTCTCTCTGCAGGTGGTGGACTTAGATATACTTAGATGTGGGTACTCTCTCTGCAGGTGGAGGACTTAGATATACTTAGATGTGGGTACTCTCACTGCAGGTGGTGGACTTAGATATACTTAGATGTGGGTACTCTCTCTGCAGGTGGAGGACTTAGATATACTTAGATGTGGGTACTCTCTCTCTGCAGGTGGTGGACTTAGATATACTTAGATGTGGGTACTCTCTCTCTGCAGGTGGAGGACTTAGATATACTTAGATGTGGGTACTCTCACTGCAGGTGGTGGACTTAGATATACTTAGATGTGGGTACTCTCTCTGCAGGTGGAGGACTTAGATATACTTAGATGTGAGTACTCTCTCTCTGCAGGTGGACTTAGATATACTTAGATGTGAGTACTCTCTCTCTGCAGGTGGTGGACTTAGATATACTTAGATGTGAGTACTCTCTCTGCAGGTGGACTTAGATATACTTAGATGTGAGTACTCTCTCTCTGCAGGTGGTGGACTTAGATATACTTAGATGTGAGTACTCTCTCTGCAGGTGGTGGACTTAGATATACTTAGATGTGAGTACTCTCTCTGCAGGTGGTGGACTTGTGTTGGGGCCTGAGAAGTTCTCCTTCAGTCGAACATGACTCGTGTGAGCTCTTCCTCCATGAAATCCGCTCGTCCAGACGGATCTCCCTGGTTCCTGCTTTTGTCGTGAGTTTCGTTTTCTATCATAACCTTTACAGAGGTTTGTGTCTAAAACTGACCACAAGTTGAAATTTCCCACTTTTCTTTGCATTTCCATCAGTTTTAGCAAATTTTTTGTTTTTATCTATTAGGTCGGGACAGTGCATTTTAAAACCCCTTAACTCCCACCTGAACCGAGCACATTTTCTCCAGTTTGGCTTTACCCCAATCCAAAAGCTTCTGGAAAAAAGCTGTGAAAATAGCAACAAAACTGAGACGAAAACAATGACGAAAATGTGATAAAAAATTGACAAAAAAACTACAAAAATTTGATTAAAAAATTACAAAAATGTGACAGGAATGTGATAAAAAATTGACGAAAAATGACAAAAAAAATGACATAAATGAGTTGAATACCCAACAAAATAATGATGGAAAAAAAATCTGATGACGTGAGGAAAAAGATCCTCTCGGTTCAGGCGGGAGTTAGGAGGTTAATAAACACACACAGGACTCCTGCATGTAAACGGGCCTCTCTGGACCGTCGCCCTGGGCTGATTTCCCTCTGCCTTCTCCCACTTACTCTGTCGTTCCTGAGTTGTGGGAAACGCTGCCTTGAAGCCGGGGTTATGCAGCTTGTGTCACTTCCTCCTCAGGCTCTCGTGGGAAACCGTTACGGTCACCGCGCTCTGCCGCGCCTCATCTCGCAGAAACACTTCGACATGTTTTCCTCCAAACTGTCCAAAAACACGGACGGCCTGAAGCTGTTGGGACAGTGGTACCTGCGGGACGCCAACGCGGTCCCGCCCACCTACGTCCTGCAGCCAATCACAGCGCTGCTGCCTCACTACGGCGACCGCTCGTCCGAAAACGGCGTGAAGCGAGAGAGCGACGCCGCCCGGTGGAAGGCGACGGAAACACAGCTCCTTCAGCTGCTCAGGAACGCAGCGGCGGCCAATCAGAGCGCAGGACACATCAGCGAGGAAGAGAGGCGGAGCTACAGCATCTCAGGTCAGTGAGGGGGAGGAGCTACAGCACCTCAGGTCAGTGAGGGGAGAAGCTACAGCCATAAGACTTGAAGCTAAAGGCTAACGCACACTTTAACACACACACTTGAATCAATCCCAGTCCACTTATATTTAGTGAAGTTTTGTCGTCTGCGTCGTCATCCGGGCGCAGTATTTGTCGTGTGTTTTGAAGCCAGTGGTTATCACTGTTTGTTGTTACTAACGATTATCGCTAACGGTTTTCACTGACGGTTATCGCTAACGGTTTTCACTGACGGTTATCGCTAACGGTTTTCACTGTTTGTTATTGCTAACGATTATCACTGTTTGTTATTGCTAACGGTTATCACTGTTTGTTATTGCTAACGATTATCACTGTCGGTTATTGCTAACGGTTTTCACTGACGGTTATCGCTAACGGTTATCACTGTTTGTTATTGCTATCGGTTATCACTGTTTGTTATTGCTAACGATTATCACTGTCGGTTATCACTAACGGTTTTCACTGTTTGTTATTGCTAACGGTTATCACTGTTTGTTATTGCTAACGATTATCACTGTCGGTTATTGCTAACGGTTTTCACTGACGGTTATCGCTAACGGTTATCACTGTTTGTTATTGCTATCGGTTATCACTGTTTGTTATTGCTAACGATTATCAATGTCGGTTATCGCTAACGGTTTTCACTGACGGTTATCGCTAACGGTTATCACTGTTTGTTATTGCTATCGGTTATCACTGTTTGTTATTGCTAACGATTATCACTGTCGGTTATCGCTAACGGTTTTCACTGTTTGTTATTGCTAACGATTATCACTGGCGGTTATCGCTAACGGATATTGCCAACGATTATCGCTAACGGTTGTCGCTAACGGTTGTCACTGTTTGTTATTGCTAACGATTATCACAAATGGTTATCGCTAACAGTTTTCTCTGTCGGTTATCATTGTCGGTTATCGCTAACGATTATCGCTAACGGTTTTCACTGACGGTTATCGCTAACGGTTATCACTGTTTGTTATTGCTAACGATTATCACTGTCGGTTATCGCTAACGGTTTTCACTGACGGTTATCGCTAACGGTTATCACTGTTTGTTATTGCTAACGATTATCACTGTCGGTTATCGCTAACGGTTTTCACTGACGGTTATCGCTAACGGTTATCACTGTTTGTTATTGCTAACGGTTATCACTGTCGGTTATCGCTAACGGTTTTCACTGACGGTTATCGCTAACGGTTATCACTGTTTGTTATTGCTAACGATTATCACTGCCGATTATCGCTAACGGTTATCACTGTTTGTTATTGCTAACGGTTATCACTGTTTGTTATTGCTAACGGTTATCACTGTTTGTTATCGCTAACGGTTATCACTGTTTGTTATTGCTAACGATTATCACTGACGGTTATCGCTAATGGATATTGCCAACGATTATCGCTAACGGTTATTGCTAACGATTATCACAAATGGTTATTGCTAACAGTTTTCTCTGTCGGTTATCACTGTCGGTTATCGCTAACGGTTATCGCTAACAGTTATCGCTAACGGTTATCGATGACGATTGTCACTGTTTGTTATAGATGGTTTTCCGTTCCCATGATCCTCTGCCATTTTGTGTTTTCGCTAACGGTTATCGCTAGCGGTTATTGCTAACGGTTATTGCTAGCGGTTATTGCTAACGGTTATCGCTAGTGGTTTTCACTAATTGTTATCGGTAGCGGTTTTCACTGTCGGTTATCGCTAACGGTTGTCACTGTTTGTTATTGCTAATGATTGTCGCTAACGGTTGTCACTAGCGGTTTTCACTGTCGGTTATCGCTAACGGTTATTGCTAACCATTATCGCTAACGGTTATCATTGTCGGTTGTCGCTAACGGTTGGCACTGTTTGTTATTGCTAACGATTATCACAAACGGTTATCGCTAACGGTTTTCACTGTCGGTTTTCACTGTCGGTTATCGCTAACGGTTATCGCTAACAGTTATCACTGTCAGTTATCGCTAACGATTGTCACTGTCGGTTATCGCTAACGGTTGTCGCTAGCGGTTGTCCCTAATGGTTATCGCTAGCGGTTTTTGCTAACGGTTGTCGTTGACGGTTTTCGCTAACTGTTATTGCTAGCAGTTATCACTGTCGGTTATCGCTGTTATCGTTGTCGTGTCTGTGCCTCAGTCACCGAGAGGGAGGTGGCGCTCGGGCTGTGGTCGGGCGGTGGTCGAACGTCGTCCCTGATCTTCGTGAGGGAGTCTCCTCGTCAGAAGGTCCGCGAGGGCCCCAAACGCCTCTCCAAGCTAATGGACCTGACGTCGGACGGGCTGCAGGACGCCGAGGCGCAGGCGCTGCTGAGCGCCCTCAAAGCGCGCCTCAACGCGCTCTCGCAGAAGCAGCTGAACCTCCACAGCGTCGAGCTCGTCAAGGGCGCCGTGGACCCCAAACGCAAGGAGCACGCGCAGTACCTGGACGGCCTGTGCGAGCAGTTCGTGTCGCAGATGAAGGCCCGGATCGGCGCCGCCGTGGACGGGAAGCGGCGGGTCTGGGGCGCCGTGCGGGAGGAGCGAGGCGACAGCGCGGCGGAGCACGAGGCGGAGGTCGGGCGTCACGTCAGCGCGGCCGCGGAGCTGTGCGGCGGCGTGCAGGTGAGGGAGGCGCTGCTGGGGAAGGTCAGCCTCGCCCTGTGGGAGTCGACGAACGCTCGCCACGCCCCCGTCGTCGTCCACGGCGAGCCGGGCGCCGGGAAGACCACGCTGCTCTGCAAACTGGCCGAGGAGATGAGGAGCGTCCTGGAGAGGCGAGCCGCCGTGGTCATCAGGTACGAGGCGCGCCGTGGTCATCAGGTACGAGGCGCTAGGGTCAGGTTACTGACTCTGATCCTCATGTTACTGACTCTGATCCTCATGTTACTGACTCTGATCCTCATGTTACTGACTCTGATCCTCATGTTACTGACTCTGATCCTCATGTTACTGACTCTGATCCTCATGTTACTGACTCTGATCCTCATGTTACTCTGATCCTCAGGTTACTGACTCTGATCCTCATGTTACTGACTCTGATCCTCATGTTACTGACTCTGATCCTCATGTTACTGACTCTGATCCTCATGTTACTGACTCTGATCCTCATGTTACTGACTCTGATCCTCATGTTACTCTGATCCTCATGTTACTGACTCTGATCCTCATGTTACTGACTCTGATCCTCAGGTTACTGACTCTGATCCTCAGGTTACTGACTCTGATCCTCATGTTACTGACTCTGATCCTCATGTTACTGACTCTGATCCTCATGTTACTGACTCTGATCCTCATGTTACTGACTCTGATCCTCATGTTACTGACTCTGATCCTCATGTTACTGACTCTGATCCTCATGTTACTGACTCTGATCCTCATGTTACTGACTCTGATCCTCAGGTTACTGACTCTGATCCTCAGGTTACTGACTCTGATCCTCAGGTTACTGACTCTGATCCTCATGTTACTGACTCTGATCCTCATGTTACTGACTCTGATCCTCATGTTACTGACTCTGATCCTCATGTTACTGACTCTGATCCTCATGTTACTCTGATCCTCAGGTTGCTGACGCTGCTTCATCCTCTGAGGATCGCTGTGGAGGAGCTGCTGCGGAGTCTGTGTGGTCAGATCTGTTTGGCGTTTGGTTTGGCGGCGCCGACCGCACTCACGGCCGACACTCACCTCGTCCGATTCTTCCTCAACGTCCTGGAGCAGGTGTGGTCACGGTGGCTCAGCGGTTAGAGCTCGTGCTTCCCTTACACTAAAAAATGCTTCTGTAAAGGTGACCTTTAAAGTGTCTGACACATTAGAAACGATTATTTTTAAGATTCTAAAGATTGTTCCCAGTTTTCTTCAGTTTGACCATTTTTGTGATGTTTATAGTTTCACTTCCTTTTGGACACCGACAGGAAGTGACATAGAAGAAGATCAACAATTTTAAACTGTTGCCGTGCCGACCATGCTAAGTCAATGGCAAATGAGTCAAACTGCTCTGAGCTTTACCTTCACTTCCTGTCAGCAGCTTAAAAATATAACTCTGAAAATGTGTTTTTATTCTAAATGTTAATAAGCAGAGGCGTGGCCCTCTTGCAGAGGCGTGGCCCTCTTGCAGAGGCGTGGCCTCTTGCAGAGGCGTGGCCCTCTTGCAGAGGCGTGGCCCTCTTGCAGAGGCGTGGCCTGGTGCAGAGGCGTGGCCTGGTGCAGAGGCATGGCCTGGTGCAGAGGCGTGGCCTCTTGCAGAGGCGTGGCCTGGTGCAGAGGCGTGGCCTCTTGCAGAGGCGTAGCCTGGTGCTGAGGCGTGGCCTCTTGTAAAGGCGTGGCCTCTTGCAGAGGCGTGGCCTATGAAGTTATTCCACATGGTTCCTGTGTCTCCTCTGAAGGTGTCTCAGCAGGGAAACCACCTGCTCATCGTCCTGGACGACGTGGACCATCTCTCGGACGCGAGCGCGAGGCTGCGGTGGCTTCCTCACGACCTGCCGCCTCACGTGCACCTGGTGGTTTCCATGGAGACCAGGTCGGAGGCGTTCGCGCGGATGCGGCTGCGTTTGGAGACGGCGCCCGCCTTCTTCGAGGTGGAGCGTCTGGACGCGGACGCCGGGCGCCGCATGGCGGACTCGTACCTGGAGTCGATCCAGCGCACGCTGGCGCCGGAGCAGCGAGACTTCGTGCTGCGCAGCTTGGAGAAGTCGGGCAGTCCGCTGCACCTGCGGCTCATGCTGGCGCTCGCCAAACGCTGGCGCTCGTACACGCCGCTGGCAGAGCTGCGATTGGCCGCCAGCGCCCAGGAAATGACGTCACTGCTGCTGCTGACGATGGAGGAGCGACACGGGCGCGAGCTGACGGCCGCCGCGCTGGGATACGTCGCCCTGGCCAGGTACGAGCCACGGTCACCTCAGATACGCCACAGTCAGTCAAAAGTCAAAGAAAAAGTCCAAAATCTATTTAGGTCGACTCCTGGAAACTAAATCTACAGTAAAAGAACAAACATGACGCACACAATAACATTATACATGTTCATATGTGATCAGAGTCATGGGAACAAACTCTAGTAACAGATACAGTTTATACTGATGTACCGGCTGTGCTCACTGGAGACACAGCTTTAGGTTCAGAAATGTCACAATATCACAGTAATCAACAAATCTGTGGGTCAATCATCCAAACTAACCCTGATCCCGACCTTAAAGGGATATTTCAGGATGTTTGACATAGGGCCTCATTTCCTCGTTTTCCAGAGTGTTGCTGAGTGATTTCTGTAGATATTTTTTTTTGTAATTCATGCAGTTCTTATATTTGAAGAGTGTGACCCGCTCCACAGTGCACCTGAGGCAAATCACTTATAACACCAGACTAACCATATAAATGTCTGTGTCCATAGAATCCATTTTGAGGGACTATTTTCTCGCAGATCACTCCGCCGCCGCGTAGCTTATACAACCACAATGTTGATGCTGCTCAGATATAAGGTATTTTAAATGATTCTATGGACACAGACATGGTTAGTCTGGTGTTATAAGTGATTTGCCTCAGGTGCTCTGTGGAGCGGGTCACACTGTTTTTAATGCAGGCTAGCTGATACCATAGACATGCACTAGCCTAGCGCCACAAAACTCTTCAAACATAAGAACTGCATGAACCATGGTCTGATGGAGTGGTTTTATTTAAAGGCATGGCCTGATGGAGTGTTTTATTTAAAGGCATGGCCTGATGGAGTGGTTTTATTTAGAGGCATGGCCTGATGGAGTGTTTTATTTAAAGGCATGGCCTGATGGAGTGGTTTTATTTAGAGGCATGGCCTGATGGAGTGTTTTATTTAAAGGCATGGCCTGATGGAGTGGCTTTATTTAAAGGCATGGCCTGATGGAGTGGTTTTATTTAAAGGCATGGCCTGATGGAGTGGTTTTATTTAAAGGCATGGCCTGATGGAGTGGTTTTATTTAAAGGCATGGTCTGATGGAGTGTTTTATTTAAAGGCATGGTCTGATGGAGTGCGAGCTGCGGGACGTCCTGTCGCTGGACGATGATGTCATCAAAGAGGCGTACAGACACGTGTTGCCGCCGAGCCCGTCCCTGATCCGCCTCCCCCCGCTGCTGTGGGCGGGGCTGAAGTACGACCTGGCGGATCACCTGACCGAGCGCTGGACCAACGGCGTCGCGACCATCGTCTTCACAAACAGGTGAAAGAGCCTTTCCTAATGATCCTCAGACAGTTTGAAACATGCTCTTGTGGTTGTTGTCCCGCCCTCTGGCTCCAGGCGCTTCTCGGAGGGCGTCGCCTCGCGGTACCTGACGTCCGAGCGAAGAGGCCGCGCCCTGAAGATCCTGGCCGAGTACTTCCTGGGCCGATGGAGCGGGAAACTCAAGCCGGTGGCGCTGCCCGGGCTGTCGCTGGTGCTGCCCGACAGGAAGGTAACGCCCTGTGACACCGGGGGCCTCGTCAAACGCTCGTCTGTGATTGGCCGCTGTCCCCGCAGGTCCCGCCCCAGCCGCTGTGGTTCAGCGCCGGATTGGCCAACGTCCGTAAGCTGCAGGAGCTGCCGTTCCACCTGCTGCACGCCGGGATGTGGGAGGAGCTGAAGCAGGAAGTCATCGGTGAGGGGCGTGGCCTACAGAGTGTGGATTTAAAGCCCTTTACTCTCCTCCCTCTGCTGTAGGGAGTGGCTGTTCTCTGACTCTCCTCCCTCTGCTGTAGAGAGTGGCTGTTCCCTGACTCTCCTCCCTCTGCTGTAGGGAGTGGCTGTTCTCTGACTCTCCTCCCTCTGCTGTAGGAAGTGGCTGTTCCCTGACTCTCCTCCCTCTGCTGTAGAGAGTGGCTGTTCCCTGACTCTCCTCCCTCTGCTGTAGAGAGTGGCTGTTCCCTGACTCTCCTCCCTCTGCTGTAGGGAGTGCGGAGTGGCTGTTCTCTGACTCTCCTCCCTCTGCTGTAGAGAGTGGCTGTTCTCTGACTCTCCTCCCTCTGCTGTAGAGAGTGGCTGTTCCCTGACTCTCCTCCCTCTGCTGTAGAGAGTGGCTGTTCCCTGACTCTCCTCCCTCTGCTGTAGAGAGTGGCTGTTCCCTGACTCTCCTGCCTCTGCTGTAGATAGTGGCTGTTCCCTGACTCTCCTCCCTCTGCTGTAGGGAGTGCGGAGTGGCTGTTCTGCCAGAGCCGGGCGTGTGGCGTCCGGGCCGTGATCCAGGACCTGGACCGGAGCTGGAGGATCATGGACTGCACCGAGACCCGACTGATCCGAGACGCGCTGCTGCTCCTCAAGCCCAGCCTGGACTTCCTGGACGGGGTCATGGGTCAGTAAACGTCGGATGCCCTCCCGCCTGTGCGCTCATGTGTGAAGTCCCGCCTCCTCTCGTTGTATGAAGTCCCGCCCCCTCTCTCTCGTTGTATGAAGTCCCGCCCCTCTCTCTCGTTGCATGAAGTCCCGCCCCCTCTCTCTCGTTGTATGAAGTCCCGCCCCTCTCTCTCGTTGTATGAAGTCCCGCCCCCTCTCTCTCGTTGCATGATGTCCCGCCTCCTATCGTTGTATGAAGTCCCGCCCCCTCTCTCCCGCCCCCTCTCTCTCGTTGTATGAAGTCCCTCCCCCTCTCGTTGTATGAAGTCCCGCCTCCTCTCGTTGTATGAAGTCCCTCCCCCTCTCGTTGTATGAAGTCCCGCCCCCTCTCGTTGTATGAAGTCCCTCCCCCTCTCGTTGTATGAAGTCCCGCCCCCTCTCTCTCGTTGTATGATGTCCCGCCCCCTCTCGTTGTATGAAGTCCCGCCTCCTCTCGTTGTATGATGTCCCGCCTCCTCTCTTTGTATGAAGTCCCGCCTCCTCTCGTTGTATGATGTCCCGCCCCCTCTCTCTCGTTGTATGAAGTCCCTCCCCCTCTCGTTGTATGAAGTCCCGCCTCCTCTCGCTGTATGAAGTTCCGCCCCCTCTTGTTGTATGAAGTCCCTCCCCCTCTCGTTGTATGAAGTCCCGCCCACTCTCATTGTGTGAAGCCCCGCCTCCTCTCTTTGTATGAAGTCCCGCCGTCCTCTCGTTGTATGATGTCACGCCCCCTCTCTCTCGTTGTATGAAGTCCCGCCTCCTCTCGTTGTATGAAGTCCCGCCCCCTCTTGTTGTATGAAGTCCCTCCCCCTCTCGTTGTATGAAGTCCCGCCCACTCTCATTGTGTGAAGCCCCGCCTCCTCTCTTTGTATGAAGTCCCGCCTCCTCTCGTTGTATGATGTCCCGCCCCCTCTCTCTCGTTGTATGAAGCCCCGCCTCCTCTCGTTGTATGAACTCCCGCCCCCTCTCGTTGTATGAAGCCCCGCCTCCTCTCGTTGCATGAAGTCCCGCCCCCTCTCGTTGCAGACATGACGCTTTTCTTCTCGGAGCTGCTGTCCCGCCTGATCTCGCTGGCCGAGCCGTACCCGGAGCTGATCGGGCAGCTCTGCGCCCAGTGCCAGGCCTGGCTCCTGTCCTGCACCGAGCCCATCCTCATCCCACAGAGCAGCTTCCTCCAGCCTCCAGGGGGCGCTCTGACGCACACGCTCAGCGGCCTGCAGGGAGGTCAGACATCTTACACTGTCATGTGCATCAAGTACAAGGGATTCAGTCAGTGTGTGTGTGTGGAGGTCTTTCAGCTGCTCTGTCCCTGCAGGCGTCCTCTGCTTAGACGTGTGTGTGGAGGTCTTTCAGCTGCTCTGTCCCTGCAGGCGTCCTCTGCTTAGACGTGTGTGTGGAGGTCTTTCAGCTGCTCTGTCCCTGCAGGCGTCCTCTGCTTAGACGTGTGTGTGGAGGTCTTTCAGCTGCTCTGTCCCTGCAGGCGTCCTCTGTGTGTGGAGGTCTTTCAGCTGCTCTGTCCCTGCAGGCGTCCTCTGCTTAGACGTGTGTGTGGAGGAGGAGCTGGTGGTGGCGGGTTCGGACGACGGAGTGATCGCCGTGTGGAGCCTTCCAGACGCTCAGCTGCTGCACACGCTCCTCGGACACACAGGTACCACGTCTCACTCCTCACGCCTCACTCCTCACGTCTCACTCCTCACACCTCACTCCTCACACCTCACTCCTCACGTCTCACTCCTCACATCTCACTCCTCACGTCTCACTCCTCACATCTCACTCCTCACTCCTCACGCCTCACGCCGCTCCAGGCGCCGCCCAGTGGTATTAGCTCCATGTTGTGTCTGAACTCTCTCGTGCAGCGGCGGTGCTGGCGGTGCGCGTCACTGGCCCCGCCCTCTGCCTCTCATTGGCTGCCGACGGCTCGATGAGGAAGTGGAGTCTGCTGAGGGGCGGGCAGCTGCTGTGTGTGGAGGAGGCCTTACCCGTGGGGGCGGATTCTGCGTGGCTGAGCGTGAGCGAGCAGAGCGGCCTCGTCTCCGTGCACATGGGCAAACAGGTGACGCGTTCTCCTCCAGGGGAAGATCACAGCAGGACGTCTGACTGTCTCTGTGCTGCAGGTCAAGTTCTTCGGTCTGGACGGGTCGACGCTGTTGTCGTCACTCCGGGACCAGGACTCTGAGATCCTCGGGGTCCTGGGCGACTCTGTGGTCTCTCTCTGTGAACCCGGGACAGTGCGCATCACCCAGGCCCTGGACCCGAGCGCAGAGCCGCTGCACGTCCACCTCCAGGACCAGAGCGCAGCACTGACCCAGGACCAGGACCAGGGCCAGGACCAGAGCGCAGCACTGACCCAGAGCCAGGACCAGGACCAGGACCCGAGCGCAGCACTGACCCAGAACCAGGACCAGGACCAGGGCCAGGACCAGAGCGCAGCACTGACCCAGGACCAGGGCCAGCCCCGGACTCTGACCCTCTGCTCCTCTCTGGCTCTGACCCGCAGACAGAAGGTCCTGCTAGTGTTTAAAGAAGGACTGCTCTACCAGGTATTTACTCTCCAACTGTCGAGGCCACTTTGATTTCGCTTTAAGGCGAAAAGCTGCAGGTGAGTGAGGAATCAAATACATTTAGAGATTCATCTTCAGCTGAAAGATCAAGATTGAGATTTCAGCATTAAGTAGAGATTCTGTAAATGCCTTTCACTGTCAGACTGAGCTAAGCCAAGGCAAGAGTTAGGACTTACCGACTTCTCTTGCCCTGATGCTCTCGGCCCCTGGTCTGAAGCTGAGGGTCGGACGGTGCTTTGTGGGATGAAGATCCATGCGGCAGCTCCTGTTTCTTCTTTCAGCTAAAGTTTTGACTGAGTCTTGTGTCTAACTGTGCGTTTGTCCTGCTCAGATCTGCAAAGACGGAAGCCACTCGTCCATGAAGTTCCCTCTGGTTCCATCTCTGTTCTGCGCCTCGAAAGACGAGAAGATTCTGCTGGCAGGTACTTCCTGGATCTGGTCCTGACCTGGTCCTGGCCTGGTTCTCTGACGTTCCTGTCCCGTGTTTAATCCGAGCGTTCTCTGCGCAGCCTCGGACCTGAAGTTGGCGCTTTTCCGTCTGGACAAGGAGCGGATCGAGCGTTTCCTGGAGCTGTTCCACGACGACGACGTTCTCTCGGCCGCCGTCTCCCACGACAACAGGATGCTCTTCACCGGAGCCAAGGACCACATCATCAGAGTGAGACGACTGTTTGTGTGTGTGTGTGTGTGACATCATCAGAGTGAGACGCCTGTGTGTGTGTGTGACATCATCAGAGTGAGACGTCTGTGTGTGTGACATCATCAGAGTGAGACGCCTGTGTGTGTGACATCATCAGAGTGAGACGCCTGTGTGTGTGACATCATCAGAGTGAGACGTCTGTGTGTGTGACATCATCAGACTGAGACGCCTGTGTGTGTGACATCATCAGAGTGAGACGTCTGTGTGTGTGACATCATCAGAGTGAGACGTCTGTGTGTGTGACATCATCAGAGTGAGACGTCTGTGTGTGTGACATCATCAGAGTGAGACGTCTGTGTGTGTGACATCATCAGAGTGAGACGTCTGTGTGTGTGACATCATCAGACTGAGACGCCTGTGTGTGACATCATCAGACTGAGACGTCTGTGCGTGTGACATCATCAGAGTGAGACGTCTGTGTGTGTGACATCATCAGAGTGAGACGTCTGTGTGTGTGACATCATCAGAGTGAGACGCCTGTGTGTGTGACATCATCAGAGTGAGACGTCTGTGTGTGTGACATCATCAGAGTGAGACGCCTGTGTGTGTGACATCATCAGAGTGAGACGCCTGTGTGTGTGACATCATCAGAGTGAGATGTCTGTGTGTGTGACATCATCAGAGTGAGACGCCTTTGTGTGTGTGTGTGACATCATCAGAGTGAGACGTCTGTGTGTGTGACATCATCAGAGTGAGACGTCTGTGTGTGTGACATCATCAGAGTGAGACGTCTGTGTGTGTGACATCATCAGAGTGAGACGCCTGTGTGTGTGACATCATCAGAGTGAGACGCCTGTGTGTGTGACATCATCAGAGTGAGACGTCTGTGTGTGTGACATCATCAGAGTGAGACGCCTGTGTGTGTGACATCATCAGAGTGAGACGCCTGTGTGTGTGACATCATCAGAGTGAGATGTCTGTGTGTGACATCATCAGAGTGAGACGCCTGTGTGTGTGACATCATCAGAGTGAGATGTCTGTGTGTGTGACATCATCAGAGTGAGACGCCTGTGTGTGACATCATCAGAGTGAGACGCCTGTGTGTGACATCATCAGAGTGAGACGTCTGTGTGTGTGTGACATCATCAGAGTGAGACGCCTGTGTGTGTGACATCATCAGAGTGAGACGCCTGTGTGTGTGACATCATCAGAGTGAGACGCCTGTGTGTGTGTGACATCATCAGAGTGAGACGCCTGTGTGTGTGACATCATCAGAGTGAGACACCTGTGTGTGTGTGACATCATCAGAGTGAGACGCCTGTGTGTGTGACATCATCAGAGTGAGACACCTGTGTGTGTGTGTGACATCATCAGAGTGAGACGCCTGTGTGTGTGTGACATCATCAGAGTGAGACGTCTGTGTGTGTGACATCATCAGAGTGAGACGCCTGTGTGTGTGTGACATCATCAGAGTGAGACGTCTGTGTGTGTGACATCATCAGAGTGAGATGTCTGTGTGTGACATCATCAGAGTGAGATGTCTGTGTGTGTGACATCATCAGAGTGAGACGTCTGTGTGTGTCATCATCAGAGTGAGACACCTGTGTGTGACATCATCAGAGTGAGACGATTGTGTGTGACATCATCAGAGTGAGACGCCTGTGTGTGTGACATCATCAGAGTGAGACGCCTTTGTGTGTGTGACATCATCAGAGTGAGACGCCTGTGTGTGTGACATCATCAGAGTGAGACGATTGTGTGTGACATCATCAGAGTGAGACGCCTTTGTGTGTGTGACATCATCAGAGTGAGACGCCTGTGTGTGTGACATCATCAGAGTGAGACGATTGTGTGTGACATCATCAGAGTGAGACGCCTGTGTGTGTGACATCATCAGAGTGAGACGCCTGTGTGTGTGACATCATCAGAGTGAGACACCTGTGTCTGTGTGACATCATCAGAGTGAGACACCTGTGTGTGTGTGACATCATCAGAGTGAGACGCCTGTGTGTGTTTGTGACATCATCAGAGTGAGATGCCTGTGTGTGACATCATCAGAGTGAGACAGTAGTTGCCCTATACAAACAGTAGATGGCAGCCTTCACATCAACATGACTGTCACGTTGTTTTGTTCAATGGATGGAATACGTTTTATTTTTCCGGTAACACGTTTCTTTATTGTGAACAGCTTTAAGCTCAGAGGACACTTTTCGATGCTAATTTGTATCTAAGTTAAAATCTCCCTCCCTAAAAACTAGGCTTTGTTAGAAAAAAACCTTAAATGTGGTTGATGGATTGACAACAGCTGAAAACATCTGAGTCGTTCATAATTTGAGATGTTTGGTGGCTAATGCTAACGGCTATAGGGAAAATTCATTGAGCAGGCTAATGTATCTGAAAGTGTACCGTACTAGCTTATTTGCTAACTGTCCGCATGCGTACGGATCAAACGACTCCTTTTTATTTCTATGGTGCCAACGGTAACAAACATAATCGTTACAATATACTCAGGGGAGGACGAAGCTACTTAAGTCTCAGGCCGTCACGGTCCGTCTCTCTGTCCTCAGGTGTGGTCCGTGACCACGGGCGCCCTGCTGGACTCTCTCTGCGGTCTGGACGCTCCCGTCTCGTGTCTCGCGCTCCTCTCTGACCTGATCGTGTCGGCCTCGTCTCGCAGCACGGCCGTGAAACTCTGGACGCTCCGATACGACACGAGGCACAAACCGGCGCCGCACATCCCCACAGGCTCCGCCCACTCCGCCGTGACCCGCGACTGCGACCTGGTCTTCTACGTCCAGAACCAGGTCCACCACGAAGTCCTCTGCTGGAACCAGGAGACGGGTAACTGGACTGAACGCACTTAGCAAAGGCATTAATGAACACCACGAACAGAGGAGGCCCTAAGACAGATCCTTGAGGAACTCCACACTGAAATATAGCGTTTTTAGAATCAGAACCATTCAGTCAAACACACTGCGTTCCAGGAGTAAGTGATACGTTTTTGGTCAGGAGTCGGGCTGGGACTCGTTACCAGTACGAATAAAAAGTTTAGTTTCTACCGGTGTTGAAAAACGGAAAGCATCAAAAGCAGGTTCTGAAAAAAAAAAAAAAAAAGCATCTTTAGATCCAAGTCTTGATACTGTTGGTCCAGGGACAGCTTTAACCCCTTAACCCCCACCTGAACCGAGCACATTTTCTCTAGTTTGGCTTTACCCCAATCCAAAAGCTTCTGGAAAAAAGGTGAGAAAATAGTGACAAAACTGAGACAAAAACAATGATGAAGATGTGACAAAAAGTAAGAAAACTTTGACAAAAAATTGACAAAAATTTGACAAAAATTTGACAAAAAAATGATGAAAAAAAATGACAGAAAGTGACAAAAAAAATGATGTAAAATTTACAAAAAATTGACGAAAAAATTATGAAAAAGAGGCAAAAATGTCACAAAAAATGGACAAAAAATGGACCAAAAAAGGACAAAAAAATAAATAAAAAAGGACAAAAAAAGGACAAAAAATGGACAAAAAAATAGACCAAAAAAGGACAAAGAAATTAACAAATAATTAACAAACAAGGGACACATTTTTTTTTAATAAAAAATGACAAAAAAATGACCCAAAAAAATGACCAAAAAATGACAAAAAGTGACAAAAATGAGTTGAAAACCCCCCAAAAAATGATGGAAAAAAAAATCTGATGACGTGAGGAAAATGATCCATTTAGATGAGTTTTGTAGATCTTAGCTTTCAAATGAGGCGTTACACTGGCCGACAGGATTTGGGTAAAGCTGAACTGGAGAAAATGTTTTCGGTTCAGGCGGGAGTTAAGAGGTTAAAGGCGACTTTCGTGAGGTTTAAACCATGTTTTATTATTGTTCCTAAAGCTGCCAGCAGGAGGAGCCCCAGCTCTTTCCAGATCAAGATTCATTTATTCGTCCCAAGGACATAAATACTTTCTGCATTTCATTGTTAGTATTTAATTCTTATACAGATTTTAAGGCTCCATCTGCAGCACACGCCCACTTTAAAGGAATAAAATAAATGATACAAATTGAAAAGAAATTCTCTTTAACCTCTTAACTCATTTTTTGTCACATTTTTGTCATTTTTTGTCAATTTTTTAACAAATTTTAGTCATTTTTTTGTCTTTTTTTTGGGTCACATTTTTGTGAAATTTTTGCCACTTTTTCATCAATGTTTTCTCACTTTTTTGTCACATTTCCATCATTGTTTTCGTCTCAGTTTTGTTGCTATTTTCACAGCATTTTTCCAGAAGCTTTTGGACTGGGGTAAAGCCAAACTGGAGAAAATGTGCTCGGTTCAGGTGGGAGTTAAGGGGTTAATGGATAATATGAACGTCATTGTTCTGTTTCATGGGTCTAGTATCGGGTATAGTTATATATAGTTTAATATCTGTCCGCAGCAGTAATAGTACAGGGAGGGGGGGAATCGAGCCACCATTCTCACTGGACAGACACAAAAGTGGATTAATTGGTCAGAAAATAACACTGATCTGCTTTTGGTGATTGTAGAGCTCTTTTTCAAAGGTTGTAAAGGTGAACGATTCTTCAATAATAATTGGACGTCAAAATCAGACCTTTAATCTTATTTCGAGACACTGTAACCGATTGATGACTTGAGCTCTTTGGGCCTGACGGTTCCCCCGCCCGTCCCGCAGGCAGCATCACTGAGCGCATGGCGGTGTCTGTGGAGGTGTCGTGTCTGGAAGTGGCCCAGTCCAAACGCCTGCTCCTGTGCGGCCTGGTCAGCGGGACGGTCTTCATCTACCCGCTGTGCTCTCCTCAGGACACGCTCTGCATCCCGCCGCCCGAGTCGCTGTCCCCCGTGCGCGCCCTGGCCCTCAGCCCCAGCGAGAACCTCCTGTCTGTGGCCTACGAGGACCAGGTGTGTCTGTTCAGCCTGACGTCCCGAGACTCCAGCCCCGCCGTGGAAGGACCGGAGGCCAGGCTGGTGCTGGGGCTGCTGCACGGGCCGCTGTCCTGCTGCGGGCTGCTCAACGACCAGAGGTGAGGCTATAGGAGGTCAAAACGACCAGAGGTGAGGGTATAGGAGGCGCAGCGACCAGAGGTGAGGGTAAAGGAGGTGCAACGACCAGAGGTGAGGCTAAAGGAGGCGCAGCGACCAGAGGTGAGGCTATAGGAGGCGCAGCGACCAGAGGTGAGGCTATAGGAGGCGCAGCGACCAGAGGTGAGGCTAAAGGAGGCGCAGCAACCAGAGGTGAGGCTATAGGAGGCGCAGCGACCAGAGGTGAGGCTATAGGAGGCGCAGCGACCAGAGGTGAGGCTATAGGAGGCGCAGCGACCAGAGGTGAGGCTAAAGGAGGTCAAAACGACCAGAGGTGAGGCTAAAGGAGGCGCAGCGACCAGAGGTGAGGGTAAAGGAGGTCAAAACGACCAGAGGTGAGGGTATAGGAGGCGCAGCGACCAGAGGTGAGGCTATAGGAGGCGCAGCGACCAGAGGTGAGGGTAAAGGAGGTCAAAACGACCAGAGGTGAGGCTAAAGGAGGCGCAGCGACCAGAGGTGAGGGTAAAGGAGGTCAAAACGACCAGAGGTGAGGGTATAGGAGGCGCAGCGACCAGAGGTGAGGGTAAAGGAGGCGCAGCGACCAGAGGTGAGGGTATAGGAGGCGCAACGACCAGAGGTGAGGGTATAGGAGGCGCAACGACCAGAGGTGAGGCTGTAGGAGGCGCAGCGACCAGAGGTGAGGGTAAAGGAGGTCAAAACGACCAGAGGTGAGGCTAAAGGAGGCGCAGCGACCAGAGGTGAGGCTATAGGAGGCGCAGCGACCAGAGGTGAGGGTAAAGGAGGTCAAAACGACCAGAGGTGAGGCTAAAGGAGGCGCAGCGACCAGAGGTGAGGCTATAGGAGGCGCAGCGACCAGAGGTGAGGGTAAAGGAGGTCAAAACGACCAGAGGTGAGGCTAAAGGAGGCGCAGCGACCAGAGGTGAGGCTGTAGGAGGCGCAGCGACCAGAGGTGAGGGTAAAGGAGGTCAAAACGACCAGAGGTGAGGCTAAAGGAGGCGCAGCGACCAGAGGTGAGGCTAAAGGAGGCGCAGCGACCAGAGGTGAGGCTGTAGGAGGCGCAGCGACCAGAGGTGAGGCTATAGGAGGCGCAGCGACCAGAGGTGAGGGTAAAGGAGGTCAAAACGACCAGAGGTGAGGCTAAAGGAGGCGCAGCGACCAGAGGTGAGGCTATAGGAGGCGCAGCGACCAGAGGTGAGGGTAAAGGAGGTCAAAACGACCAGAGGTGAGGGTATAGGAGGTCAAAACGACCAGAGGTGAGGGTATAGGAGGCGCAGCGACCAGAGGTGAGGGTATAGGAGGTCAAAACGACCAGAGGTGAGGGTATAGGAGGTGCAACGACCAGAGGTGAGGGTATAGGAGGTGCAACGACCAGAGGTGAGGGTATAGGAGGCGCAGCGACCAGAGGTGAGGGTATAGGAGGTCAAAACGACCAGAGGTGAGGGTATAGGAGGTGCAACGACCAGAGGTGAGGGTATAGGAGGTGCAACGACCAGAGGCCCAGGTCGGCTGTACAATGACAAATAAAGCACATACTTCCTCATATGGCTTTGCTTTTGGATGTATCCATGGAAATAGTACTTCCTTGGTCCTGGTGCAGGTACTAGAAAAGTACTAGTTCACTGTAAAGTGAGGTCAGTGATCTACAGTTTTCATTTTGTCTCTACAGTTGATTTCTTATTCACTTGCATCGGCTCCAAGTTGTTTCTAAATCTTTCTTATGTTTATTGTTGTCGACTTTAGAAACTGTCGTCATGCATAGATTTGTAATGCCCTGGCCCCGCCCCTCCCCTGGCCCGGCCCCTCTCCTGGCCCCACCCCTCCCCTGGCTCCACCCCTCCCCTTGCCCCGCCCTCCCCTGGCCCCGCCCCTGGCCCCTCAGGTTCCTCTACGGGACGAGCTGTGGCGAGGTGCGCGTGTACGACTTCCGCTCGGGGTCGGGCTCGGCGCTGGAGCCTCAGCGCAGCCGAGTGACCTGCGTCGCTGTGAGTAACTGGGAAACTCACGCTCTGATCGGCTCCGAGGACACGACCCAGCGCCTGTACTCGCTCCGCCCCGCCCGGCTGGAGCACGCCATGGACTACAAGGTACGGACAGACCCTACAAGGTACGGACAGACCCTACAAGGTACGGACAGACCCTACAAGGTACGGACAGACCCTACAAGGTACGGACAGACCCTACAAGGTACGGACAGACCCTACAAGGTACGGACAGACCCTACAAGGTACGGACAGACCCTACAAGGTACGGACAGACCCGAGGTGAGACCCGAGGTTAGACCTGAGGTTAGACCTGAGGCTAGACCCGAGGTTAAACCCGAGGTTAGACCTGAGGTTAGACCTGAGGCTAGACCTGAGGCTAGACCTGAGGCTAGACCTGAGGTTAGACCTGAGGTTAGACCTGAGGTTAGACCTGAGGTTAGACCCGAGGTTAAACCCGAGGTTAGACCTGAGGTTAGACCTGAGGCTAGACCTGAGGTTAGACCTGAGGCTAGACCTGAGGTTAGACCTGAGGTTAGACCTGAGGTTAGACCTGAGGTTAGACCTGAGGTTAGACCTGAGGCTAGACCCGAGGTTAAACCCGAGGTTAGACCTGAGGTTAGACCTGAGGCTAGACCTGAGGCTAGACCTGAGGTTAGACCTGAGGTTAGACCTGAGGTTAGACCTGAGGTTAGACCCGAGGTTAGACCCGAGGTTAGAGCTGAGGCTAGACCTGAGGCTAGACCTGAGGTTAGACCTGAGGTTAGACCTGAGGTTAGACCTGAGGTTAGACCCGAGGTTAGAGCTGAGGCTAGACCTGAGGCTAGACCTGAGGTTAGACCTGAGGTTAGACCTGAGGTTAGACCTGAGGTTAGACCCGAGGTTAGAGCTGAGGCTAGACCTGAGGCTAGACCTGAGGTTAGACCTGAGGTTAGACCTGAGGTTAGACCTGAGGTTAGACCCGAGGTTAGACCCGAGGTTAGACCTGAGGTTAGACCCGAGGACAGACCTGAGGTTAGACCCGAGGTTAGACCCGAGGTTAGAGCTGAGGCTAGACCTGAGGCTAGACCTGAGGTTAGACCTGAGGTTAGACCTGAGGTTAGACCTGAGGTTAGACCCGAGGTTAGAGCTGAGGCTAGACCTGAGGCTAGACCTGAGGTTAGACCTGAGGTTAGACCTGAGGTTAGACCTGAGGTTAGACCCGAGGTTAGACCCGAGGTTAGACCTGAGGTTAGACCCGAGGACAGACCTGAGGTTAGACCTGAGGTTAGACCTGAGGTTAGACCCGAGGTTAGACCCGAGGTTAGACCCGAGGTTAGACCCGAGGTTAGACCTGAGGTTAGACCCGAGGTTAGACCCGAGGTTAGACCTGGGACAGACGATGGTTTATTTCGAAAAATAACATCAAATATTTTTTGCATCAAAATCAAACTTTTTTTTCCCCACAACTCTGAGAAAACACAGCCCTGATGAGGAACTAAGGGAAATTTCAGGCTTTTGGAAAAGTTCTATTTCACAGAGTTTGCTTTGTTGTTTTTGATCTATTTTTTTGTTTAATCTAATTCATGCACGATTGCTCTGAAGATAATTCCCAGTTTAATCACTGATGCAGTAAAACGACCTCATGTCCCCAAACATCACACACGAACCAAACTGAGAGTCTGCAACATCAGGGCCTGAGATCATCTGTGTGAACATGACTCATCCATGTGAAAGTCTGTGTGTTTTACTCCGTGCTCTCTCTGGACATGTTTAATTTGTACCATCAGAGTATCTTTAGTGTCTTTAGTGTCTTTCTTCTGCTCCGCTCTGGTTTCAGGGGTTCTTCTTCGAGGGCGTCCTCTGCGCCGCCTTCTCCGACAGCGACGAGTTTGTTTTCACCGGCTCCAAAGACCGGACCATCAAAGTGTGGGGCGTGTCCACAGGTGAGGCGTCCAGATGTTCGAGTCAGAGTGAGACAGAAGTGATGAGCCTCTCGTTCTCGTCTCTAGGGAAGCTGCTCCTGGTGCAGTTCGTTTACTTCCCCGTCGTGCGGATGGTTTCCTACAGAAACGGCTTCGTGGCTTTGTCCAAACAAGGAACGGTCATCAGGGAGAGCTTCAGGTGCAAACGCCCTCACGCCTCTGTGTCTCTGTGTCTGTGTCTCTGTCTCTGTGTCTCTGTGTCTCTGTGTCTCTGTGTCTCTGTGAGGGATCTGTGTAAAAGAAATAAAACCATTTAGACCAAATGACGTCGTCAAGGTTGAGATTTGTTTCCAGTTTCCTCCTGAACGTCTTAGTTTTAAATCTGTCAAAAAAAAAACAGCCCAAACTCTGTGTACCAGATGTTCACTTTCCCATTCTGCCCCTGCAGGTGTTCACTCTCCTCTCCTGCAGGTGTTCACTCTCCTCTCCTGCAGGTGTTCACTCTCCCCTTCTGCCCCTGCAGGTGTTCACTCTCCCCTTCTGCCCCTGCAGGTGTTCACTCTCCCCTTCTGCAGATGTTCACTCTCCTCTCCTGCAGGTGTTCACTCTCCCCTTCTGCCCCTGCAGGTGTTCACTCTCCCCTTCTGCAGGTGTTCACTCTCCCCTTCTGCAGATGTTCACTCTCCCCTTCTGCCCCTGCAGGTGTTCACTCTCCCCTCCTGCAGGTGTTCACTCTCCCCTTCTGCCCCTGCAGGTGTTCACTCTCCCCTTCTGCCCCTGCAGGTGTTCACTCTCCCCTTCTGCCCCTGCAGGTGTCCAGACCACATCAGTCCGGACTACAACCCTCTGAGGACGGTCCGCGCTCAGTACCGCGTCACGTCCAACCCCCGAGGCCCCGCCCCCGAGCAGCAGGAGGGGGAGGAGGGGCGGAGCCAGAGCGCACAGGGGGCGGAGCTGCAGGAGTTTAACCCCGCCCACCTCAGTCTGATGGACATGATGAAGTCCAAACCGTCGCCGACCTGCTGCATCCTGTGACACATGTCGTAGTGAAGGCAATTTGAGCTGAGCCACGTCATGAACTCTTTACGGCTCCTTTAGTGAAACTGTTTCTGGTGTCCTCAGTCTGAAAAATAGATCAGATTATAAGAAGTAGAACATGGAGGTGCAGGTCCTCAGTTAGTGGTGCTGAGGTTCAGTCTGAGGATGAAGGACCTGCTCCTCCTGAAAGAGCTGCTCAGCTCCTCTACAGTCCTGTGCAGTCTGAGGATGAAGGACTGCTCCTCCTGAAAGAGCTGCTCAGCTCCTCTACGGTCCTGTGCACTGGGTGGAGAGGTTGTCCTTGGCTAATCCCCTCCTGTCCCCCAGGGGGCAGCCCTGAGCTGGCCCTCCTGACCAGACGCTTTGATATTTACACTTTTATACCTGATGTTTTTGCTTTTGTGTCAAATCGTTTTCCCAAAGTGAGAAAAATAAAACTTTATCTTTGAAAAAGTAAAAGGACATTTTTTATTCACCTGAAACTTTCTTATTTTCACCTGAGTCTGAGCGACTGCAGAGGTTTTACAATGTCCCACAGAAGTCATGGTTTTATTTTATTTTTGCATGTTTCCTGTGTCCTCAGGTATCCTCACTTATCCTCACGTATCCTCACTTATCCTCACGTATCCTCACTTATCCTCACGTATCCTCACTTATCCTCACGTATCCTCACTTATCCTCACGTATCCTCACGTATCCTCACGTATCCTCACTTATCCTCACTTATCCTCACATACGCTGCATCTGAAACGAGCAGATTGGTCAGAGCTCTTACGCCAAACCGGATGTGCATCAGCGTCCGCCATGATAAGATGCTTCCAAATTGGGCTGTCAGTTAGGAAGGAGTTAGGAAAAGGACATCAAACACGTTGTTAGACAGGAGAAAGTAAGTGAGCTGCTGATATACTACTTTCTCTAGGACTTTTCCTAAGAATGGCAGGTTTGATATGGGCCGGTAGTTGTTCATTACCTTGGCATCAAGGCTGCTCTTTTTTAGAAGAGGCTTAATGACTGCAGTTTTCAAGGCCTTTGGAAATGCTCCAGTCTGGAGTGAGATGTTAACTAACTGAGCAAGTTGTGGTAACAAGCTGGTCAGCACAGACTTCAGAAATCTAGTGGGTAATTCATCAAGGCAGCATGTACATGAACTCAGACCAGAGATAACCTCTTCGATTGTTTTGTCAGTAACAGGTGTGAAATGTGTCAGCTCAAGGTGTTTATCTGCTGGCAGAGTTTCTATTTGTGTTGTGGAAATTATGGCATTTTTAATGCTTTGGACTTTGTCATAGAAAAATATTGCAAACTCATTACACTTAGATGTAGAGATTAGTTCTAGGGGCAGTGAAACTGGAGGGTTAGTTAATCCGTTTACTGTGGAAAACAGAACACGAGAATTGTTTTTGCAGTTTGCAATGATTTTAGAGAAGTACTTCTCCCTTGCTCCACGCAAAATCTGGTTGAACACACAAAACACTTCTTTGTAAACCTCAAAATGAACCTGGAGCTTTGACTTGCACCATTTCCGTTCGGCTTTTCGGCACTCCCTTTTCTGTGCCCTGACCGAAACTTCACTTCTCCAAGGTGCCTTTTGCCTATTGTTAACCATTTTAACCTTGACAGGAGCAATAGTATCCAAAACATTTAAGACCCTTGATGTGTAAGAGTCCAACCGATTATCAACATTAGAACATGGGGCATTTTCAAATCTGATCATCTCCATAAACTGTGTCTTCGTTGTATCATTTATGTGTCTTCTTTGAATAACTCCAGGCCCAACCACTGGTTTAGGTGTAACACACAGGTCAAAGAAGACACAAAAATGATCAGATAAAGCAACATCAACAACATTCACATTTGATATATTAACACCTTTTGTAATAACTAGATCTAGAGTGTGGCCTTTGTTGTGGGTCGCCTCACTCACGTGCTGAGTTAAACCAAACATTTCAAGGACAGCACTGAGTTCTATTGCATGCCTGTCGTTGGTCACATCCACATGCACATTAAAATCACCTGAAATTACTAAACAATCGAAATCAATGCATATAAATGACAGTAATTGAGTAAAATCTTCAATAAAACAGTTCTGTGGTGGTTTGTAAATAGTCATATAAAGTATGGAAGATTGTTTTATCTCCAGGAGTAAATTGTCCCTGAATATGGCACAAACACCCCCACCCCTCTGGTTTTGGCGTGTTTCAGACACAAAATTGAAGTGAGATGGACTACACTCAATCAAAACTGCATTACCAGTGTTTTTGTCTAGCCATGTTTCAGTTAAAAACATAAAATCTAGATTATAAGAGGAAATAAAACTATTTATTAAAAAGGACTTGTTTTTTAGCGATCTGACATTGAGTACAGCATGTACTCAATGTACTTTTACCCAACACGTCACGCAGCCAACTCACGACAGAGGACACAGTCTGGACCTGGTCATCACGTATGGCCTGTCCACGGCTGTGTCCTCTGTCGTCGACTTGGCTGTCTCTGACCACTACTGTGTGTTTTTTAATGTCACCGGTTTTATTCAACGGGAGACCTCGGTGAGAACTGTCAGGAAACGTTATCTTACCCCTGAAGTGGCTGCAAATTTTATTGATGTTTTAGAGAAATGTCCTCCTCTTGTTTTACCTGCTCCCCCTGATTTTATTGTTGAAAATTTTAACAGCAAATTACAGTTCGCCCTGGACACAGTTGCTCCACTTAAAACAAAAAACATTAACATAAAACACATTCCTCCATGGAGAAAAAATATACAACAACGCAATAAGAAACGCACGCAATAACTACTTTTCAAACCTAATCAGTATCCATAAAAATAACCCCAAAATTTTATTTTCCACCATCAACCATTTATTCAACCCGGAATTTAACAAAACCCATTTTAAAGTGTCTGACTCCCTTTGCGACGCGTTTGCAGACCACTTCGTGGGGAAGGTGGACACTATCAGATGTAATATTTTATCCTCCCAAAATAACATGGTTTTAAATGCATCTGGGTGTCTGCCTTCAGAGGAAACACTGGACAGTTTTGTCCTGGTTAATGCTGAGATGCTTGATAAAGTTTTCTCCTCAGTGAGGCCCACCACATGTCTTTTAGACCCGGTCCCAACGCCGTTTTTTAAAACATTTTATGGATCTTTTAGAGACGAGCTTTTAAACATGATGAATTGCTCTCTTCAGACAGGGGTCTTCCCTGCTGCCTTTAAAGGGGCGGTGGTGAGGCCCCTGCTGAAGAAGAGCAATCTGGATTTTAATGACCTGAACAATTTCAGGCCGGTATCCAACTTACCATTTTTAAGCAAAATTTTAGAAAAACTTGTTTTTAATCAACTTAGTGATTTTATTACCGCACAAAATGTCCTTGAAAAATTTCAGTCTGGCTTTAGGGTAAACCACAGCACCGAGACCGCCCTTTTAAAGATTTTAAACGATTTTAGGTTAAATTATGATTCTAAAAAGTTGACCGTGCTGGTTCTTCTGGATTTGAGCGCTGCCTTTGATACAGTCGACCACACTATTCTTTTAACTCGTTTAAAACACATCGGCCTCTCCGGTGCTGTACTCAAATGGTTTACTTCCTACCTCACAGACAGGACATTCATGGTGAGTGTGGATACCTGCTCCTCTAAAGTCCATAAAATCACATGTGGTGTGCCCCAGGGTTCGATTTTAGGCCCAGTGCTTTTTAATCTGTATATGCTCCCTCTTGGTGATGTCATCAGGAGACATGGAGTCAACTTTCACAGTTATGCTGATGATACACAGTTATACATCTCCATGTCTCCTGATGACACCAGGCCAATGAATGCACTTTTTAACTGCATTTTAGATATTAAATCCTGGATGGCAGAAAACTTTCTCCAGCTTAACCAGGACAAGACTGAAGTTTTAGTCATCGGTCCTGAGGCCCAGAGAGAGAAACTTTTACCCAAACTGCAGTCATTGTCTTTTAATCCTTCCTCACAGGTGAAGAACCTGGGCGTGATCTTTGACTCTGAGCTGACTTTTATTCCACACATTAAGAATATCACAAAGATCGGTTTTTACCATCTAAAGAACATAGCCAGAGTCGCCCCATTCTCTCTCGGGCCAACACGGAGACGCTAATGCATGCTTTTATCACCAGTCGTATCGACTACTGTAATGCCCTGCTTTCTGGTCTTCCCAAAAAGAGTATCTCAGGTTTGCAACTTTTGCAAAACTCAGCAGCTCGTGTCCTGACGAAGACCAGGAGGCGGGACCACATTACACCGGTTTTAGAATCGCTGCATTGGCTCCCCGTGTGTTTCAGGATCGATTTTAAAGTTCTTTTAATGGTTTTTAAATGTCTTAATGGTCTTGGTCCTTCTTATCTTTCAGAACTGCTTTTACCTTATGAACCTTCACGGCCCCTTCGCTCCTCTGGCAGAGGTCTCCTTGTTATTCCTAAAGTCAACAAAAAGACTTATGGCGAGGCGTCTTTCCAGTATTACGGCCCTCGCCTCTGGAACCACCTGCCGGAGGAGCTCAGGGCTGCAGAGAACGTTCATGTTTTTAAGAGCAGGCTCAAGACCCACCTTTTTAGCTTAGCTTTTAGCTGATTTCTACTTACTTATTTATTCAGTTATTTTTATTATTATTTATGTTTATAATTATCTTATTATACTAGTTTTTAGTTAGTTTTATATATATGTTTATTTTATTTTATTTATTATTATTATTATTTTTATTTATTTTATGTATATATTTGTATATTGCATTTTTGCATTTTTAGAATTTCCAGTGTTTCCTCTGAGGGAGCCCTCTGCCCCGGGAGCGGTGGTCGGCTGTGGCTGTGTGGGCACTGTCCTCTGGGTGCCCGGATGGAGGTGTGGTGCTTCTGCTGCACCTCCGCTGGGTGTCCGGTGGTGGTGCCCTGTGGCTGTGGCTGATGTACCGCTCCCGGAGCAGACGGCTCCTCTGATGGCATTTCCTTACCTGGTTCATCTGTACCCAGACTCAGCATTACATCCATTATCTCATCGTGTATGTGTGTGTGTGTGTGGCTGCGTGTGTGCGTGTGGCTGTGTGTGTGTGTGTGTATGTGGCTATGGGGAGTGGGGGGGGGGGGGGGGAGCAGTGTTGTTGTCTGTTTGGAAGAGTGGGTGGTTGGGTGGGCGGGAACTGCTTTTAATCTGTAAAGCACTTTGTGTTACAACTCTGTATGAAAAGCGCTTTATAAATAAAGTTTTGATTGATTGATTTTTTTTTATGTTTGAGATTTATCTGTGTTTGAGTGGATGGAATCTTTTTGCAGGGGACATGGATTAGATTTCTTTGATTGGACGGTCTGACAGTCCCTCTCTTATCTAATCTATGTTGTTTGACAGTACTAATTGTCTTGTAAGAACACCCTCCCTCTATGGACCTCTGGTTGGTTTTGAGTTTGCTGTGTATGGTAGCAACGCAGAGGCCCCTAATGTCCTAGACAGCAGCAGTGAAGCTGCTGGAGATAACAGCTGTGGGCGCCGGTGGTGGGGGCCGAGCTGGGGAGACCTTGGTTTGTGAAAAAGGCGGAGGTGGGAGAGGGGCTTGATACTTCATTGGGGATGAAAGCCTCGGTCTTGACGCAATTGGAGTGAGGGGAGTCATTTTAATCCCATGTTTGATCAAGTTTTCAAGATGGTTGGAAAATCCCATAGGTGACTCTGGGGATGGGAACGATTCAGAAAAGTCTCTGGAGGGTGTAGATGTAGTAGTCGGGCTCAAGGCCTGTGGTGGAGTAGGTGAAAGTGCTCCTTCGGCTGAATCGTTTGATATAGGTGCAGGTGGTGCTGAAGCTGTGCTTTTCCCCCGGAGATGCAGGTGGTGATGCTGCTATTGTTGAAACGCTTTCTGGAGATGCGGGTGGTGCTGCTGTGGCTGAATCCTTAACTGCTGCTGAGTCTATAGGTGCAGATGGTGCTGCTATGGCTTAATCCTTAACTGCTGCTGAGTCTATAGGTGCAGGTGGTGCTGCTGTGGCTGAATCCTTAACTGTGGCTGAGTCCATAGGTGCAGGTGGTGCTGCTATGGCTGAAACCTTTACTGCAGCTGAGTCCTTTTACTGCAGGTGCAGATGACGCAGCTGCGACTGTATCATTTATTGGTGGTGCAGTCGAAGCCTTTGCTGCTGAGCCAGGAGCTCTTCTCATGCTCCTTTCCGTCAGTCGTTTCACTCCACCTCTGCTCAAGTGAGGCCCATTTCCTCTAAACAGGTCATCACGTTGCCAGAACAAATTAAAGTTCTCTATGAAATACAGTCCTCACTTATCCTCACGTATCCTCACGTATCCTCAAGTATCCTCACGTATCCTCACGTATCCTCACTTATCCTCACGTATCCTCACGTATCCTCACGTATCCTCACGTATCCTCAAGTATCCTCACGTATCCTCACGTATCCTCACGTATCCTCAGGTATCCTCACGTATCCTCACGTATCCTCACGTATCCTCACTTATCCTCACGTATCCTCATTTATCCTCACGTATCCTCACGTATCCTCACGTATCCTCACGTATCCTCACTTATCCTCACGTATCCTCACGTATCCTCACGTATCCTCACTTATCCGCAGGTATCCTCACGTATCCTCACGTATCCTCACTTATCCTCACGTATCCTCACGTATCCTCACTTATCCTCACTTATCCTCACGTATCCTCACGTATCCTCACGTATCCTCACGTATCCTCACTGATCCTCACGTATCCTCACGTATCCTCACGTATCCTCACGTATCCTCACGTATCCTCACGTATCCTCACGTATCCTCACGTATCCTCACTTATCCTCACTTATCCTCACGTATCCTCACGTATCCTCACTTATCCTCACGTATCCTCACTTATCCTCACGTATCCTCACTTATCCTCACTTATCCTCACTTATCCTCACGTATCCTCACTTATCCTCACTTAGCCTCACTTATCCTCACTTATCCTCACGTATCCTCAAGTATCCTCACGTATCCTCACGTATCCTCACGTATCCTCACTTATCCTCACGTATCCTCACGTATCCTCACGTATCCTCACTTATCCGCAGGTATCCTCACGTATCCTCACGTATCCTCACTTATCCTCACGTATCCTCACGTATCCTCACTTATCCTCACTTATCCTCACGTATCCTCATGTATCCTCACGTATCCTCACTGATCCTCACGTATCCTCACGTATCCTCACTTATCCTCACGTATCCTCACGTATCCTCACGTATCCTCACGTATCCTCACGTATCCTCACTTATCCTCACTTATCCTCACGTATCCTCACGTATCCTCACTTATCCTCACTTATCCTCACGTATCCTCACTTATCCTCACTTATCCTCACTTATCCTCACGTATCCTCACTTATCCTCACTTAGCCTCACTTATCCTCACTTATCCTCACGTATCCTCAGGTATCCTCAGGTATCCTCAGGTATCCTCAGGTATCCTCAGGTATCCTCACTTATCCTCACGTATCCTCACGTATCCTCACGTATCCTCACGTATCCTCACTTATCCTCACTTATCCTCACGTATCCTCTCGTATCCTCACTTTTCCTCACGTATCCTCACTTATCCTCACTTATCCTCACTTATCCTCACGTATCCTCATGTATCCTCACTTATCCTCACGTATCCTCACTTATCCTCACCTATCCTCACTTATCCTCACGTATCCTTACTTATCCTCACGTATCCTCACTTATCCTCACTTATCCGCAGGTATCCTCACGTATCCTCACTTATCCTCACGTATCCTCACGTATCCTCACTTATCCTCACGTATCCTCACTTATCCTCACTTATCCTCACGTATCCTCACTTATCCTCACTTATCCTCACTTATCCTCACGTATCCTCACTTATCCTCACTTATCCTCACTTATCCTCACGTATCCTCACTTATCCTCACGTATCCTCACGTATCCTCACTTATCCTCACGTATCCTCACTTATCCTCACGTATCCTCACATATCCTCATTTATCCTCACGTATCCTCACTTATCCTCACGTATCCTCACTGATCCTCACGTATCCTAATTTATCCTCACTTATCCTCACGTATCCTCACGTATCCTCACGTATCCTCACGTATCCTCACGTATCCTCACGTATCCTCACTTATCCTCACTTATCCTCACGTATCCTCACGTATCCTCACTTATCCTCACGTATCCTCACGTATCCTCACGTATCCTCACGTATCCTCACTTATCCTCACTTATCCTCACGTATCCTCACGTATCCTCACTTATCCTCACGTATCCTCACGTATCCTCACGTATCCTCACGTATCCTCACGTATCCTCACGTATCCTAATTTATCCTCACTTATCCTCACGTATCCTCACTTATCCTCACTTATCCTCACGTATCCTCACGTATCCTCACGTATCCTCACGTATCCTCACTGATCCTCACGTATCCTCACTTATCCTCACGTATCCTCACTTAGCCTCACTTAGCCTCACTTATCCTCACTTATCCTCACGTATCCTCACGTATCCTCAGGTATCCTCAGGTATCCTCAGGTATCCTCACTTATCCTCACGTATCCTCACGTATCCTCACTTATCCTCACTTATCCTCACGTATCCTCTCGTATCCTCACTTTTCCTCACGTATCCTCACTTATCCTCACGTATCCTCACGTATCCTCAGGTATCCTCAGGTATCCTCAGGTATCCTCACTTATCCTCACGTATCCTCACGTATCCTCACGTATCCTCACGCATCCTCACTTATCCTCACTTATCCTCACGTATCCTCTCGTATCATCACTTTTCCTCACGTATCCTCACTTATCCTCACTTAGCCTCACTTATCCTCACTTATCCTCACGTATCCTCACGTATCCTCAGGTATCCTCAGGTATCCTCAGGTATCCTCACTTATCCTCACGTATCCTCACGTATCCTCATGTATCCTCACTTATCCTCACGTATCCTCACGTATCCTCACGTATCCTCACGTATCCTCACTTATCCTCACGTATCCTCACGTATCCTCACGTATCCTCAAGTATCCTCACGTATCCTCATTTATCCTCACGTATCCTCACGTATCCTCACGTATCCTCACGTATGCTTACTTATCCTCACGTATCCTCACGGATCCTCATTTATCCTCACGTATCCTCACGTATCCTCACGTATCCTCACTCATCCTCACGTATCCTATCGTGTCCTCCTCCTCTCGTCTCCTCCTCTCGTCTCGTCTCCTCTCGTCTCCTCCTCCTCTCGTCTCGTCTCCTCCTCTCGTCTCCTCCTCTCGTCTCCTCCTCTCGTCTCGTCTCCTCTCGTCTCCTCCTCCTCTCGTCTCATCTCCTCCTCTCGTCTCCTCCTCCTCCTCTCGTCTCCTCCTCCTCCTCTCGTCTCTTCCTCTCGTCTCTTCCTCCTCTCGTCTCCTCCTCTCGTCTCGTCTCCTCCTCTCGTCTCATCTCCTCCTCTCGTCTCCTCCTCCTCTCGTCTCCTCCTCTCGTCTCCTCCTCTCGTCTCCTCCTCTCGTCTCCTCCTCTCGTCTCCTCCTCCTCCTCTCGTCTCTTCCTCTCGTCTCTTCCTCCTCTCGTCTCCTCCTCTCGTCTCGTCTCCTCCTCTCGTCTCATCTCCTCCTCTCGTCTCCTCCTCCTCTCGTCTCCTCCTCTCGCCTCCTCCTCTCGTCTCCTCCTCCTCCTCTCGTCTCCTCCTCCTCCTCTCGTCTCCTCACGTCTCCTCACGTCTCCTCACGTCTCCTCACGTCTCCTCACGTCTCCTCACGTATCCTCACGTATCCTCACTCATCCTCACGTATCCTCACTTATCCTCACGTATCCTCACTTATCCTCACGTATCCTCACTTATCCTCACGTATCCTCACGTATCCTCACGTATCCTCACGTATCCTCACTTATCCTCACGTATCCTCACGTATCCTCACTGATCCTCACGTATCCTCACTTTTCCTCACGTATCCTCACGTATCCTCACGTATCCTCACGTATCCTCACGTATCCTCACGTATCCTCACTTATCCTCACTTATCCTCACGTATCCTCACGTATCCTCACGTATCCTCACGTATCCTCACTTATCCTCACGTATCCTCACGTATCCTCACTTATCCTTACGTATCCTCACGTATCCTCACGTATCCTCATTTATCCTCACGTATCCTCACGTATCCTCACGTATCCTCACGTATCCTCACTTATCCTCACGTATCCTCACGTATCCTCACTCATCCTCACGTATCCTATCGTGTCCTCCTCCTCCTCTCGTCTCCTCCTCTCGTCTCGTCTCCTCTCGTCTCCTCCTCTCGTCTCCTCCTCTCGTCTCCTCCTCTCGTCTCGTCTCCTCTCGTCTCGTCTCCTCCTCTCGTCTCCTCCTCTCGTCTCGTCTCCTCTCGTCTCGTCTCCTCCTCTCGTCTCCTCCTCCTCTCGTCTCGTCTCCTCCTCTCGTCTCCTCCTCTCGTCTCCTTCTCCTCTCGTCTCCTCCTCTCGTCTCGTCTCCTCTCGTATCGTCTCCTCCTCTCGTCTCCTCCTCTCGTCTCCTCCTCCTCTCGTCTTGTCTCCTCCTCTCGTCTCCTCCTCCTCTCGTCTTGTCTCCTCCTCTCGTCTCGTCTCCTCCTCTCGTCTCCTCCTCCTCTCGTCTCGTCTCCTCCTCTCGTCTCCTCCTCTCGTCTCTTTCTCCTCTCGTCTCCTCCTCTCGTCTCGTCTCCTCCTCTCGTCTCCTCCTCCTCTCGTCTCGTCTCCTCCTCTCGTCTCCTCCTCTCGTCTCCTCCTCTCGTCTCGTCTCCTCCTCTCGTCTCATCTCCTCCTCTCGTCTCCTCCTCCTCTCGTCTCCTCCTCTCGTCTCGTCTCCTCCTCTCGCCTCCTCCTCTCGTCTCCTCCTCCTCCTCTCGTCTCCTCCTCCTCCTCTCGTCTCCTCACGTCTCCTCACGTCTCCTCACGTATCCTCACGTATCCTCACTTATCCTCACGTATCCTCACGTATCCTCACGTATCCTCAAGTATCCTCACTTATCCTCACGTATCATCACGTATCCTCACTTATCCTCACGTATCCTCACTTATCCTCAAGTATCCTCACTTATCCTCACGTATCCTCACGTATCCTCACTTATCCTCACGTATCCTCACGAATCCTCACTTATCCTCACGTATCCTCACTTTTCCTCACGTATCCTCACGTATCCTCACTTATCCTCACGCATCCTCACGTATCCTCACGTATCCTCACTTATCCTCACTTATCCTCACGTATCGTCACGTATCCTCACGTATCCTCACGTATCCTCACTTATCCTCACGTATCCTCACGTATCCTCACTTATCCTCACTTATCCTCACATATCCTCACGTATCCTCACATATCCTCACGTATCCTCACGTATCCTCACGTATCCTCAAGTATCCTCACGTATCCTCATTTATCCTCACGTATCCTCACGTATCCTCACGTATCCTCACGTATCCTCCCGTATCCTCACTTATCCTCACGTATCCTCACGTATCCTCACGTATCCTCACGTATCCTCATTTATCCTCACGTATCCTCACGTATCCTCACGTATCCTCACGTATTCTCACGTATCCTCACTTATCCTCACGTATCCTCACGTATCCTCACTCATCCTCACGTATCCTCACGTATCCTCACGTATCCTCACGGATCCTCATTTATCCTCACGTATCCTCACGTATCCTCACGTATTCTCACTTATCCTCACTTATCCTCACGTATCCTCACGTATCCTCACGTATCCTCACTTATCCTCACGTATCTTCACTTATCCTCACTTATCCTCACGTATCCTCACGTATCCTCACTTATCCTCACGTATCCTCACTTATCCTCACTTATCCTCACGTATCCTCCCGTATCCTCACGTCTCCTCACGTATCCTCACGTATCCTCACGTATCCTCACTTATCCTCACTTATCCTCACGTATCCTCACGTATCCTCACGTATCCTCACGTATCCTCACTTATCCTCACGTATCCTCACGTATCCTCACTTATCCTTACGTATCCTCACGTATCCTCACGTATCCTCATTTATCCTCACGTATCCTCACGTATCCTCACGTATCCTCACTTATCCTCACGTATCCTCACGTATCCTCACTCATCCTCACGTATCCTATCGTGTCCTCCTCCTCCTCTCGTCTCCTCCTCTCGTCTCGTCTCCTCTCGTCTCCTCCTCTCGTCTCCTCCTCTCGTCTCCTCCTCTCGTCTCGTCTCCTCTCGTCTCGTCTCCTCCTCTCGTCTCCTCCTCTCGTCTCGTCTCCTCTCGTCTCGTCTCCTCCTCTCGTCTCCTCCTCCTCTCGTCTCGTCTCCTCCTCTCGTCTCCTCCTCTCGTCTCCTTCTCCTCTCGTCTCCTCCTCTCGTCTCGTCTCCTCTCGTATCGTCTCCTCCTCTCGTCTCCTCCTCTCGTCTCCTCCTCCTCTCGTCTTGTCTCCTCCTCTCGTCTCCTCCTCCTCTCGTCTTGTCTCCTCCTCTCGTCTCGTCTCCTCCTCTCGTCTCCTCCTCCTCTCGTCTCGTCTCCTCCTCTCGTCTCCTCCTCTCGTCTCTTTCTCCTCTCGTCTCCTCCTCTCGTCTCGTCTCCTCCTCTCGTCTCCTCCTCCTCTCGTCTCGTCTCCTCCTCTCGTCTCCTCCTCTCGTCTCCTCCTCTCGTCTCGTCTCCTCCTCTCGTCTCATCTCCTCCTCTCGTCTCCTCCTCCTCTCGTCTCCTCCTCTCGTCTCGTCTCCTCCTCTCGCCTCCTCCTCTCGTCTCCTCCTCCTCCTCTCGTCTCCTCCTCCTCCTCTCGTCTCCTCACGTCTCCTCACGTCTCCTCACGTATCCTCACGTATCCTCAAGTATCCTCACTTATCCTCACGTATCATCACGTATCCTCACTTATCCTCACGTATCCTCACTTATCCTCAAGTATCCTCACTTATCCTCACGTATCCTCACGTATCCTCACTTATCCTCACGTATCCTCACGTATCCTCACTTATCCTCACGTATCCTCACTTTTCCTCACGTATCCTCACGTATCCTCACTTATCCTCACGCATCCTCACGTATCCTCACGTATCCTCACTTATCCTCACTTATCCTCACGTATCGTCACGTATCCTCACGTATCCTCACGTATCCTCACTTATCCTCACGTATCCTCACGTATCCTCACTTATCCTCACTTATCCTCACATATCCTCACGTATCCTCACATATCCTCACGTATCCTCACGTATCCTCACGTATCCTCAAGTATCCTCACGTATCCTCATTTATCCTCACGTATCCTCACGTATCCTCACGTATCCTCACGTATCCTCCCGTATCCTCACTTATCCTCACGTATCCTCACGTATCCTCACGTATCCTCATTTATCCTCACGTATCCTCACGTATCCTCACGTATCCTCACGTATTCTCACGTATCCTCACTTATCCTCACGTATCCTCACGTATCCTCACTCATCCTCACGTATCCTCACGTATCCTCACGGATCCTCATTTATCCTCACGTATCCTCACGTATCCTCACGTATTCTCACTTATCCTCACTTATCCTCACGTATCCTCACGTATCCTCACGTATTCTCACTTATCCTCACTTATCCTCACGTATCCTCACGTATCCTCACGTATCCTCACTTATCCTCACTTATCCTCACGTATCCTCACGTATCCTCACGTATCCTCACGTATCCTCACGTATCCTCACGTATCCTCACGTATCCTCACGGATCCTCACGGATCCTCATTTATCCTCATGTATCCTCACGTATCCTCACGTATCCTCACTCATCCTCACGTATCCTATCGTGTCCTCCTACTCTCGTCTCCTCCTCTCGTCTCTTCTCCTCTCGTCTCCTCCTCCTCCTCTCGTCTCCTCCTCTCGTCTCGTCTCCTCCTCTCGTCTCCTCCTCTCGTCTCCTCCTCTCGTCTCGTCTCGTCTCCTCCTCTCGTCTCCTCCTCTCGTCTCGTCTCCTCTCGTCTCCTCCTCCTCCTCTCGTCTCCTCCTCTCGTCTCCTCCTCTCGTCTCCTCCTCTCGTCTCCTCCTCTCGTCTCGTCTCGTCTCCTCCTCTCGTCTCCTCCTCTCGTCTCGTCTCGTCTCCTCCTCTCGTCTCCTCCTCTCGTCTCCTCCTCTCGTCTCCTCCTCTCGTCTCCTCCTCCTCTCGTCTCGTCTCCTCCTTCTCTCGTCTCGTCTCCTCCTCTCGTCTCCTCCTCTCGTCTCCTCCTCTCGTCTCCTCCTCTCGTCTCCTTCTCCTCTCGTCTCCTCCTCTCGTCTCGTCTCCTCCTCTCGTCTCCTCCTCCTCTCGTCTCCTCCTCTCGTCTCGTCTCCTCCTCTCGTCTCCTCCTCTCGTCTCCTCCTCCTCCTCCTCTCGTCTCCTCCTCCTCCTCTCGTCTCCTCCTCCTCCTCTCGTCTCTTCCTCTCGTCTCGTCTCCTCCTCTCGTCTCATCTCCTCCTCTCGTCTCCTCCTCCTCTCGTATCGTCTCCTCCTCTCGTCTCCTCCTCTCGTCTCCTCCTCCTCTCGTCTCGTCTCCTCCTCTCGTCTCCTCTCGTCTCGTCTCCTCCTCTCGTCTCCTCCTCCTCTCGTCTCGTCTCCTCCTCGCGTCTCCTCCTCTCGTTTCCTTCTACTCTCGTCTCCTCCTCTCGTCTCGTCTCCTCCTCTCGTCTCCTCCTCCTCTCGTCTCGTCTCCTCCTCTCGTCTCCTCCTCTCGTCTCCTCCTCCTCCTCTCGTCTCCTCCTCCTCCTCTCGTCTCCTCCTCCTCCTCTCGTCTCTTCCTCTCGTCTCGTCTCCTCCTCTCGTCTCCTCCTCTCGTCTCGTCTCCTCCTCTCGTCTCCTCTTCCTCTCGTCTCGTCTCCTCCTCTCGCCTCCTCCTCTCGTCTCCTCCTCCTCCTCTCGTCTCCTCCTCCTCCTCTCGTCTCCTCACGTCTCCTCACGTCTCCTCACGTATCCTCACTTATCCTCACGTATCCTCAAGTATCCTCACGTATCCTCAAGTATCCTCACTTATCCTCACGTATCCTCATTTATCCTCACGTATCCTCATGTATCCTCACTTATCCTCACGTATCCTCACGTATCCTCACGGATCCTCATTTATCCTCACGTATCCTCACGTATCCTCACGTATCCTCACGTATCCTCACGTATCCTCACTTATCCTCACGTATCCTCTCGTATCCTCACTTTTCCTCACGTATCCTCACTTATCCTCACGTATCCTCACGTATCCTCAGGTATCCTCAGGTATCCTCAGGTATCCTCACTTATCCTCACGTATCCTCACGTATCCTCACGTATCCTCACGCATCCTCAATTATCCTCACTTATCCTCACGTATCCTCTCGTATCATCACTTTTCCTCACGTATCCTCACTTATCCTCACTTAGCCTCACTTATCCTCACTTATCCTCACGTATCCTCACGTATCCTCAGGTATCCTCAGGTATCCTCAGGTATCCTCACTTATCCTCACGTATCCTCACGTATCCTCATGTATCCTCACTTATCCTCACGTATCCTCACGTATCCTCACGTATCCTCACGTATCCTCACTTATCCTCACGTATCCTCACGTATCCTCACGTATCCTCAAGTATCCTCACGTATCCTCATTTATCCTCACGTATCCTCACGTATCCTCACGTATCCTCACGTATGCTTACTTATCCTCACGTATCCTCACGGATCCTCATTTATCCTCACGTATCCTCACGTATCCTCACGTATCCTCACTCATCCTCACGTATCCTATCGTGTCCTCCTCCTCTCGTCTCCTCCTCTCCTCTCTCCTCCTCTCGTCTCCTCCTCCTCCTCTCGTCTCCTCCTCCTCCTCTCGTCTCTTCCTCTCGTCTCTTCCTCCTCTCGTCTCCTCCTCTCGTCTCGTCTCCTCCTCTCGTCTCATCTCCTCCTCTCGTCTCCTCCTCCTCTCGTCTCCTCCTCTCGTCTCCTCCTCTCGTCTCCTCCTCTCGTCTCCTCCTCTCGTCTCCTCCTCCTCCTCTCGTCTCTTCCTCTCGTCTCTTCCTCCTCTCGTCTCCTCCTCTCGTCTCGTCTCCTCCTCTCGTCTCATCTCCTCCTCTCGTCTCCTCCTCCTCTCGTCTCCTCCTCTCGCCTCCTCCTCTCGTCTCCTCCTCCTCCTCTCGTCTCCTCCTCCTCCTCTCGTCTCCTCACGTCTCCTCACGTCTCCTCACGTCTCCTCACGTCTCCTCACGTCTCCTCACGTATCCTCACTCATCCTCACGTATCCTCACTTATCCTCACGTATCCTCACTTATCCTCACGTATCCTCACTTATCCTCACGTATCCTCACGTATCCTCACGTATCCTCACGTATCCTCACTTATCCTCACGTATCCTCACGTATCCTCACTTATCCTCACGTATCCTCACTTTTCCTCACGTATCCTCACGTATCCTCACGTATCCTCACGTATCCTCACGTATCCTCACGTATCCTCACGTATCCTCACTTATCCTCACTTATCCTCACGTATCCTCACGTATCCTCACTCATCCTCACGTATCCTCACTTATCCTCACGTATCCTCACTTATCCTCACGTATCCTCACTTATCCTCACGTATCCTCACGTATCCTCACGTATCCTCACGTATCCTCACTTATCCTCACGTATCCTCACGTATCCTCACGTATCCTCACGTATCCTCACGTATCCTCACGTATCCTCACGTATCCTCACGTATCCTCACTTATCCTCACTTATCCTCACGTATCCTCACGTATCCTCACGTATCCTCACGTATCCTCACTTATCCTCACGTATCCTCACGTATCCTCACTTATCCTTACGTATCCTCACGTATCCTCACGTATCCTCATTTATCCTCACGTATCCTCACGTATCCTCACGTATCCTCACGTATCCTCACTTATCCTCACGTATCCTCACGTATCCTCACTCATCCTCACGTATCCTATCGTGTCCTCCTCCTCCTCTCGTCTCCTCCTCTCGTCTCGTCTCCTCTCGTCTCCTCCTCTCGTCTCCTCCTCTCGTCTCCTCCTCTCGTCTCGTCTCCTCTCGTCTCGTCTCCTCCTCTCGTCTCCTCCTCTCGTCTCGTCTCCTCTCGTCTCGTCTCCTCCTCTCGTCTCCTCCTCCTCTCGTCTCGTCTCCTCCTCTCGTCTCCTCCTCTCGTCTCCTTCTCCTCTCGTCTCCTCCTCTCGTCTCGTCTCCTCTCGTATCGTCTCCTCCTCTCGTCTCCTCCTCTCGTCTCCTCCTCCTCTCGTCTTGTCTCCTCCTCTCGTCTCCTCCTCCTCTCGTCTTGTCTCCTCCTCTCGTCTCGTCTCCTCCTCTCGTCTCCTCCTCCTCTCGTCTCGTCTCCTCCTCTCGTCTCCTCCTCTCGTCTCTTTCTCCTCTCGTCTCCTCCTCTCGTCTCGTCTCCTCCTCTCGTCTCCTCCTCCTCTCGTCTCGTCTCCTCCTCTCGTCTCCTCCTCTCGTCTCCTCCTCTCGTCTCGTCTCCTCCTCTCGTCTCATCTCCTCCTCTCGTCTCCTCCTCCTCTCGTCTCCTCCTCTCGTCTCGTCTCCTCCTCTCGCCTCCTCCTCTCGTCTCCTCCTCCTCCTCTCGTCTCCTCCTCCTCCTCTCGTCTCCTCACGTCTCCTCACGTCTCCTCACGTATCCTCACGTATCCTCACTTATCCTCACGTATCCTCACGTATCCTCACGTATCCTCAAGTATCCTCACTTATCCTCACGTATCATCACGTATCCTCACTTATCCTCACGTATCCTCACTTATCCTCAAGTATCCTCACTTATCCTCACGTATCCTCACGTATCCTCACTTATCCTCACGTATCCTCACGTATCCTCACTTATCCTCACGTATCCTCACTTTTCCTCACGTATCCTCACGTATCCTCACTTATCCTCACGCATCCTCACGTATCCTCACGTATCCTCACTTATCCTCACTTATCCTCACGTATCGTCACGTATCCTCACGTATCCTCACGTATCCTCACTTATCCTCACGTATCCTCACGTATCCTCACTTATCCTCACTTATCCTCACATATCCTCACGTATCCTCACATATCCTCACGTATCCTCACGTATCCTCACGTATCCTCAAGTATCCTCACGTATCCTCATTTATCCTCACGTATCCTCACGTATCCTCACGTATCCTCACGTATCCTCCCGTATCCTCACTTATCCTCACGTATCCTCACGTATCCTCACGTATCCTCACGTATCCTCATTTATCCTCACGTATCCTCACGTATCCTCACGTATCCTCACGTATTCTCACGTATCCTCACTTATCCTCACGTATCCTCACGTATCCTCACTCATCCTCACGTATCCTCACGTATCCTCACGGATCCTCATTTATCCTCACGTATCCTCACGTATCCTCACGTATTCTCACTTATCCTCACTTATCCTCACGTATCCTCACGTATCCTCACGTATCCTCACTTATCCTCACGTATCTTCACTTATCCTCACTTATCCTCACGTATCCTCACGTATCCTCACTTATCCTCACGTATCCTCACTTATCCTCACTTATCCTCACGTATCCTCCCGTATCCTCACGTCTCCTCACGTATCCTCACGTATCCTCACGTATCCTCACTTATCCTCACTTATCCTCACGTATCCTCACGTATCCTCACGTATCCTCACGTATCCTCACTTATCCTCACGTATCCTCACGTATCCTCACTTATCCTTACGTATCCTCACGTATCCTCACGTATCCTCATTTATCCTCACGTATCCTCACGTATCCTCACGTATCCTCACTTATCCTCACGTATCCTCACGTATCCTCACTCATCCTCACGTATCCTATCGTGTCCTCCTCCTCCTCTCGTCTCCTCCTCTCGTCTCGTCTCCTCTCGTCTCCTCCTCTCGTCTCCTCCTCTCGTCTCCTCCTCTCGTCTCGTCTCCTCTCGTCTCGTCTCCTCCTCTCGTCTCCTCCTCTCGTCTCGTCTCCTCTCGTCTCGTCTCCTCCTCTCGTCTCCTCCTCCTCTCGTCTCGTCTCCTCCTCTCGTCTCCTCCTCTCGTCTCCTTCTCCTCTCGTCTCCTCCTCTCGTCTCGTCTCCTCTCGTATCGTCTCCTCCTCTCGTCTCGTCTCCTCCTCTCGTCTCCTCCTCCTCTCGTCTTGTCTCCTCCTCTCGTCTCCTCCTCCTCTCGTCTTGTCTCCTCCTCTCGTCTCGTCTCCTCCTCTCGTCTCCTCCTCCTCTCGTCTCGTCTCCTCCTCTCGTCTCCTCCTCTCGTCTCTTTCTCCTCTCGTCTCCTCCTCTCGTCTCGTCTCCTCCTCTCGTCTCCTCCTCCTCTCGTCTCGTCTCCTCCTCTCGTCTCCTCCTCTCGTCTCCTCCTCTCGTCTCGTCTCCTCCTCTCGTCTCATCTCCTCCTCTCGTCTCCTCCTCCTCTCGTCTCCTCCTCTCGTCTCGTCTCCTCCTCTCGCCTCCTCCTCTCGTCTCCTCCTCCTCCTCTCGTCTCCTCCTCCTCCTCTCGTCTCCTCACGTCTCCTCACGTCTCCTCACGTATCCTCACGTATCCTCACTTATCCTCACGTATCCTCACGTATCCTCACGTATCCTCAAGTATCCTCACTTATCCTCACGTATCATCACGTATCCTCACTTATCCTCACGTATCCTCACTTATCCTCAAGTATCCTCACTTATCCTCACGTATCCTCACGTATCCTCACTTATCCTCACGTATCCTCACGTATCCTCACTTATCCTCACGTATCCTCACTTTTCCTCACGTATCCTCACGTATCCTCACTTATCCTCACGCATCCTCACGTATCCTCACGTATCCTCACTTATCCTCACTTATCCTCACGTATCGTCACGTATCCTCACGTATCCTCACGTATCCTCACTTATCCTCACGTATCCTCACGTATCCTCACTTATCCTCACTTATCCTCACATATCCTCACGTATCCTCACATATCCTCACGTATCCTCACGTATCCTCACGTATCCTCAAGTATCCTCACGTATCCTCATTTATCCTCACGTATCCTCACGTATCCTCACGTATCCTCACGTATCCTCCCGTATCCTCACTTATCCTCACGTATCCTCACGTATCCTCACGTATCCTCATTTATCCTCACGTATCCTCACGTATCCTCACGTATCCTCACGTATTCTCACGTATCCTCACTTATCCTCACGTATCCTCACGTATCCTCACTCATCCTCACGTATCCTCACGTATCCTCACGGATCCTCATTTATCCTCACGTATCCTCACGTATTCTCACTTATCCTCACTTATCCTCACGTATCCTCACGTATCCTCACGTATTCTCACTTATCCTCACTTATCCTCACGTATCCTCACGTATCCTCACGTATCCTCACTTATCCTCACTTATCCTCACGTATCCTCACGTATCCTCACGTATCCTCACGTATCCTCACGTATCCTCACGTATCCTCACGGATCCTCACGGATCCTCATTTATCCTCATGTATCCTCACGTATCCTCACGTATCCTCACTCATCCTCACGTATCCTATCGTGTCCTCCTACTCTCGTCTCCTCCTCTCGTCTCTTCTCCTCTCGTCTCCTCCTCCTCCTCTCGTCTCCTCCTCTCGTCTCGTCTCCTCCTCTCGTCTCCTCCTCTCGTCTCCTCCTCTCGTCTCGTCTCGTCTCCTCCTCTCGTCTCCTCCTCTCGTCTCGTCTCCTCTCGTCTCCTCCTCCTCCTCTCGTCTCCTCCTCTCGTCTCCTCCTCTCGTCTCCTCCTCTCGTCTCCTCCTCTCGTCTCGTCTCGTCTCCTCCTCTCGTCTCCTCCTCTCGTCTCGTCTCGTCTCCTCCTCTCGTCTCCTCCTCTCGTCTCCTCCTCTCGTCTCCTCCTCTCGTCTCCTCCTCCTCTCGTCTCGTCTCCTCCTCCTCTCGTCTCGTCTCCTCCTCTCGTCTCCTCCTCTCGTCTCCTCCTCTCGTCTCCTCCTCTCGTCTCCTTCTCCTCTCGTCTCCTCCTCTCGTCTCGTCTCCTCCTCTCGTCTCCTCCTCCTCTCGTCTCCTCCTCTCGTCTCGTCTCCTCCTCTCGTCTCCTCCTCTCGTCTCCTCCTCCTCCTCCTCTCGTCTCCTCCTCCTCCTCTCGTCTCTTCCTCTCGTCTCGTCTCCTCCTCTCGTCTCATCTCCTCCTCTCGTCTCCTCCTCCTCTCGTATCGTCTCCTCCTCTCGTCTCCTCCTCTCGTCTCCTCCTCCTCTCGTCTCGTCTCCTCCTCTCGTCTCCTCTCGTCTCGTCTCCTCCTCTCGTCTCCTCCTCCTCTCGTCTCGTCTCCTCCTCGCGTCTCCTCCTCTCGTTTCCTTCTCCTCTCGTCTCCTCCTCTCGTCTCGTCTCCTCCTCTCGTCTCCTCCTCCTCTCGTCTCGTCTCCTCCTCTCGTCTCCTCCTCTCGTCTCCTCCTCCTCCTCTCGTCTCCTCCTCCTCCTCTCGTCTCCTCCTCCTCCTCTCGTCTCCTCCTCCTCCTCTCGTCTCTTCCTCTCGTCTCGTCTCCTCCTCTCGTCTCCTCCTCTCGTCTCGTCTCCTCCTCTCGTCTCCTCTTCCTCTCGTCTCGTCTCCTCCTCTCGCCTCCTCCTCTCGTCTCCTCCTCCTCCTCTCGTCTCCTCCTCCTCCTCTCGTCTCCTCACGTCTCCTCACGTCTCCTCACGTATCCTCACTTATCCTCACGTATCCTCAAGTATCCTCACGTATCCTCAAGTATCCTCACTTATCCTCACGTATCCTCATTTATCCTCACGCATCCTCATGTATCCTCACTTATCCTCACGTATCCTCACGTATCCTCACGGATCCTCATTTATCCTCACGTATCCTCACGTATCCTCACTTATCCTCACGTATCCTCACGTATCCTCACGTATCCTCACTCATCCTCACGTATCCTATCGTGTCCTCCTCCTCCTCTCGTCTCCTCCTCTCGTCTCGTCTCCTCTCGTCTCCTCCTCCTCCTCTCGTCTCCTCCTCTCGTCTCCTCCTCCTCCTCTCGTCTCCTCCTCCTCCTCTCGTCTCCTCCTCTCGTCTCCTCCTCCTCCTCTCGTCTCCTCCTCCTCCTCTCGTCTCCTCCTCCTCTCGTCTCCTCCTCTCGTCTCGTCTCCTCCTCTCGTCTCCTCCTCCTCCTCTCGTCTCCTCCTCCTCTCGTCTCCTCCTCCTCCTCTCGTCTCTTCCTCTCGTCTCCTCCTCTCGTGTCCTCCTCCTCTCGTCTCCTCCTCCTCTCGTCTCGTCTCCTCCTCTCGCCTCCTCCTCTCGTCTCCTCCTCCTCCTCTCGTCTCCTCCTCCTCCTCTCGTCTCCTCACGTCTCCTCACGTCTCCTCACGTCTCCTCACGTCTCCTCACGTCTCCTCACGTATCCTCACGTATCCTCACTTATCCTCACGTATCTTCACTTATCCTCACGTATCCTCACTTATCCTCACGTATCTTCACGTATCCTCACGTATCCTCACTTATCCTCACGTATCCTCACTTATCCTCACGTATCCTAACTTATCCTCACGTATCCTCACGTATCCTCACGTATCCTCACGTATCCTCACGTATCCTCACTTATCCTCATGTATCCTCACGTATCCTCACTTATCCTCACGTATCCTCACTTATCCTCACGTATCCTCACTTATCCTCACGTATCTTCACGTATCCTCACTTATCCTCACGTATCCTCACGTATCATCACGTATCCTCACTTATCCTCACGTATCCTCACTTATCCTCACGTATCCTCACTTATCCTCACGTATCCTCACGTATCCTCACTTATCCTCACGTATCCTCACTTATCCTCACGTATCCTCACTTATCCTCACTTATCCTCACGTATCCTCACGTATCCTCACTTATCCTCACGTATCCTCACTTATCCTCACGTATCCTCACTTATCCTCACGTATCCTCACGTATCCTCACTTATCCTCACTTATCCTCACGTATCCTCACGTATCCTCACTTATCTTCACGTATCCTCACTTATCCTCACGTATCCTCACGTATCCTCACGTATCCTCACTTATCCTCACGTATCCTCACGTATCCTCACTTATCCTCACGTATCCTCACTTATCCTCACGTATCCTCACGTATCCTCACTTATCCTCACGTATCCTCACGTATCCTCACTTATCCTCACGTATCCTCACTTTTCCTCACGTATCCTCACTTATCCTCACGTATCCTCACGTATCCTCACTTATCCTCACGTATCCTCACGTATCCTCACTTATCCTCACGTATCCTCACGTATCCTCACTTATCCTCACGTATCCTCACGTATCCTCACGTATCCTCAAGTATCCTCACGTATCCTCATTTATCCTCACGTATCCTCACGTATCCTCACGTATCCTCACGTATCCTCAAGTATGCTTACTTATCCTCACGTATCCTCACGGATCCTCATTTATCCTCACGTATCCTCACGTATATTCACGTATCCTCACTCATCCTCACGTATCCTCTCGTCTCGTCTCCTCTCGTCTCGTCTCCTCCTCTCGTCTCCTCCTCTCGTCTCCTCCTCCTCCTCTCGTCTCCTCCTCCTCCTCTCGTCTCCTCCTCCTCTCGTCTCCTCCTCCTCTCGTCTCGTCTCCTCCTCTCGCCTCCTCCTCTCGTCTCCTCCTCCTCCTCTCGTCTCCTCCTCCTCCTCTCGTCTCTTCCTCTCGTCTCGTCTCCTCCTCTCGTCTCATCTCCTCCTCTCGTCTCATCTCCTCCTCTCGTCTCCTCCTCCTCTCGTCTCCTCCTCTCGCCTCCTCCTCTCGTCTCCTCCTCCTCTCGTCTCCTCCTCTCGTCTCCTCCTCTCGTCTCCTCACGTCTCCTCACGTCTCCTCACGTCTCCTCACGTCTCCTCAGTATCCTCACGTATCCTCACGTATCCTCAAGTATCCTCACTCATCCTCACGTATCCTCACGTTTCCTCACTTTTCCTCACGTATCCTCACGTATCCTCACGTATCCTCACGTATCCTCACGTATCCTCACTTATCCTCACTTATCCTCACGTATCCTCACGTATCCTCACGTATCCTCACGTATCCTCACTTATCCTCACGTATCCTCACGTATCCTCACTTATCCTTACGTATCCTCACGTATCCTCACGTATCCTCACTTATCCTCACGTATCCTCACGTATCCTCACGTATCCTCACGTATCCTCACGTATCCTCACTTATCCTCACGTATCCTCACGTATCCTCACGTATCCTCACTCATCCTCACGTATCCTATCGTGTCCTCCTCCTCCTCTCGTCTCCTCCTCTCGTCTCGTCTCCTCTCGTCTCCTCCTCCTCTCGTCTCCTCCTCCTCTCGTCTCCTCCTCTCGTCTCGTCTCCTCCTCTCGTCTCCTCCTCTCGTCTCGTCTCCTCTCGTCTCGTCTCCTCCTCTCGTCTCCTCCTCTCGTCTCGTCTCCTCTCGTCTCGTCTCCTCCTCTCGTCTCCTCTCGTCTCGTCTCCTCCTCTCGTCTCCTCCTCCTCCTCTCGTCTCCTCCTCCTCCTCTCGTCTCGTCTCCTCCTCTCGTCTCCTCCTCTCGTCTCCTCCTCTCGTCTCCTTCTCCTCTCGTCTCCTCCTCTCGTCTCGTCTCCTCTCGTATCGTCTCCTCCTCTCGTCTCCTCCTCTCGTCTCCTCCTCCTCTCGTCTTGTCTCCTCCTCTCGTCTCGTCTCCTCTCGTCTCGTCTCCTCCTCTCGTCTCGTCTCCTCCTCTCGTCTCCTCCTCTCGTCTCTTTCTCCTCTCGTCTCCTCCTCTCGTCTCGTCTCCTCCTCTCGTCTCCTCCTCCTCTCGTCTCGTCTCCTCCTCTCGTCTCCTCCTCTCGTCTCCTCCTCCTCCTCTCGTCTCCTCCTCCTCCTCTCGTCTCCTCCTCCTCCTCTCGTCTCTTCCTCTCGTCTCGTCTCCTCCTCTCATGTCCTCCTCCTCTCGTCTCCTCCTCTCGTCTCGTCTCCTCCTCTCGTCTCATCTCCTCCTCTCGTCTCCTCCTCCTCTCGTCTCCTCCTCTCGTCTCGTCTCCTCCTCTCGCCTCCTCCTCTCGTCTCCTCCTCCTCTCGTCTCCTCCTCCTCCTCTCGTCTCCTCACGTCTCCTCACGTCTCCTCACGTCTCCTCACGTATCCTCAAGTATCCTCACTTATCCTCACGTATCATCACGTATCCTCACTTATCCTCACGTATCCTCACTTATCCTCACGTATCCTCACTTATCCTCACGTATCCTCACTTATCCTCACGTATCCTCACGTATCCTCACGTATCCTCACTTATCCTCACGTATCCTCACGTATCCTCACTTATCCTCACGTATCCTCACTTTTCCTCACGTATCCTCACGTATCCTCACTTATCCTCACGTATCCTCACGTATCCTCACGTATCCTCACTTATCCTCACTTATCCTCACGTATCGTCACGTATCCTCACGTATCCTCACGTATCCTCACTTATCCTCACGTATCCTCACGTATCCTCACTTATCCTCACTTATCCTCATATATCCTCACGTATCCTCACATATCCTCACGTATCCTCACGTATCCTCAAGTATCCTCACGTATCCTCATTTATCCTCACGTATCCTCACGTATCCTCACGTATCCTCACGTATCCTCACGTATCCTCACGTATCCTCCCGTATCCTCACGTATCCTCACTTATCCTCACTTATCCTCACTTATCCTCACATATCCTCACGTATCCTCACTTATCCTCACGTATCCTCACGTATCCTCACGTATCCTCACGGATCCTCATTTATCCTCACGTATCCTCACGTATCCTCACGTATCCTCACGTATCCTCACGTATCCTCACGTATCCTCACTCATCCTCACGTATCCTCACTTATCCTCACTTATCCTCACGGATCCTCACGGATCCTCATTTATCCTCACGTATCCTCACGTATCCTCACGTATCCTCACGTATTCTCACTTATCCTCACTTATCCTCACGTATCCTCACGTATCCTCACGTATCCTCACGTATCCTCACGTATCCTCACGTATTCTCACTTATCCTCACTTATCCTCACGTATCCTCACGTATCCTCACGTATCCTCACTTATCCTCACGTATCCTCACGTATCCTCACGTATCCTCAAGTATCCTCACTTATCCTCACGTATCATCACGTATCCTCACTTATCCTCACGTATCCTCACTTATCCTCACGTATCCTCACTTATCCTCACGTATCCTCACTTATCCTCACGTATCCTCACGTATCCTCACGTATCCTCACTTATCCTCACGTATCCTCACGTATCCTCACTTATCCTCACGTATCCTCACTTTTCCTCACGTATCCTCACGTATCCTCACTTATCCTCACGTATCCTCACGTATCCTCACGTATCCTCACTTATCCTCACTTATCCTCACGTATCGTCACGTATCCTCACGTATCCTCACGTATCCTCACTTATCCTCACGTATCCTCACGTATCCTCACTTATCCTCACTTATCCTCATATATCCTCACGTATCCTCACATATCCTCACGTATCCTCACGTATCCTCAAGTATCCTCACGTATCCTCATTTATCCTCACGTATCCTCACGTATCCTCACGTATCCTCACGTATCCTCACGTATCCTCACGTATCCTCCCGTATCCTCACGTATCCTCACTTATCCTCACTTATCCTCACTTATCCTCACATATCCTCACGTATCCTCACTTATCCTCACGTATCCTCACGTATCCTCACGTATCCTCACGGATCCTCATTTATCCTCACGTATCCTCACGTATCCTCACGTATCCTCACGTATCCTCACGTATCCTCACGTATCCTCACTCATCCTCACGTATCCTCACTTATCCTCACTTATCCTCACGGATCCTCACGGATCCTCATTTATCCTCACGTATCCTCACGTATCCTCACGTATCCTCACGTATTCTCACTTATCCTCACTTATCCTCACGTATCCTCACGTATCCTCACGTATCCTCACGTATCCTCACGTATCCTCATTTATCCTCACGTATCCTCACGTATCCTCACGTATCCTCAAGTATCCTCACGTATCCTCATTTATCCTCACGTATCCTCACGTATTCTCACTTATCCTCACTTATCCTCACGTATCCTCACGTATCCTCACGTATCCTCACGTATCCTCACGTATCCTCATTTATCCTCACGTATCCTCACGTATCCTCACGTATCCTCACGTATCCTCACGTATCCTCACTTATCCTCACGGATCCTCACGGATCCTCACGGATCCTCATTTATCCTCATGTATCCTCACTTATCCTCACGTCTCCTCACGTATCCTCACGTATCCTCACTTATCCTCACGTATCCTCACGTATCCTCACGTATCCTCAAGTATCCTCACTTATCCTCACGTATCATCACGTATCCTCACTTATCCTCACGTATCCTCACTTATCCTCAAGTATCCTCACTTATCCTCACGTATCCTCACGCATCCTCACTTATCCTCACGTATCCTCACGTATCCTCACGTATCCTCACGTATCCTCACTTATCCTCACGTATCCTCACGTATCCTCACTTATCCTCACGTATCCTCACTTTTCCTCACGTATCCTCACGTATCCTCACTTATCCTCACGCATCCTCACGTATCCTCACGTATCCTCACTTATCCTCACTTATCCTCACGTATCGTCACGTATCCTCACGTATCCTCACTTATCCTCACGTATCCTCACGTATCCTCACTTATCCTCACTTATCCTCACATATCCTCACGTATCCTCACATATCCTCACGTATCCTCACGTATCCTCAAGTATCCTCACGTATCCTCATTTATCCTCACGTATCCTCACGTATCCTCACGTATCCTCACGTATCCTCCCGTATCCTCACTTATCCTCACGTATCCTCACGTATCCTCACGTATCCTCACGTATCCTCACGTATCCTCATTTATCCTCACGTATCCTCACGTATCCTCACGTATCCTCACTTATCCTCACTTATCCTCACGTATCCTCACGTATCCTCACGTATCCTCACGTATCCTCACGTATCCTCACGGATCCTCACGGATCCTCATTTATCCTCATGTATCCTCACGTATCCTCACGTATCCTCACTCATCCTCACGTATCCTATCGTGTCCTCCTACTCTCGTCTCCTCCTCTCGTCTCTTCTCCTCTCGTCTCCTCCTCCTCCTCTCGTCTCCTCCTCTCGTCTCGTCTCCTCCTCTCGTCTCCTCCTCTCGTCTCCTCCTCTCGTCTCGTCTCGTCTCCTCCTCTCGTCTCCTCCTCTCGTCTCGTCTCCTCTCGTCTCCTCCTCCTCCTCTCGTCTCCTCCTCTCGTCTCGTCTCCTCCTCTCGTCTCCTCCTCTCGTCTCCTCCTCTCGTCTCGTCTCGTCTCCTCCTCTCGTCTCCTCCTCTCGTCTCGTCTCGTCTCCTCCTCTCGTCTCCTCCTCTCGTCTCCTCCTCTCGTCTCCTCCTCCTCTCGTCTCGTCTCCTCCTCTCGTCTCCTCCTCTCGTCTCCTCCTCTCGTCTCCTTCTCCTCTCGTCTCCTCCTCTCGTCTCGTCTCCTCCTCTCGTCTCCTCCTCCTCTCGTCTCCTCCTCTCGTCTCGTCTCCTCCTCTCGTCTCCTCCTCTCGTCTCCTCCTCCTCCTCCTCTCGTCTCCTCCTCCTCCTCTCGTCTCCTCCTCTCGTCTCCTCCTCCTCCTCCTCTCGTCTCCTCCTCCTCCTCTCGTCTCCTCCTCCTCCTCTCGTCTCTTCCTCTCGTCTCGTCTCCTCCTCTCGTCTCATCTCCTCCTCTCGTCTCCTCCTCCTCTCGTATCGTCTCCTCCTCTCGTCTCCTCCTCTCGTCTCCTCCTCCTCTCGTCTCGTCTCCTCCTCTCGTCTCCTCTCGTCTCGTCTCCTCCTCTCGTCTCCTCCTCCTCTCGTCTCGTCTCCTCCTCTCGTCTCCTCCTCTCGTTTCCTTCTCCTCTCGTCTCCTCCTCTCGTCTCGTCTCCTCCTCTCGTCTCCTCCTCCTCTCGTCTCGTCTCCTCCTCTCGTCTCCTCCTCTCGTCTCCTCCTCCACCTCTCGTCTCCTCCTCCTCCTCTCGTCTCCTCCTCCTCCTCTCGTCTCTTCCTCTCGTCTCGTCTCCTCCTCTCGTCTCCTCCTCCTCTCGTCTCCTCCTCTCGTCTCGTCTCCTCCTCTCGTCTCCTCTTCCTCTCGTCTCGTCTCCTCCTCTCGCCTCCTCCTCTCGTCTCCTCCTCCTCCTCTCGTCTCCTCCTCCTCCTCTCGTCTCCTCACGTCTCCTCACGTCTCCTCACGTATCCTCACGTATCCTCACTTATCCTCACGTATCCTCAAGTATCCTCACGTATCCTCAAGTATCCTCACTTATCCTCACGTATCCTCATTTATCCTCACGTATCCTCATGTATCCTCACTTATCCTCACGTATCCTCACGTATCCTCACGGATCCTCATTTATCCTCACGTATCCTCACGTATCCTCACTTATCCTCACGTATCCTCACGTATCCTCACGTATCCTCACTCATCCTCACGTATCCTATCGTGTCCTCCTCCTCCTCTCGTCTCCTCCTCTCGTCTCGTCTCCTCTCGTCTCCTCCTCCTCCTCTCGTCTCCTCCTCTCGTCTCGTCTCCTCTCGTCTCGTCTCCTCCTCTCGTCTCGTCTCCTCTCGTCTCCTCCTCCTCCTCTCGTCTCCTCCTCTCGTCTCCTCCTCCTCCTCTCGTCTCCTCCTCCTCCTCTCGTCTCCTCCTCTCGTCTCCTCCTCCTCCTCTCGTCTCCTCCTCCTCCTCTCGTCTCCTCCTCCTCTCGTCTCCTCCTCTCGTCTCGTCTCCTCCTCTCGTCTCCTCCTCCTCCTCTCGTCTCCTCCTCCTCCTCTCGTCTCCTCCTCCTCCTCTCGTCTCTTCCTCTCGTCTCCTCCTCTCGTGTCCTCCACCTCTCGTCTCCTCCTCCTCTCGTCTCGTCTCCTCCTCTCGCCTCCTCCTCTCGTCTCCTCCTCCTCCTCTCGTCTCCTCCTCCTCCTCTCGTCTCCTCACGTCTCCTCACGTCTCCTCACGTCTCCTCACGTCTCCTCACGTATCCTCACGTATCCTCACTTATCCTCACGTATCTTCACTTATCCTCACGTATCCTCACTTATCCTCACGTATCTTCACGTTTCCTCACGTATCCTCACTTATCCTCACGTATCCTCACTTATCCTCACGTATCCTAACTTATCCTCACGTATCCTCACGTATCCTCACGTATCCTCACTTATCCTCACGTATCCTCACGTATCCTCACGTATCCTCACGTATCCTCACGTATCCTCACTTATCCTCACGTATCCTCACTTATCCTCACGTATCCTCACGTATCCTCACTTATCCTCACGTATCCTCACTTATCCTCACGTATCCTCACTTATCCTCACGTATCTTCACGTATCCTCACTTATCCTCACGTATCCTCACGTATCCTCACTTATCCTCACTTATCCTCACGTATCCTCACGTATCCTCACGTATCCTCACGTATCCTCACGGATCCTCACGGATCCTCACGGATCCTCATTTATCCTCATGTATCCTCACGTATCCTCACGTATCCTCACTCATCCTCACGTATCCTATCGTGTCCTCCTCCTCTCGTCTCCTCCTCTCGTCTCGTCTCCTCCTCTCGTCTCCTCCTCTCGTCTCCTCCTCTCGTCTCGTCTCGTCTCCTCCTCTCGTCTCCTCCTCTCGTCTCGTCTCCTCTCGTCTCCTCCTCCTCCTCTCGTCTCCTCCTCTCGTCTCGTCTCCTCCTCTCGTCTCCTCCTCTCGTCTCCTCCTCTCGTCTCGTCTCGTCTCCTCCTCTCGTCTCCTCCTCTCGTCTCGTCTCGTCTCCTCCTCTCGTCTCCTCCTCTCGTCTCCTCCTCTCGTCTCCTCCTCCTCTCGTCTCGTCTCCTCCTCTCGTCTCCTCCTCTCGTCTCCTCCTCTCGTCTCCTTCTCCTCTCGTCTCCTCCTCTCGTCTCGTCTCCTCCTCTCGTCTCCTCCTCCTCTCGTCTCCTCCTCTCGTCTCGTCTCCTCCTCTCGTCTCCTCCTCTCGTCTCCTCCTCCTCCTCCTCTCGTCTCCTCCTCCTCCTCTCGTCTCCTCCTCTCGTCTCCTCCTCCTCCTCCTCTCGTCTCCTCCTCCTCCTCTCGTCTCCTCCTCCTCCTCTCGTCTCTTCCTCTCGTCTCGTCTCCTCCTCTCGTCTCATCTCCTCCTCTCGTCTCCTCCTCCTCTCGTATCGTCTCCTCCTCTCGTCTCCTCCTCTCGTCTCCTCCTCCTCTCGTCTCGTCTCCTCCTCTCGTCTCCTCTCGTCTCGTCTCCTCCTCTCGTCTCCTCCTCCTCTCGTCTCGTCTCCTCCTCTCGTCTCCTCCTCTCGTTTCCTTCTCCTCTCGTCTCCTCCTCTCGTCTCGTCTCCTCCTCTCGTCTCCTCCTCCTCTCGTCTCGTCTCCTCCTCTCGTCTCCTCCTCTCGTCTCCTCCTCCACCTCTCGTCTCCTCCTCCTCCTCTCGTCTCCTCCTCCTCCTCTCGTCTCTTCCTCTCGTCTCGTCTCCTCCTCTCGTCTCCTCCTCCTCTCGTCTCCTCCTCTCGTCTCGTCTCCTCCTCTCGTCTCCTCTTCCTCTCGTCTCGTCTCCTCCTCTCGCCTCCTCCTCTCGTCTCCTCCTCCTCCTCTCGTCTCCTCCTCCTCCTCTCGTCTCCTCACGTCTCCTCACGTCTCCTCACGTATCCTCACGTATCCTCACTTATCCTCACGTATCCTCAAGTATCCTCACGTATCCTCAAGTATCCTCACTTATCCTCACGTATCCTCATTTATCCTCACGTATCCTCATGTATCCTCACTTATCCTCACGTATCCTCACGTATCCTCACGGATCCTCATTTATCCTCACGTATCCTCACGTATCCTCACTTATCCTCACGTATCCTCACGTATCCTCACGTATCCTCACTCATCCTCACGTATCCTATCGTGTCCTCCTCCTCCTCTCGTCTCCTCCTCTCGTCTCGTCTCCTCTCGTCTCCTCCTCCTCCTCTCGTCTCCTCCTCTCGTCTCGTCTCCTCTCGTCTCGTCTCCTCCTCTCGTCTCGTCTCCTCTCGTCTCCTCCTCCTCCTCTCGTCTCCTCCTCTCGTCTCCTCCTCCTCCTCTCGTCTCCTCCTCCTCCTCTCGTCTCCTCCTCTCGTCTCCTCCTCCTCCTCTCGTCTCCTCCTCCTCCTCTCGTCTCCTCCTCCTCTCGTCTCCTCCTCTCGTCTCGTCTCCTCCTCTCGTCTCCTCCTCCTCCTCTCGTCTCCTCCTCCTCCTCTCGTCTCCTCCTCCTCCTCTCGTCTCTTCCTCTCGTCTCCTCCTCTCGTGTCCTCCACCTCTCGTCTCCTCCTCCTCTCGTCTCGTCTCCTCCTCTCGCCTCCTCCTCTCGTCTCCTCCTCCTCCTCTCGTCTCCTCCTCCTCCTCTCGTCTCCTCACGTCTCCTCACGTCTCCTCACGTCTCCTCACGTCTCCTCACGTATCCTCACGTATCCTCACTTATCCTCACGTATCTTCACTTATCCTCACGTATCCTCACTTATCCTCACGTATCTTCACGTATCCTCACGTATCCTCACTTATCCTCACGTATCCTCACTTATCCTCACGTATCCTAACTTATCCTCACGTATCCTCACGTATCCTCACGTATCCTCACTTATCCTCACGTATCCTCACGTATCCTCACGTATCCTCACGTATCCTCACGTATCCTCACTTATCCTCACGTATCCTCACTTATCCTCACGTATCCTCACGTATCCTCACTTATCCTCACGTATCCTCACTTATCCTCACGTATCCTCACTTATCCTCACGTATCTTCACGTATCCTCACTTATCCTCACGTATCCTCACGTATCATCACGTATCCTCACTTATCCTCACGTATCCTCACTTATCCTCACGTATCCTCACTTATCCTCACGTATCCTCACGTATCCTCACTTATCCTCACGTATCCTCACTTATCCTCACGTATCCTCACTTATCCTCACTTATCCTCACGTATCCTCACGTATCCTCACTTATCCTCACGTATCCTCACTTATCCTCACGTATCCTCACTTATCCTCACTTATCCTCTCGTCTCCTCCTCTCGTCTCCTCCTCCTCTCGTCTCGTCTCCTCCTCCTCTCGTCTCGTCTCCTCCTCCTCTCGTCTCGTCTCCTCCTCTCGTCTCCTCCTCTCCTCTCCTCCTCTCGTCTCCTTCTCCTCTCGTCTCCTCCTCTCGTCTCGTCTCCTCCTCTCGTCTCCTCCTCCTCTCGTCTCCTCCTCTCGTCTCGTCTCCTCCTCTCGTCTCCTCCTCTCGTCTCCTCCTCCTTCTCTCGTCTCCTCCTCCTCCTCTCGTCTCCTCCTCCTCCTCTCGTCTCTTCCTCTCGTCTCGTCTCCTCCTCTCGTCTCATCTCCTCCTCTCGTCTCCTCCTCCTCTCGTATCGTCTCCTCCTCTCGTCTCCTCCTCTCGTCTCCTCCTCCTCTCGTCTCGTCTCCTCCTCTCGTCTCCTCTCGTCTCGTCTCCTCCTCTCGTCTCCTCCTCCTCTCGTCTCCTCCTCTCGTCTCCTCCTCTCGTTTCCTTCTCCTCTCGTCTCCTCCTCTCGTCTCGTCTCCTCCTCTCGTCTCCTCCTCCTCTCGTCTCGTCTCCTCCTCTCGTCTCCTCCTCTCGTCTCCTCCTCCTCCTCTCGTCTCCTCCTCCTCCTCTCGTCTCCTCCTCCTCCTCTCGTCTCTTCCTCTCGTCTCGTCTCCTCCTCTCGTCTCCTCCTCCTCTCGTCTCCTCCTCTCGTCTCGTCTCCTCCTCTCGTCTCATCTCCTCCTCTCGTCTCCTCCTCCTCCTCTCGTCTCCTCACGTCTCCTCACGTCTCCTCACGTATCCTCACGTATCCTCACTTATCCTCACGTATCCTCAAGTATCCTCACGTATCCTCAAGTATCCTCACTTATCCTCACGTATCATCACGTATCCTCACTTATCCTCACGTATCCTCACTTATCCTCACGTATCCTCACTTATCCTCACGTATCCTCACTTATCCTCACGTATCCTCACGTATCCTCACGTATCCTCACTTATCCTCACGTATCCTCACGTATCCTCACTTATCCTCACGTATCCTCACTTTTCCTCACGTATCCTCACGTATCCTCACTTATCCTCACGTATCCTCACGTATCCTCACGTATCCTCACTTATCCTCACTTATCCTCACGTATCCTCACGTATCCTCACTTATCCTCACGTATCCTCACGTATCCTCACTTATCCTCACTTATCCTCACATATCCTCACGTATCCTCACATATCCTCACGTATCCTCACGTATCCTCACGTATCCTCAAGTATCCTCACGTATCCTCATTTATCCTCACGTATCCTCACGTATCCTCACGTATCCTCACGTATCCTCACGTATCCTCACTTATCCTCACGTATCCTCACGTATCCTCACGTATCCTCACAGATCCTCATTTATCCTCACGTATCCTCACGTATCCTCACGTATCCTCACGTATTCTCACGTATCCTCACTTATCCTCACGTATCCTCACGTATCCTCACGTATCCTCACTCATCCTCACTCATCCTCACTCATCCTCACTTATCCTCACGTATCCTCAAGTATCCTCAAGTATCCTCACTCATCCTCACGTATCCTCACGTATCCTCACGTATCCTCATTTATCCTCACGTATCCTCACGTATCCTCACGTATCCTCACGTATCCTCATTTATCCTCACATATCCTCACGTATCCTCACGTATCCTCACGTATCCTCACGTATCCTCACGTATCCTCACTTATCCTCACGTATCCTCACGTATCCTCACGGATCCTCACGGATCCTCATTTATCCTCATGTGTCCTCACGTATCCTCACGTATCCTCACTCATCCTCACGTATCCTATCGTGTCCTCCTCCTCTCGTCTCCTCCTCTCGTCTCGTCTCCTCTCGTCTCGTCTCCTCCTCTCGTCTCCTCCTCCTCCTCTCGTCTCCTCCCCCTCCTCTCGTCTCCTCACGTCTCCTCACGTATCCTCACGTATCCTCACGTATCCTCACGTATCCTCACGGATCCTCATTTATCCTCACGTATCCTCACGTATCCTCACGTATCCTCACGTATTCTCACTTATCCTCACTTATCCTCACGTATCCTCACGTATCCTCACGTATCCTCACGTATCCTCACGTATCCTCACGTATCCTCACTTATCCTCACGTATCCTCACGTATCCTCACGTATTCTCACTTATCCTCACTTATCCTCACGTATCCTCACGTATCCTCACTCATCCTCACGTATCCTATCGTGTCCTCCTCCTACTCTCGTCTCCTCCTCTCGTCTCTTCTCCTCTCGTCTCCTCCTCTCGTCTCCTCCTCTCGTCTCGTCTCCTCCTCTCGTCTCCTCCTCCTCTCGTCTCCTCCTCCTCCTCTCGTCTCTTCCTCTCGTCTCGTCTCCTCCTCTCGTCTCCTCCTCTCGTCTCCTCCTCCTCCTCTCGTCTCCTCCTCCTCCTCTCGTCTCTTCCTCTCGTCTCGTCTCCTCCTCTCGTCTCCTCTCGTCTCGTCTCCTCCTCTCGTCTCCTCCTCCTCTCGTCTCCTCCTCTCGTCTCCTCTCGTCTCGTCTCCTCCTCTCGTCTCCTCCTCCTCTCGTCTCGTCTCCTCCTCTCGTCTCCTCTCGTCTCGTCTCCTCCTCTCGTCTCCTCCTCCTCTCGTCTCCTCCTCTCGTCTCCTCCTCTCGTTTCCTTCTCCTCTCGTCTCCTCCTCTCGTCTCCTCCTCTCGTCTCCTCCTCCTCTCGTCTCGTCTCCTCCTCTCGTCTCCTCCTCTCGTCTCCTCCTCCTCCTCTCGTCTCCTCCTCCTCCTCTCGTCTCCTCCTCCTCCTCTCGTCTCTTCCTCTCGTCTAGTCTCCTCCTCTCGTCTCGTCTCCTCCTCTCGTCTCCTCCTCTCGTCTCCTCCTCCTCCTCTCGTCTCCTCCTCCTCCTCTCGTCTCTTCCTCTCCTCTCGTCTCCTCCTCTCGTCTCCTCCTCTCGTCTCCTCCTCCTCTCGTCTCGTCTCCTCCTCTCGTCTCCTCCTCTCGTCTCCTCCTCCTCCTCTCGTCTCCTCCTCCTCCTCTCGTCTCCTCCTCCTCCTCTCGTCTCCTCCTCCTCCTCTCGTCTCGTCTCCTCCTCCTCTCGTCTCCTCCTCTCGTCTCCTCCTCCTCTCGTCTCGTCTCCTCCTCTCGCCTCCTCCTCTCGTCTCCTCCTCCTCCTCTCGTCTCCTCCTCCTCCTCTCGTCTCCTCACGTCTCCTCACGTCTCCTCACGTATCCTCACTTATCCTCACGTATCCTCACGTATCCTCACGTATCCTCAAGTATCCTCACTTATCCTCACGTATCATCACGTATCCTCACTTATCCTCACGTATCCTCACTTATCCTCACGTATCCTCACTTATCCTCACGTATCCTCACTTATCCTCACGTATCCTCACGTATCCTCACGTATCCTCACTTATCCTCACGTATCCTCACGTATCCTCACTTATCCTCACGTATCCTCACTTTTCCTCACGTATCCTCACTTATCCTCACGTATCCTCACGTATCCTCACTTATCCTTACGTATCCTCACGTATCCTCACGTATCCTCACTTATCCTCACGTATCATCACGTATCCTCACTTATCCTCACGTATCCTCACTTATCCTCACGTATCCTCACGTATCCTCACTTATCCTCACGTATCCTCACGTATCCTCACTTATCCTTACGTATCCTCACGTATCCTCACGTATCCTCACTTATCCTCACGTATCCTCACGTATCCTCACGTATCCTCACGTATCCTCACGTATCCTCACTTATCCTTACGTATCCTCACGTATCCTCACGTATCCTCACTTATCCTCACGTATCCTCACGTATCCTCACTTATCCTCACGTATCCTCACGTATCCTCACGTATCCTCACTCATCCTCACGTATCCTATCGTGTCCTCCTCCTCCTCTCGTCTCCTCCTCTCGTCTCGTCTCCTCTCGTCTCCTCCTCTCGTCTCCTCCTCTCGTCTCCTCCTCTCGTCTCGTCTCCTCTCGTCTCCTCCTCTCGTCTCCTCCTCCTCTCGTCTCGTCTCCTCCTCTCGTCTCCTCCTCTCGTCTCCTCCTCTCGTCTCGTCTCCTCTCGTATCGTCTCCTCCTCTCGTCTCCTCCTCTCGTCTCCTCCTCCTCTCGTCTTGTCTCCTCCTCTCGTCTCCTCTCGTCTCGTCTCCTCCTCTCGTCTCCTCCTCCTCTCGTCTCGTCTCCTCCTCTCGTCTCCTCCTCTCGTCTCGTCTCCTCCTCTCGTCTCCTCCTCTCGTCTCCTCCTCCTCTCGTCTCGTCTCCTCCTCTCGTCTCCTCCTCTCGTCTCCTCCTCCTCTCGTCTCGTCTCCTCCTCTCGTCTCCTCCTCTCGTCTCGTCTCCTCCTCTCGTCTCCTCCTCCTCTCGTCTCGTCTCCTCCTCTCGTCTCCTCCTCTCGTCTCCTCCTCCTCCTCTCGTCTCCTCCTCCTCTCGTCTCCTCCTCCTCCTCTCGTCTCTTCCTCTCGTCTCGTCTCCTCCTCTCGTGTCCTCCTCCTCTCGTCTCCTCCTCTCGTCTCGTCTCCTCCTCTCGTCTCATCTCCTCCTCTCGTCTCCTCCTCCTCTCGTCTCCTCCTCTCGTCTCGTCTCCTCCTCTCGCCTCCTCCTCTCGTCTCCTCCTCCTCCTCTCGTCTCCTCCTCCTCCTCTCGTCTCCTCACGTCTCCTCACGTCTCCTCACGTATCCTCACTTATCCTCACGTATCCTCACGTATCCTCACGTATCCTCACGTATCCTCACTTATCCTCACGTATCCTCACGTATCCTCACGTATCCTCAAGTATCCTCACTTATCCTCACGTATCATCACGTATCCTCACTTATCCTCACGTATCCTCACTTATCCTCACGTATCCTCACTTATCCTCACGTATCCTCACTTATCCTCACGTATCCTCACGTATCCTCACGTATCCTCACTTATCCTCACGTATCCTCACGTATCCTCACTTATCCTCACGTATCCTCACTTTTCCTCACGTATCCTCACGTATCCTCACTTATCCTCACGTATCCTCACGTATCCTCACGTATCCTCACTTATCCTCACTTATCCTCACGTATCGTCACGTATCCTCACGTATCCTCACGTATCCTCACTTATCCTCACGTATCCTCACGTATCCTCACTTATCCTCACTTATCCTCACATATCCTCACGTATCCTCACATATCCTCACGTATCCTCACGTATCCTCACGTATCCTCAAGTATCCTCACGTATCCTCATTTATCCTCACGTATCCTCACGTATCCTCACGTATCCTCCCGTATCCTCACTTATCCTCACGTATCCTCACGTATCCTCACGTATCCTCACGGATCCTCATTTATCCTCACGTATCCTCACGTATCCTCACGTATCCTCACGTATTCTCACGTATCCTCACTTATCCTCACGTATCCTCACGTATCCTCACGTATCCTCACTCATCCTCACATATCCTCATTTATCCTCACGTATCCTCACGTATCCTCACGTATTCTCACTTATCCTCACGTATCCTCACGTATCCTCACGTATCCTCACGTATCCTCACGTATCCTCATTTATCCTCACGTATCCTCACGTATCCTCACGTATCCTCACGTATCCTCATGTATCCTCACGTATCCTCACTTATCCTCACGTATCCTCACGGATCCTCACGGATCCTCATTTATCCTCATGTATCCTCACTTATCCTCACGTATCCTCACTTATCCTCACTTATCCTCACATATCCTCACGTATCCTCACGTATCCTCACGTATCCTCAAGTATCCTCACGTATCCTCACTCATCCTCACGTATCCTCACGTATCCTCACGTATCCTCACTTATCCTCACTTATCCTCACATATCCTCACGTATCCTCACGTATCCTCACGTATCCTCAAGTATCCTCACGTATCCTCATTTATCCTCACGTATCCTCACGTATCCTCACGTATCCTCACGTATCCTCACGTATTCTCACTTATCCTCACTTATCCTCACGTATCCTCACTTATCCTCACGTATCCTCACTTATCCTCACGTATCCTCACGTATCCTCACGTATCCTCACTTATCCTCACGTATCCTCACTCATCCTCACGTATCCTCCTCTCGTCTCCTCCTCCTACTCTCTTCTCCTCCTCTCGTCTCTTCTCCTCTCGTCTCCTCCTCCTCCTCTCGTCTCCTCCTCTTGTCTCGTCTCCTCCTCTCGTCTCCTCCTCTCGTCTCCTCCTCTCGTCTCGTCTCGTCTCGTCTCCTCCTCCTCCTCTCGTCTCCTCCTCTCGTCTCCTCCTCTCGTCTCCTCCTCTCGTCTCCTCCTCCTCTCGTCTCGTCTCCTCCTCCTCTCGTCTCGTCTCCTCCTCTCGTCTCCTCCTCTCGTCTTCTCCTCTCGTCTCCTTCTCCTCTCGTCTCCTCCTCTCGTCTCGTCTCCTCCTCTCGTCTCGTCTCCTCCTCTCGTCTCCTCCTCTCGTCTCTTCCTCCTCCTCTCGTCTCCTCCTCCTCCTCTCGTCTCCTCCTCCTCCTCTCGTCTCTTCCTCTCGTCTCGTCTCCTCCTCTCGTCTCATCTCCTCCTCTCGTCTCCTCCTCCTCTCGTATCGTCTCCTCCTCTCGTCTCCTCCTCTCGTCTCCTCCTCCTCTCGTCTCGTCTCCTCCTCTCGTCTCCTCTCGTCTCGTCTCCTCCTCTCGTCTCCTCCTCCTCTCGTCTCCTCCTCTCGTCTCCTCCTCTCGTTTCCTTCTCCTCTCGTCTCCTCCTCTCGTCTCGTCTCCTCCTCTCGTCTCCTCCTCCTCTCGTCTCGTCTCCTCCTCTCGTCTCCTCCTCCTCCTCTCGTCTCCTCCTCCTCCTCTCGTCTCCTCCTCCTCCTCTCGTCTCTTCCTCTCGTCTCGTCTCCTCCTCTCGTCTCCTCCTCCTCTCGTCTCCTCCTCTCGTCTCGTCTCCTCCTCTCGTCTCATCTCCTCCTCTCGTCTCCTCCTCCTCTCGTCTCGTCTCCTCCTCTCGCCTCCTCCTCTCGTCTCCTCCTCCTCCTCTCGTCTCCTCCTCCTCCTCTCGTCTCCTCACGTCTCCTCACGTCTCCTCACGTATCCTCAAGTATCCTCACTTATCCTCACGTATCCTCAAGTATCCTCACGTATCCTCAAGTATCCTCACTTATCCTCACGTATCATCACGTATCCTCACTTATCCTCACGTATCCTCACTTTTCCTCACGTATCCTCACTTATCCTCACGTATCCTCACTTATCCTCACGTATCCTCACGTATCCTCACGTATCCTCACTTATCCTCACGTATCCTCACGTATCCTCACTTATCCTCACGTATCCTCACTTTTCCTCACGTATCCTCACGTATCCTCACTTATCCTCACGTATCCTCACGTATCCTCACGTATCCTCACTTATCCTCACTTATCCTCACGTATCCTCACGTATCCTCACTTATCCTCACGTATCCTCACGTATCCTCACTTATCCTCACTTATCCTCACGTATCCTCACGTATCCTCACGTATCCTCACGTATCCTCACGTATCCTCACGTATCCTCAAGTATCCTCACGTATCCTCATTTATCCTCACGTATCCTCACGTATCCTCACGTATCCTCACGTATCCTCCCGTATCCTCACTTATCCTCACGTATCCTCACGTATCCTCACGTATCCTCACAGATCCTCATTTATCCTCACGTATCCTCACGTATCCTCACGTATCCTCACGTATTCTCACGTATCCTCACTTATCCTCACGTATCCTCACGTATCCTCACGTATCCTCACTCATCCTCACTCATCCTCACTTATCCTCACGTATCCTCAAGTATCCTCAAGTATCCTCATTCATCCTCACGTATCCTCACGTATCCTCACGGATCCTCATTTATCCTCACGTATCCTCACGTATCCTCATTTATCCTCACGTATCCTCACGGATCCTCATTTATCCTCACGTATCCTCACGGATCCTCATTTATCCTCACGTATCCTCACGTATCCTCATTTATCCTCACGGATCCTCATTTATCCTCACGTATCCTCACGTATCCTCACGTATCCTCATTTATCCTCACGTATCCTCACGTATCCTCACGTATCCTCACTTATCCTCACGAATCCTCACGTATCCTCACGGATCCTCACGGATCCTCATTTATCCTCATGTATCCTCACGTATCCTCACGTATCCTCACTCATCCTCACGTATCCTATCGTGTCCTCCTCCTCTCGTCTCCTCCTCTCGTCTCGTCTCCTCTCGTCTCGTCTCCTCCTCTCGTCTCCTCCTCCTCCTCTCGTCTCCTCACGTCTCCTCACGTCTCCTCACGTATCCTCACGTATCCTCACGTATCCTCACGTATCCTCATTTATCCTCACGTATCCTCACGTATCCTCACGTATCCTCACGTATTCTCACTTATCCTCACGTATCCTCACGTATCCTCACGTATCCTCACGTATCCTCACGTATCCTCACGTATCCTCACTTATCCTCACGTATCCTCACGTATCCTCACGTATTCTCACTTATCCTCACTTATCCTCATGTATCCTCACGTATCCTCACGTATCCTCACTCATCCTCACGTATCCTATCGTGTCCTCCTCCTACTCTCGTCTCCTCCTCTCGTCTCTTCTCCTCTCGTCTCCTCCTCCTCCTCTCGTCTCCTCCTCTCGTCTCCTCCTCTCGTCTCGTCTCGTCTCCTCTCGTCTCGTCTCCTCCTCCTCTCGTCTCGTCTCCTCCTCCTCTCGTCTCGTCTCCTCCTCTCGTCTCCTCCTCTCGTCTCCTCCTCTCGTCTCCTTCTCCTCTCGTCTCCTCCTCTCGTCTCGTCTCCTCCTCTCGTCTCCTCCTCCTCTCGTCTCCTCCTCCTCCTCTCGTCTCTTCCTCTCGTCTCGTGTCCTCCTCTCGTCTCGTCTCCTCCTCTCGTCTCCTCCTCTCGTCTCCTCCTCCTCCTCTCGTCTCCTCCTCCTCCTCTCGTCTCTTCCTCTCGTCTCGTCTCCTCCTCTCGTCTCCTCCTCCTCTCGTCTCGTCTCCTCCTCCTCTCGTCTCTTCCTCTCGTCTCGTCTCCTCCTCTCGTCTCCTCCTCCTCTCGTCTCGTCTCCTCCTCTCGTCTCCTCTCGTCTCGTCTCCTCCTCTCGTCTCCTCCTCCTCTCGTCTCCTCCTCTCGTCTCCTCCTCTCGTTTCCTTCTCCTCTCGTCTCCTCCTCTCGTCTCCTCCTCTCGTCTCCTCCCCCTCTCGTCTCGTCTCCTCCTCTCGTCTCCTCCTCTCGTCTCCTCCTCCTCCTCTCGTTTCCTTCTCCTCTCGTCTCCTCCTCTCGTCTCCTCCTCTCGTCTCCTCCTCCTCTCGTCTCGTCTCCTCCTCTCGTCTCCTCCTCTCGTCTCCTCCTCCTCCTCTCGTCTCCTCCTCCTCCTCTCGTCTCCTCCTCCTCCTCTCGTCTCTTCCTCTCGTCTCGTCTCCTCCTCTCGTCTCCTCCTCCTCTCGTCTCCTCCTCTCGTCTCGTCTCCTCCTCTCGTCTCATCTCCTCCTCTCGTCTCCTCCTCCTCTCGTCTCGTCTCCTCCTCTCGCCTCCTCCTCTCGTCTCCTCCTCCTCCTCTCGTCTCCTCCTCCTCCTCTCGTCTCCTCACGTCTCCTCACGTCTCCTCACGTATCCTCACTTATCCTCACGTATCCTCACGGATCCTCATTTATCCTCACGTATCCTCACGTATCCTCACGTATCCTCACGTATTCTCACGTATCCTCACTTATCCTCACGTATCCTCACGTATCCTCACTCATCCTCACGTATCCTCACGGATCCTCACGGATCCTCATTTATCCTCACGTATCCTCACGTATCCTCACGTATCCTCACGTATCCTCACGTATTCTCACTTATCCTCACTTATCCTGACGTATCCTCACGTATCCTCACGTATCCTCACGTATCCTCACGTATCCTCACGTATCCTCACGTATCCTCACTTATCCTCACGTATCCTCACGGATCCTCACGGATCCTCATTTATCCTCATGTATCCTCACGTATCCTCACGTATCCTCACTCATCCTCACGTATCCTATCGTGTCCTCCTCCTCTCGTCTCCTCCTCTCGTCTCGTCTCCTCCTCTCGTCTCCTCCTCTCGTCTCCTCACGTATCCTCACGTATCCTCACTCATCCTCACGTATCCTCACGTATCCTCACGTATCCTCACTTATCCTCACTTATCCTCACATATCCTCACGTATCCTCACATATCCTCACGTATCCTCACGTATCCTCAAGTATCCTCACGTATCCTCATTTATCCTCACGTATCCTCACGTATCCTCACGTATCCTCACGTATCCTCACGTATTCTCACTTATCCTCACTTATCCTCACGTATCCTCACGTATCCTCACGTATCCTCACGTATCCTCACGTATCCTCACTTATCCTCACGTATCCTCACGTATCCTCACGTATTCTCACTTATCCTCACTTATCCTCACGTATCCTCACGTATCCTCACGTATCCTCACTCATCCTCACGTATCCTATCGTGTCCTCACGTATCCTCACGTATCCTCACTCATCCTCACGTATCCTATCGTGTCCTCCTCCTCTCGTCTCCTCCTCTCGTCTCGTCTCCTCCTCTCGTCTCCTCCTCTCGTCTCCTCCTCTCGTCTCGTCTCGTCTCCTCCTCTCGTCTCCTCCTCTCGTCTCGTCTCCTCTCGTCTCCTCCTCCTCCTCTCGTCTCCTCCTCTCGTCTCCTCCTCTCGTCTCCTCCTCCTCTCGTCTCGTCTCCTCCTCCTCTCGTCTCGTCTCCTCCTCTCGTCTCCTGCTCTCGTCTCCTCCTCTCGTCTCCTTCTCCTCTCGTCTCCTCCTCTCGTCTCGTCTCCTCCTCTCGTCTCCTCCTCCTCTCGTCTCGTCTCCTCCTCTCGTCTCCTCCTCTCGTCTCCTCCTCCTCCTCTCGTCTCCTCCTCCTCCTCTCGTCTCCTCCTCCTCCTCTCGTCTCTTCCTCTCGTCTCGTCTCCTCCTCTCGTCTCATCTCCTCCTCTCGTCTCCTCCTCCTCTCGTATCGTCTCCTCCTCTCGTCTCCTCCTCTCGTCTCCTCCTCCTCTCGTCTCGTCTCCTCCTCTCGTCTCCTCTCGTCTCGTCTCCTCCTCTCGTCTCCTCCTCCTCTCGTCTCCTCCTCTCGTCTCCTCCTCTCGTTTCCATCTCCTCTCGTCTCCTCCTCTCGTCTCGTCTCCTCCTCTCGTCTCCTCCTCTCGTCTCCTCCTCCTCCTCTCGTCTCCTCCTCCTCCTCTCGTCTCTTCCTCTCGTCTCGTCTCCTCCTCTCGTCTCCTCCTCCTCTCGTCTCCTCCTCTCGTCTCGTCTCCTCCTCTCGTCTCCTCCTCCTCTCGTCTCGTCTCCTCCTCTCGCCTCCTCCTCTCGTCTCCTCCTCCTCCTCTCGTCTCCTCACGTCTCCTCACGTCTCCTCACGTATCCTCACGTATCCTCACTTATCCTCACGTATCCTCAAGTATCCTCACGTATCCTCAAGTATCCTCACTTATCCTCACGTATCATCACGTATCCTCACTTATCCTCACGTATCCTCACTTATCCTCACGTATCCTCACTTATCCTCACGTATCCTCACTTATCCTCACGTATCCTCACGTATCCTCACGTATCCTCACTTATCCTCACGTATCCTCACGTATCCTCACTTATCCTCACGTATCCTCACTTTTCCTCACGTATCCTCACGTATCCTCACTTATCCTCACGTATCCTCACGTATCCTCACGTATCCTCACTTATCCTCACTTATCCTCACGTATCCTCACGTATCCTCACATATCCTCACGTATCCTCACGTATCCTCACGTATCCTCAAGTATCCTCACGTATCCTCATTTATCCTCACGTATCCTCACGTATCCTCACGTATCCTCCCGTATCCTCACTTATCCTCACGTATCCTCTCGTATCCTCACGTATCCTCACAGATCCTCATTTATCCTCACGTATCCTCACGTATCCTCACATATCCTCACGTATTCTCACGTATCCTCACTTATCCTCACGTATCCTCACGTATCCTCACGTATCCTCACTTATCCTCACGTATCCTCACGTATCCTCACGGATCCTCACGTATCCTCACTTATCCTCACTTATCCTCACGTATCCTCACTTATCCTCACTTATCCTCACGTATCCTCACGTATCCTCACATATCCTCACGTATCCTCACGTATCCTCACGTATCCTCAAGTATCCTCACGTATCCTCATTTATCCTCACGTATCCTCACGTATCCTCACGTATCCTCCCGTATCCTCACTTATCCTCACGTATCCTCTCGTATCCTCACGTATCCTCACAGATCCTCATTTATCCTCACGTATCCTCACGTATCCTCACATATCCTCACTTATCCTCACATATCCTCACTCATCCTCACTCATCCTCACTTATCCTCACGTATCCTCAAGTATCCTCAAGTATCCTCACTCATCCTCACGTATCCTCACGTATCCTCACGGATCCTCATTTATCCTCACGTATCCTCACGTATCCTCACGTATCCTCACGTATCCTCATTTATCCTCACGTATCCTCACGTATCCTCACGTATCCTCACGTATCCTCACGGATCCTCACGGATCCTCATTTATCCTCATGTATCCTCACGTATCCTCACGGATCCTCACGGATCCTCATTTATCCTCACGTATCCTCACGTATCCTCACTTATCCTCACGTATCCTATCGTGTCCTCACGGATCCTCATTTATCCTCACGTATCCTCACGTATCCTCACGGATCCTCACGGATCCTCATTTATCCTCACGTATCCTCACGTATCCTCACTTATCCTCACGTATCCTCACGTATCCTCACGGATCCTCACGGATCCTCATTTATCCTCATGTATCCTCACGTATCCTCACGTATCCTCACTCATCCTCACGTATCCTCACGTATCCTCACGTATCCTCACGTATCCTCACTTATCCTCACGTATCCTCATGTATCCTCACGTATTCTCACTTATCCTCACTTATCCTCACGTATCCTCACGTATCCTCACTCATCCTCACGTATCCTATCGTGTCCTCCTCCTACTCTCGTCTCCTCCTCTCATCTCTTCTCCTCTCGTCTCCTCCTCCTCCTCTCGTCTCCTCCTCTCGTCTCCTCCTCTCGTCTCGTCTCGTCTCCTCTCGTCTCGTCTCCTCCTCTCGTCTCCTCCTCCTCTCGTCTCGTCTCCTCCTCCTCTCGTCTCGTCTCCTCCTCTCGTCTCCTCCTCTCGTCTCCTCCTCTCGTCTCCTTCTCCTCTCGTCTCCTCCTCTCGTCTCGTCTCCTCCTCTCGTCTCCTCCTCCTCTCGTCTCCTCCTCCTCCTCTCGTCTCTTCCTCTCGTCTCGTGTCCTCCTCTCGTCTCGTCTCCTCCTCTCGTCTCCTCCTCTCGTCTCCTCCTCTCGTCTCCTCCTCCTCCTCTCGTCTCCTCCTCCTCCTCTCGTCTCTTCCTCTCGTCTCGTCTCCTCCTCTCGTCTCCTCCTCCTCTCGTCTCGTCTCCTCCTCTCGTCTCCTCTCGTCTCGTCTCCTCCTCTCGTCTCCTCCTCCTCTCGTCTCCTCCTCTCGTCTCCTCCTCTCGTTTCCTTCTCCTCTCGTCTCCTCCTCTCGTCTCCTCCTCCTCTCGTCTCGTCTCCTCCTCTCGTCTCCTCCTCTCGTCTCCTCCTCCTCCTCTCGTCTCCTCCTCCTCCTCTCGTCTCCTCCTCCTCCTCTCGTCTCCTCCTCTCGTCTCGTCTCCTCCTCTCGTCTCCTCCTCCTCTCGTCTCGTCTCCTCCTCTCGCCTCCTCCTCTCGTCTCCTCCTCCTCCTCTCGTCTCCTCCTCCTCCTCTCGTCTCCTCACGTCTCCTCACGTCTCCTCACGTATCCTCACTTATCCTCACGTATCATCACGTATCCTCACTTATCCTCACGTATCCTCACTTATCCTCACGTATCCTCACTTATCCTCACGTATCCTCACTTATCCTCACGTATCCTCACGTATCCTCACGTATCCTCACTTATCCTCACGTATCCTCACGTATCCTCACTTATCCTCACGTATCCTCACTTATCCTCACGTATCCTCACTTATCCTCACGTATCCTCACTTATCCTCACGTCTCCTCCTGTATCCTCACTTATCCTCACTTATCCTCACTTATCCTCACGTATCCTCACGTATCCTCACTTATCCTCACGTATCCTCACGTATCCTCACTTATCCTCATTTATCCTCACATATCCTCACGTATCCTCACATATCCTCACGTATCCTCACGTATCCTCAAGTATCCTCACGTATCCTCATTTATCCTCACGTATCCTCACGTATCCTCACGTATCCTCACGTATCCTCCCGTATCCTCACTTATCCTCACGTATCCTCACGTATCCTCACGTATCCTCACAGATCCTCATTTATCCTCACGTATCCTCACGTATCCTCACGTATCCTCACGTATCCTCACGTATCCTCACGTATTCTCACGTATCCTCACTTATCCTCACGTATCCTCACGTATCCTCACGTATCCTCACGTATTCTCACGTATCCTCACTTATCCTCACGTATCCTCACGTATCCTCACGTATCCTCACTCATCCTCACTCATCCTCACTTATCCTCACGTATCCTCAAGTATCCTCAAGTATCCTCACTCATCCTCACGTATCCTCACGTATCCTCACGGATCCTCATTTATCCTCACGTATCCTCACGTATCCTAACGTATCCTCACGTATCCTCATTTATCCTCACGTATCCTCACGTATCCTCACGTATCCTCACGTATCCTCACGTATCCTCACTTATCCTCACGTATCCTCACGTATCCTCACGGATCCTCACGGATCCTTATTTATCCTCATGTATCCTCACGTATCCTATCGTGTCCTCCTCCTCTCGTCTCCTCCTCTCGTCTCGTCTCCTCTCGTCTCGTCTCCTCCTCTCGTCTCCTCCTCCTCCTCTCGTCTCCTCCTCCTCCTCTCGTCTCCTCACGTATCCTCACGTATCCTCACTCATCCTCACGTATCCTCACGTATCCTCACGTATCCTCACGGATCCTCATTTATCCTCACGTATCCTCACGTATCCTCACGTATCCTCACGTATTCTCACTTATCCTCACTTATCCTCACGTATCCTCACGTATCCTCACGTATCCTCACGTATCCTCACGTATCCTCACGTATCCTCACTTATCCTCACGTATCCTCACGTATCCTCACGTATCCTCACGTATCCTCACTTATCCTCACTTATCCTTACGTATCCTCACGTATCCTCATTTATCCTCACGTATCCTCACGTATCCTCACGTATCCTCACGTATCCTCACTTTTCCTCACCTATCCTCACGTATCCTCACGTATCCTCATTTATCCTCACGTATCCTCACGTATCCTCACGTATCCTCACTTATCCTCACGTATCCTCACGTATCCTCACGTATCCTCACGTATCCTCACGTATCCTCACGTATCCTCACGTATTCTCACGTATCCTCACTTATCCTCACGTATCCTCACGTATCCTCACTCATCCTCACGTATCCTATCGTGTCCTCCTCCTCCTCTCGTCTCCTCCTCCTCTCGTCTCCTCCTCTCGTCTCCTCCTCCTCCTCTCGTCTCCTCCTCTCGTCTCGTCTCCTCTCGTCTCCTCCTTCTCCTCTCGTCTCCTCCTCTCATCTCGTCTCCTCCTCTCGTCTCCTCCTCCTCTCGTCTCGTCTCCTCCTCTCGTCTCCTCCTCTCGTCTCGTCTCCTCCTCTCGTCTCCTCCTCCTCCTCTCGTCTCTTCCTCTCGTCTCGTCTCCTCCTCTCGTCTCCTCCTCCTCTCGTCTCCTCCTCTCGTCTCGTCTCCTCCTCTCGTCTCATCTCCTCCTCTCGTCTCCTCCTCTCGTCTCGTCTCCTCCTCTCGCCTCCTCCTCTCGTCTCCTCCTCCTCCTCTCGTCTCGTCTCCTCCTCTCGCCTCCTCCTCTCGTCTCCTCCTCCTCCTCTCGTCTCCTCCTCCTCCTCACGTCTCCTCACGTATCCTCACGTATCCTCACGTATCCTCACGTATCCTCACTTATCCTCACTTATCCTCAAACATCCTCACGTATCCTCAAGTATCCTCACTTATCCTCACTTATCATCACGTATCCTCACGTATCCTCACGTATCCTCACGTATCCTCACGTATCCTCACGTATCCTCACGTATCCTCACTTATCCTCACGTATCCTCACGTATCCTCACGTATCCTCACTTATCCTCACGTATCCTCACTTATCCTCACGTATCCTCACGTATCCTCACGTATCCTCACTTATCCTCACGTATCCTCATTTATCCTCATGTATCCTCACGTATCCTCACGGATCCTCACGGATCCTCATTTATCCTCACGTATCCTCACGTATCCTCACTTATCCTCACGGATCCTATCGTGTCCTCACGGATCCTCATTTATCCTCACGTATCCTCACGTATCCTCACGGATCCTCACGGATCCTCATTTATCCTCACGTATCCTCACGTATCCTCACTTATCCTCACGTATCCTCACGTATCCTCACGGATCCTCACGGATCCTCATCTATCCTCATGTATCCTCACGTATCCTCACGTATCCTCACTCATCCTCACGTATCCTATCGTGTCCTCCTCCTCTCGTCTCGTCTCCTCTCGTCTCGTCTCCTCCTCTCGTCTCCTCCTCCTCCTCTCGTCTCCTCCTCCTCCTCTCGTCTCCTCACGTCTCCTCACGTATCCTCACGTATCCTCACGTATCCTCACGTATCCTCAAGGATCCTCATTTATCCTCACGTATCCTCACGTATCCTCACGTATCCTCACGTATCCTCACGTATTCTCACTTATCCTCACTTATCCTCACGTATCCTCACGTATCCTCATGTATCCTCACGTATCCTCACGTATCCTCACGTATCCTCACTTATCCTCACGTATCCTCACGTATCCTCACGTATTCTCACTTATCCTCACTTATCCTCACGTATCCTCACGTATCCTCACTCATCCTCACGTATCCTATCGTGTCCTCCTCCTACTCTCGTCTCCTCCTCTCATCTCTTCTCCTCTCGTCTCCTCCTCCTCCTCTCGTCTCCTCCTCTCGTCTCCTCCTCTCGTCTCGTCTCGTCTCCTCTCGTCTCGTCTCCTCCTCTCGTCTCCTCCTCCTCTCGTCTCGTCTCCTCCTCCTCTCGTCTCGTCTCCTCCTCTCGTCTCCTCCTCTCGTCTCCTCCTCTCGTCTCCTTCTCCTCTCGTCTCCTCCTCTCGTCTCGTCTCCTCCTCTCGTCTCCTCCTCCTCTCGTCTCCTCCTCCTCCTCTCGTCTCTTCCTCTCGTCTCGTGTCCTCCTCTCGTCTCGTCTCCTCCTCTCGTCTCCTCCTCTCGTCTCCTCCTCTCGTCTCCTCCTCCTCCTCTCGTCTCCTCCTCCTCCTCTCGTCTCTTCCTCTCGTCTCGTCTCCTCCTCTCGTCTCCTCCTCCTCTCGTCTCGTCTCCTCCTCTCGTCTCCTCTCGTCTCGTCTCCTCCTCTCGTCTCCTCCTCCTCTCGTCTCCTCCTCTCGTCTCCTCCTCTCGTTTCCTTCTCCTCTCGTCTCCTCCTCTCGTCTCCTCCTCCTCTCGTCTCGTCTCCTCCTCTCGTCTCCTCCTCTCGTCTCCTCCTCCTCCTCTCGTCTCCTCCTCCTCCTCTCGTCTCCTCCTCCTCCTCTCGTCTCGTCTCCTCCCCTCGTCTCCTCCTCCTCTCGTCTCCTCCTCTCGTCTCGTCTCCTCCTCTCGTCTCCTCCTCCTCTCGTCTCGTCTCCTCCTCTCGCCTCCTCCTCTCGTCTCCTCCTCCTCCTCTCGTCTCCTCCTCCTCCTCTCGTCTCCTCACGTCTCCTCACGTCTCCTCACGTATCCTCACTTATCCTCACGTATCATCACGTATCCTCACTTATCCTCACGTATCCTCACTTATCCTCACGTATCCTCACTTATCCTCACGTATCCTCACTTATCCTCACGTATCCTCACGTATCCTCACGTATCCTCACTTATCCTCACGTATCCTCACGTATCCTCACTTATCCTCACGTATCCTCACTTATCCTCACGTATCCTCACTTATCCTCACGTATCCTCACTTATCCTCACGTCTCCTCACGTATCCTCACGTATCCTCACTTATCCTCACGTCTCCTCACGTATCCTCACGTATCCTCACTTATCCTCACGTATCCTCACGTATCCTCACGTATCCTCACTTATCCTCACTTATCCTCACTTATCCTCACGTATCCTCACGTATCCTCACTTATCCTCACGTATCCTCACGTATCCTCACTTATCCTCATTTATCCTCACATATCCTCACGTATCCTCACATATCCTCACGTATCCTCACGTATCCTCACGTATCCTCAAGTATCCTCACGTATCCTCATTTATCCTCACGTATCCTCACGTATCCTCACGTATCCTCACGTATCCTCCCGTATCCTCACTTATCCTCACGTATCCTCACGTATCCTCACGTATCCTCACAGATCCTCACGTATCCTCACGTATCCTCACGTATCCTCACGTATTCTCACGTATCCTCACTTATCCTCACGTATCCTCACGTATCCTCACGTATCCTCACTCATCCTCACTCATCCTCACTTATCCTCACTTATCCTCACGTATCCTCAAGTATCCTCAAGTATCCTCACTCATCCTCACGTATCCTCACGGATCCTCACGGATCCTCATTTATCCTCACGTATCCTCACGTATCCTAACGTATCCTCACGTATCCTCATTTATCCTCACGTATCCTCACGTATCCTCACGTATCCTCACGTATCCTCACTTATCCTCACGTATCCTCACGTATCCTCACGGATCCTCACGGATCCTTATTTATCCTCATGTATCCTCACGTATCCTCACGTATCCTCACTCATCCTCACGTATCCTATCGTGTCCTCCTCCTCTCGTCTCCTCCTCTCGTCTCGTCTCCTCTCGTCTCGTCTCCTCCTCTCGTCTCCTCCTCCTCCTCTCGTCTCCTCCTCCTCCTCTCGTCTCCTCACGTATCCTCACGTATCCTCACTCATCCTCACGTATCCTCACGTATCCTCACGGATCCTCATTTATCCTCACGTATCCTCACGTATCCTCACGTATCCTCACGTATTCTCACTTATCCTCACTTATCCTCACGTATCCTCACGTATCCTCACGTATCCTCACGTATCCTCACGTATCCTCACGTATCCTCACTTATCCTCACGTATCCTCACGTATCCTCACGTATCCTCACGTATCCTCACTTATCCTCACTTATCCTTACGTATCCTCACTCATCCTCACTTATCCTCACGTATCCTCACTTATCCTCACGTATCCTCACGTATCCTCACGTATCCTCACGTATCCTCACGTATCCTCACGAATCCTCACTTATCCTCACTTATCCTCACGTATCCTCATTTATCCTCACGTATCCTCACGTATCCTCACGTATCCTCACGTATCCTCACTTTTCCTCACCTATCCTCACGTATCCTCACGTATCCTCATTTATCCTCACGTATCCTCACGTATCCTCACGTATCCTCACTTATCCTCACGTATCCTCACGTATCCTCACGTATCCTCACGTATCCTCACGTATCCTCACGTATCCTCACGTATTCTCACGTATCCTCACTTATCCTCACGTATCCTCACGTATCCTCACTCATCCTCACGTATCCTATCGTGTCCTCCTCCTCCTCTCGTCTCCTCCTCCTCTCGTCTCCTCCTCTCGTCTCCTCCTCCTCCTCTCGTCTCCTCCTCTCGTCTCGTCTCCTCTCGTCTCCTCCTCCTCCTCTCGTCTCCTCCTCTCGTCTCGTCTCCTCTCGTCTCGTCTCCTCCTCTCGTCTCCTCCTCTCGTCTCGTCTCCTCTCGTCTCGTCTCCTCCTCTCGTCTCCTCCTCCTCTCGTCTCGTCTCCTCCTCTCGTCTCCTCATCTCGTCTCCTTCTCCTCTCGTCTCCTCCTCTCATCTCGTCTCCTCCTCTCGTCTCCTCCTCCTCTCGTCTCGTCTCCTCCTCTCGTCTCCTCCTCTCGTCTCCTCCTCCTCCTCTCGTCTCCTCCTCCTCCTCTCGTCTCTTCCTCTCGTCTCGTCTCCTCCTCTCGTCTCCTCCTCCTCTCGTCTCCTCCTCTCGTCTCGTCTCCTCCTCTCGTCTCATCTCCTCCTCTCGTCTCCTCCTCTCGTCTCGTCTCCTCCTCTCGCCTCCTCCTCTCGTCTCCTCCTCCTCCTCTCGTCTCGTCTCCTCCTCTCGCCTCCTCCTCTCGTCTCCTCCTCCTCCTCTCGTCTCCTCCTCCTCCTCACGTCTCCTCACGTATCCTCACGTATCCTCACGTATCCTCACGTATCCTCACGTATCCTCACTTATCCTCAAACATCCTCACGTATCCTCAAGTATCCTCACTTATCCTCACTTATCATCACGTATCCTCACGTATCCTCACGTATCCTCACGTATCCTCACGTATCCTCACGTATCCTCACGTATCCTCACTTATCCTCACGTATCCTCACGTATCCTCACTTATCCTCACGTATCCTCACTTATCCTCACGTATCCTCACGTATCCTCACGTATCCTCACTTATCCTCACGTATCCTCACTTATCCTCACGTATCCTCACGTATCCTCACGTATCCTCACGTATCCTCACTTATCCTCACGTATCCTCACGTATCCTCACTTATCCTCACTTATCCCCACGTATCCTCATTTATCCTCAAGTATCCTCACGTATCCTCATTTATCCTCACGTATCCTCACATATCCTCACGTATCCTCACGTATCCTCACGTATCCTCACGTATCCTCACTTATCCTCACGTATCCTCAAGTGTCTTCACGTATCCTCATTTATCCTCACGTATCCTCACGTATCCTCACGCATCCTCACGTATCCTCACGTATCCTCACTCATCCTCACGTATCCTATCGTGTCCTCCTCCTCTCGTCTCCTCCTCTCGTCTCGTCTCCTCTCGTCTCCTCCTCCTCCTCTCCTCTCGTCTCCTCCTCTCGTCTCGTCTCCTCTCGTCTCGTCTCCTCCTCTCGTCTCCTCCTCTCGTCTCGTCTCCTCCTCTCGTCTCCTCCTCTCGTCTCCTCCTCCTCTCGTCTCGTCTCCTCCTCTCGTCTCCTCCTCTCGTCTCCTTCTCCTCTCGTCTCCTCCTCTCGTCTCGTCTCCTCCTCTCGTCTCCTCCTCCTCTCGTCTCGTCTCCTCTCGTCTCCTCCTCTCGTCTCGTCTCCTCCTCTCGTCTCCTCCTCCTCCTCTCGTCTCTTCCTCTCGTCTCGTGTCCTCCTCTCGTCTCCTCCTCCTCCTCTCGTCTCCTCCTCCTCCTCTCGTCTCTTCCTCTCGTCTCGTCTCCTCCTCTCGTCTCCTCCTCCTCTCGTCTCCTCCTCTCGTCTCCTCCTCCTCCTCTCGTCTCCTCCTCCTCCTCTCGTCTCCTCCTCCTCCTCTCGTCTCTTCCTCTCGTCTCGTCTCCTCCTCTCGTCTCTTCCTCTCGTCTCGTCTCCTCCTCTCGTCTCATCTCCTCCTCTCGTCTCCTCCTCCTCTCGTCTCGTCTCCTCCTCTCGCCTCCTCCTCTCGTCTCCTCCTCCTCCTCTCGTCTCCTCACGTCTCCTCACGTCTCCTCACGTATCCTCACGTCTCCTCACGTATCCTCACGTATCCTCACGTATCCTCACGTATCCTCACTTATTCTCACGTATCTTCACTTATCCTCACGTATCCTCACTTATCCTCACGTATCCTCACGTATCCTCAAGTATCCTCACTTATCCTCACGTATCCTCACTTATTCTCACGTATCCTCACTTATCCTCACGTATCCTCACGTATCCTCACTTATCCTCACGTATCCTCACTTATCCTCACGTATCCTCACGTATCCTCACGTATCCTCACGTATCCTCACGTATCCTCACGTATCCTCACGTATCCTCACTTATCCTCACGTATCCTCACGTATCCTCACGTATCCTCACGTATCCTCACTTATCCTCACTTATCCTCACGTATCCTCACGTATCCTCATTTATCCTCACTTATCCTCACGTATCCTCACGTATCCTCACGTATCCTCACTTATCCTCACGTATCCTCACGTATCCTCACGTATCCTCACGTATCCTCACGTATCCTCACTTATCCTCACGTATCCTCACTTATCCTCACGTATCCTCACTTATCCTCACGTATCTTCACTTATCCTCACGTATCCTCACGTATCCTCACGTATCCTCACTTATCCTCACGTATCCTCACTTATCCTCACGTATCCTCACTTATCCTCACGTATCCTCACGTATCCTCACGTATCCTCACGTATCCTCACGTATCCTCACGTATCCTCACTTATTCTCACGTATCTTCACTTATCCTCACGTATCCTCACTTATCCTCACGTATCCTCACGTATCCTCAAGTATCCTCACTTATCCTCACGTATCCTCACTTATTCTCACGTATCCTCACTTATCCTCACGTATCCTCACTTATCCTCACGTATCCTCACGTATCCTCACGTATCCTCACGTATCCTCACGTATCCTCACGTATCCTCACTTATCCTCACTTATCCTTACGTATCCTCACGTATCCTCATTTATCCTCACGTATCCTCACGTATCCTCACGTATCCTCACGTATCCTCATTTATCCTCACGTATCCTCACGTATCCTCACGTATCCTCACGTATCCTCACGTATCCTCACGTATCCTCACGTATCCTCACGTATTCTCACGTATCCTCACTTATCCTCACGTATCCTCACGTATCCTCACTCATCCTCACGTATCCTATCGTGTCCTCCTCCTCCTCTCGTCTCCTCCTCCTCTCGTCTCCTCCTCTCGTCTCCTCCTCCTCCTCTCGTCTCCTCCTCTCGTCTCGTCTCCTCTCGTCTCCTCCTCCTCCTCTCGTCTCCTCCTCTCGTCTCGTCTCCTCTCGTCTCGTCTCGTCTCCTCCTCTCGTCTCCTCCTCTCGTCTCGTCTCCTCTCGTCTCGTCTCCTCCTCTCGTCTCCTCCTCCTCTCTTCTCGTCTCCTCCTCTCGTCTCCTCATCTCGTCTCCTTCTCCTCTCGTCTCCTCCTCTCATCTCGTCTCCTCCTCTCGTCTCCTCCTCCTCTCGTCTCGTCTCCTCCTCTCGTCTCCTCCTCTCGTCTCCTCCTCCTCCTCTCGTCTCCTCCTCCTCCTCTCGTCTCTTCCTCTCGTCTCGTCTCCTCCTCTCGTCTCCTCCTCCTCTCGTCTCCTCCTCTCGTCTCGTCTCCTCCTCTCGTCTCATCTCCTCCTCTCGTCTCCTCCTCTCGTCTCGTCTCCTCCTCTCGCCTCCTCCTCTCGTCTCCTCCTCCTCCTCTCGTCTCCTCCTCCTCCTCACGTCTCCTCACGTATCCTCACGTATCCTCACGTATCCTCACGTATCCTCACGTATCCTCACGTATCCTCACTTATCCTCACGTATCCTCACGTATCCTCACGTATCCTCACTTATCCTCACGTATCCTCACTTATCCTCACGTATCCTCACGTATCCTCACGTATCCTCACTTATCCTCACGTATCCTCACTTATCCTCACGTATCCTCACGTATCCTCACGTATCCTCACGTATCCTCACTTATCCTCACGTATCCTCACGCATCCTCACTTATCCTCACTTATCCCCACGTATCCTCATTTATCCTCAAGTATCCTCACGTATCCTCACGTATCCTCAAGTATCTTCACGTATCCTCATTTATCCTCACGTATCCTCACATATCCTCACGTATCCTCACGTATCCTCACGTATCCTCACGTATCCTCACGTATCCTCACTTATCCTCACGTATCCTCAAGTATCTTCACGTATCCTCATTTATCCTCACGTATACTCACGTATCCTCACGTATCCTCACGTATCCTCACTTATCCTCACGTATCCTCACGTATCCTCACGTGTCCTCACGGATCCTCATTTATCCTCACGTATCCTCACGTATCCTCACGTATTCTCACGTATCCTCACTTATCCTCACGTATCCTCACGTATCCTCACTCATCCTCACGTATCCTATCGTGTCCTCCTCCTCTCGTCTCGTCTCCTCTCGTCTCGTCTCCTCTCGTCTCCTCCTCCTCCTCTCGTCTCCTCCTCTCGTCTCGTCTCCTCCTCTCGTCTCGTCTCCTCTCGTCTCCTCTCGTCTCCTCCTCCTCCTCTCGTCTCCTCCTCTCGTCTCGTCTCCTCTCGTCTCGTCTCCTCTCGTCTCGTCTCCTCCTCTCGTCTCGTCTCGTCTCCTCTCGTCTCCTCCTCCTCTCGTCTCCTCCTCCTCTCGTCTCCTCCTCTCGTCTCCTCCTCTCGTCTCCTCCTCCTCTCGTCTCGTCTCCTCCTCTCGTCTCGTCTCCTCCTCTCGTCTCCTCCTCTCGTCTCCTTCTCCTCTCGTCTCCTCCTCTCGTCTCGTCTCCTCCTCTCGTCTCCTCCTCCTCTCGTCTCCTCCTCTCGTCTCGTCTCCTCCTCTCGTCTCCTCCTCCTCCTCTCGTCTCCTCCTCCTCCTCTCGTCTCCTCCTCCTCCTCTCGTCTCCTCCTCTCGTCTCGTCTCCTCCTCTCGTCTCGTCTCCTCCTCTCGTCTCCTCCTCCTCTCGTCTCGTCTCCTCCTCTCGCCTCCTCCTCTCGTCTCCTCCTCCTCCTCACGTCTCCTCACGTCTCCTCACGTATCCTCACGTATCCTCACGTATCCTTACTGATCCTCACGTATCCTCATTTATCCTTTCGTATCCTCACTTATCCTCACGTATCCTCACGTATCCTCATTTATCCTCACGTATCCTCACGTATCCTCACTTATCCTCACGTATCCTCACTTATCCTCACGTATCCTCACTTATCCTCACGTATCCTCACTTATCCTCACGTATCCTCATTTATCCTCATTTATCCTCACGTATCCTCACGTATCCTCACGTATCCTCACTTATCCTCACGTATCCTCTTGTATCCTCACGTATCCTCATGTATCCTCACGTATCCTCACTTATCCTCACGTATCCTCACGTATCCTCACTTATCCTCACTTATCCTCACGTATCCTCACTTATCCTCACGTATCCTCTCGTCTCGTCTCCTCCTCTCGTCTCCTCCTCTCGTCTCCTCCTCCTCTCCTCTCGTCTCCTCCTCTCGTCTCGTCTCCTCTCGTCTCGTCTCCTCCTCTCGTATCCTCCTCTCGTCTCGTCTCCTCCTCTCGTCTCCTCCTTTCTTATCTTCCTCTCGTCTCCTCCTCTCATCTCCTCCTCTCATCTCGTCTCCTCTCGTCTCGTCTCCTCCTCTCGTCTCCTCCTCCTCTCGTCTCGTCTCCTCCTCTCGTCTCCTCCTCCTCTCGTCTCGTCTCCTCCTCTCGTCTCCTCCTCCTCTCGTCTCCTCCTCCTCTCGTCTCCTCCTCTCGTCTCCTCCTCCTCCTCTCGTGTCCTCCTCTCGTCTCCTCCTCCTCCTCTCGTCTCGTCTCCTCCTCTCGTCTCCTCCTCTCGTCTCCTCCTCCTCCTCTCGTGTCCTCCTCTCGTCTCCTCCTCCTCCTCTCGTCTCCTCCTCCTCCTCTCGTCTCCTCCTCTCGTCTCGTCTCCTCTCGTCTCGTCTCCTCCTCTCGTCTCCTCCTCTCGTCTCGTCTCCTCTCGTCTCGTCTCCTCCTCTCGTCTCCTCCTCCTCTCGTCTCGTCTCCTCCTCTCGTCTCCTCATCTCGTCTCCTTCTCCTCTCGTCTCCTCCTCTCATCTCGTCTCCTCCTCTCGTCTCCTCCTCCTCTCGTCTCGTCTCCTCCTCTCGTCTCCTCCTCTCGTCTCCTCCTCCTCCTCTCGTCTCCTCCTCCTACTCTCGTCTCCTCCTCCTCCTCTCGTCTCTTCCTCTCGTCTCGTCTCCTCCTCTCGTCTCCTCCTCTCGTCTCGTCTCCTCCTCTCGTCTCATCTCCTCCTCTCGTCTCCTCCTCTCGTCTCGTCTCCTCCTCTCGCCTCCTCCTCTCGTCTCCTCCTCCTCCTCTCGTCTCGTCTCCTCCTCTCGCCTCCTCCTCTCGTCTCCTCCTCCTCCTCTCGTCTCCTCCTCCTCCTCACGTCTCCTCACGTCTCCTCACGTATCCTCACGTATCCTCACGTATCCTCACTTATTCTCACGTATCTTCACTTATCCTCACGTATCCTCACTTATCCTCAAACATCCTCACGTATCCTCAAGTATCCTCACTTATCCTCACGTATCATCACGTATCCTCACGTATCCTCACGTATCCTCACGTATCCTCACGTATCCTCACTTATCCTCACGTATCCTCACTTATCCTCACGTATCCTCACTTATCCTCACGTATCCTCACTTATCCTCACGTATCCTCACTTATCCTCACGTATCCTCACTTATCCTCACGTATCCTCACTTATCCTCACGTATCCTCACGTATCCTCACGTATCCTCACGTAGCCTCACGTATCCTCACTTATCCTCACGTATCCTCACGTATCCTCACTTATCCTCACTTATCCCCACGTATCCTCATTTATCCTCAAGTATCCTCACGTATCCTCAAGTATCTTCACGTATCCTCATTTATCCTCACGTATCCTCACATATCCTCACGTATCCTCACGTATCCTCACGTATCCTCACGTATCCTCACGTATCCTCACGTATCCTCACTTATCCTCACGTATCCTCAAGTATCTTCACGTATCCTCATTTATCCTCACGTATCCTCACGTATCCTCACGTATCCTCACGTATCCTCACGTATCCTCATTTATCCTCACGTATCCTCACGTATCCTCACGTATCCTCACGTATCCTCACGTATCCTCACGTATCCTCACTTATCCTCACGTATCCTCACGTATCCTCACGTATCCTCACGTATCCTCACGTATCCTCACGTATTCTCACGTATCCTCATTTATCCTCACGTATCCTCACGTATCCTCACGTATCCTCAAGTATCTTCACGTATCCTCATTTATCCTCACGTATCCTCACGTATCCTCACGTATCCTCACGTATCCTCACTCATCCTCACGTATCCTATCGTGTCCTCCTCCTCTCGTGTCCTCCTCTCGTCTCCTCCTCTCGTCTCGTCTCCTCTCGTCTCGTCTCCTCCTCTCGTCTCGTCTCGTCTCCTCCTCTCGTCTCCTCCTCCTCTCGTCTCGTCTCCTCCTCTCGTCTCATCTCCTCCTCTCGTCTCGTCTCCTCCTCTCGTCTCCTCCTCCTCTCGTCTCGTCTCCTCCTCTCGTCTCATCTCCTCCTCTCGTCTCCTCCTCCTCTCGTCTCGTCTCCTCCTCTCGCCTCCTCCTCTCGTCTCCTCCTCCTCCTCACGTCTCCTCACGTCTCCTCACGTATCCTCACGTATCCTCACGTATCCTCACTGATCCTCACGTATCCTCACTTATCCTCACGTATCCTCACGTATCCTCATTTATCCTCACGTATCCTCACGTATCCTCACTTATCCTCACGTATCCTCACGTATCCTCACTTATCCTCACGTATCCTCATTTATCCTCATTTATCCTCACGTATCCTCACGTATCCTCACGTATCCTCACTTATCCTCGCGTATCCTCACGTATCCTCACGTATCCTCACTTATCCTCACGTATCCTCACTTATCCTCACTTATCCTCACGTATCCTCACTTATCCTCACGTATCCTCTCGTCTCGTCTCCTCCTCTCGTCTCCTCCTCTCGTCTCGTCTCCTCTCGTCTCGTCTCCTCCTCTCGTATCCTCCTCTCGTCTCGTCTCCTCCTCTCGTCTCGTCTCCTCTCGTCTCGTCTCCTCCTCTCGTCTCGTCTCCTCCTTTCTTATCTTCCTCTCGTCTCCTCCTCTCATCTCCTCCTCTCATCTCGTCTCCTCTCGTCTCGTCTCCTCCTCTCGTCTCCTCCTCCTCTCGTCTCGTCTCCTCCTCTCGTCTCCTCCTCCTCTCGTCTCGTCTCCTCCTCTCGTCTCCTCCTCCTCTCGTCTCCTCCTCTTCTCGTCTCCTCCTCTCGTCTCCTCCTCCTCCTCTCGTCTCGTCTCCTCCTCTCGTCTCCTCCTCCTCTCGTCTCGTCTCCTCCTCTCGTCTCCTCCTCCTCTCGTCTCGTCTCCTCCTCTCGTCTCCTCCTCTCGTCTCGTCTCCTCCTTTCTTATCTTCCTCTCGTCTCCTCCTCTCATCTCCTCCTCTCATCTCGTCTCCTCTCGTCTCGTCTCCTCCTCTCGTCTCCTCCTCCTCTCGTCTCGTCTCCTCCTCTCGTCTCCTCCTCCTCTCGTCTCGTCTCCTCCTCTCGTCTCTTCCTCCTCTCGTCTCCTCCTCTTCTCGTCTCCTCCTCTCGTCTCCTCCTCCTCCTCTCGTCTCGTCTCCTCCTCTCGTCTCCTCCTCCTCTCGTCTCGTCTCCTCCTCTCGTCTCCTCCTCCTCTCGTCTCGTCTCCTCCTCTCGTCTCCTCCTCCTCTCGTCTCCTCCTCCTCTCGTCTCCTCCTCTCGTCTCCTCCTCCTCCTCTCGTGTCCTCCTCTCGTCTCCTCCTCCTCCTCTCGTCTCGTCTCCTCCTCTCGTCTCCTCCTCCTCTCGTCTCCTCCTCCTCTCGTCTCCTCCTCTCGTCTCCTCCTCCTCCTCTCGTGTCCTCCTCTCGTCTCCTCCTCCTCCTCTCGTCTCGTCTCCTCCTCTCGTCTCCTCGTCCTCTCGTCTCCTCCTCTAGTCTCGTCTCCTTCTCTCGTCTCCTCCTCTCGTCTCCTCCTCCTCTCGTCTCCTCCTCTCGTCTCCTCCTCTCGTCTCGTCTCCTCCTCTCATCTCCTCCTCTCGTCTCCTCCTCTCGTCTCCTCCTCTCGTCTCGTCTCCTCACGTCTCCTCACGTCTCCTCACGTCTCCTCACGTCTCCTCACGTATCCTCACGTATCCTCACGTATCCTCACTTATCCTCACGTATCCTCACGTATCCTCACGTATCCTCACGTATCCTCACTTATCCTCACGTATCCTCACGTATCCTCACTTATCCTCACTTATCCTCACGTATCCTCACTTATCCTCACGTATCCTCTCGTCTCGTCTCCTCCTCTCGTCTCCTCCTCTCATCTCCTCCTCCTCTCCTCTCGTCTCCTCCTCTCGTCTCGTCTCCTCTCGTCTCGTCTCCTCCTCTCGTATCCTCCTCTCGTCTCGTCTCCTCCTCTCGTCTCCTCCTTTCTTATCTTCCTCTCGTCTCCTCCTCTCATCTCGTCTCCTCTCGTCTCGTCTCCTCCTCTCGTCTCCTCCTCCTCTCGTCTCGTCTCCTCCTCTCGTCTCCTCCTCCTCTCGTCTCGTCTCCTCCTCTCGTCTCCTCCTCCTCTCGTCTCCTCCTCCTCTCGTCTCCTCCTCTCGTCTCCTTTTCCTCCTCTCGTGTCCTCCTCTCGTCTCCTCCTCCTCCTCTCGTCTCGTCTCCTCCTCTCGTCTCCTCCTCCTCCTGTCGTGTCCTCCTCTCGTCTCCTCCTCCTCCTCTCGTGTCCTCCTCCTCCTCTCGTCTCCTCCTCTCGTCTCGTCTCCTCTCGTCTCGTCTCCTCCTCTCGTCTCCTCCTCTCGTCTCGTCTCCTCTCGTCTCGTCTCCTCCTCTCGTCTCCTCCTCCTCTCGTCTCGTCTCCTCCTCTCGTCTCCTCATCTCGTCTCCTTCTCCTCTCGTCTCCTCCTCTCATCTCGTCTCCTCCTCTCGTCTCCTCCTCCTCTCGTCTCGTCTCCTCCTCTCGTCTCCTCCTCTCGTCTCCTCCTCCTCCTCTCGTCTCCTCCTCTCGTCTCGTCTCCTCTCGTCTCCTCCTCCTCCTCTCGTCTCCTCCTCTCGTCTCGTCTCCTCTCGTCTCGTCTCCTCCTCTCGTCTCGTCTCGTCTCCTCCTCTCGTCTCCTCCTCTCGTCTCGTCTCCTCCTCTCGTCTCCTCCTCCTCTCGTCTCGTCTCCTCCTCTCGTCTCATCTCCTCCTCTCTTCTCCTCCTCCTCTCGTCTCGTCTCCTCCTCTCGCCTCCTCCTCTCGTCTCCTCCTCCTCCTCACGTCTCCTCACGTCTCCTCACGTATCCTCACGTATCCTCACTGATCCTCACTGATCCTCACGTATCCTCACTTATCCTCACGTATCCTCACGTATCCTCATTTATCCTCACGTATCCTCACGTATCCTCACTTATCCTCACGTATCCTCACTTATCCTCACGTATCCTCACTTATCCTCACGTATCCTCATTTATCCTCATTTATCCTCACGTATCCTCACGTATCCTCACGTATCCTCACTTATCCTCACGTATCCTCAGGTATCCTCACGTATCCTCACGTATCCTCACGTATCCTCACTTATCCTCACGTATCCTCACTTATCCTCACGTATCCTCTCGTCTCGTCTCCTCCTCTCGTCTCCTCCTCTCGTCTCCTCCTCTCGTCTCCTCCTCTCGTCTCCTCCTCTCGTCTCCTCCTCTCGTCTCCTCCTCTCGTCTCGTCTCGTCTCGTCTCCTCCTCTCGTCTCCTCCTCTCATCTCCTCCTCTCATCTCGTCTCCTCTCGTCTTGTCTCCTCCTCTCGTCTCCTCCTCCTCCTCTCGTCTCGTCTCCTCCTCTCGTCTCCTCCTCCTCTCGTCTCCTCCTCCTCTCGTCTCCTCCTCTCGTCTCCTCCTCCTCCTCTCGTCTCCTCCTCTCGTCTCGTCTCCTCCTCTCGTCTCCTCCTCTCGTCTCCTTCTCCTCTCGTCTCCTCCTCCTCTAGTCTCGTCTCCTTCTCTCGTCTCCTCCTCTCGTCTCCTCCTCCTCTCGTCTCGTCTCCTCCTCTCGTCTCGTCTCCTCCTCTCATCTCCTCCTCTCGTCTCCTCCTCTCGTCTCGTCTCCTCACGTCTCCTCACGTCTCCTCACGTCTCCTCACGTCTCCTCACGTCTCCTCACGTATCCTCACGTATCCTCACGTATCCTCACTTATCCTCACGTATCTTCACTTATCCTCACGTATCCTCACGTATCCTCACGTATCCTCACTTATCCTCACGTATCTTCACTTATCCTCACGTATCCTCACGTATCCTCACGCATCCTCACTTATCCTCACTTATCCTCACGTCTCCTCACGTATCCTCACTTATCCTCACGTATCCTCACGTATCCTCACGTATCCTCACTTATCCTCACGTATCTTCACTTATCCTCACGTATCCTCACGTATCCTCACTTATCCTCACGTATCCTCACGTATCCTCACGTATCCTCACTTATCCTCACGTATCCTCACGTATCCTCACTTATCCTCACTTATCCTCAAGTATCCTCACTTATCCTCACGTATCCTCTCGTCTCCTCCTCCTCCTCTCGTCTCCTCCTCCTCCTCTCGTCTCCTCACGTCTCCTCACGTCTCCTCACGTATCCTCACGTATCCTCACGTATCCTCACGGATCCTCACGGATCCTCACGGATCCTCACTCATCCTCACGTATCCTATCGTGTCCTCCTCCTCTCGTCTCGTCTCCTCCTCTCGTCTCGTCTCCTCCTCTCGTCTCGTCTCCTCCTCTCGTCTCCTCCTCCTCTCGTCTCGTCTCCTCCTCTCGTCTCCTCCTCCTCTCGTCTCCTCCTCTCGTCTCCTCCTCCTCCTCTCGTGTCCTCCTCTCGTCTCCTCCTCCTCCTCTCGTCTCGTCTCCTCCTCTCGTCTCCTCCTCCTCCTCTCGTGTCCTCCTCTCGTCTCCTCCTCCTCCTCTCGTCTCCTCCTCCTCCTCTCGTCTCCTCCTCTCGTCTCGTCTCCTCTCGTCTCGTCTCCTCCTCTCGTCTCCTCCTCTCGTCTCGTCTCCTCTCGTCTCGTCTCCTCCTCTCGTCTCCTCCTCCTCTCGTCTCGTCTCCTCCTCTCGTCTCCTCATCTCGTCTCCTTCTCCTCTCGTCTCCTCCTCTCATCTCGTCTCCTCCTCTCGTCTCCTCCTCCTCTCGTCTCGTCTCCTCCTCTCGTCTCCTCCTCTCGTCTCCTCCTCCTCCTCTCGTCTCCTCCTCCTCCACTCGTCTCCTCCTCCTCCTCTCGTCTCTTCCTCTCGTCTCGTCTCCTCCTCTCGTCTCCTCCTCCTCTCGTCTCCTCCTCTCGTCTCGTCTCCTCCTCTCGTCTCATCTCCTCCTCTCGTCTCGTCTCCTCCTCTCGCCTCCTCCTCTCGTCTCCTCCTCCTCCTCTCGTCTCGTCTCCTCCTCTCGCCTCCTCCTCTCGTCTCCTCCTCCTCCTCTCGTCTCCTCCTCCTCCTCACGTCTCCTCACGTATCCTCACTTATTCTCACGTATCCTCACGTATCCTCACGTATCCTCACGTATCCTCACGTATCCTCACTTATCCTCAAACATCCTCACGTATCCTCAAGTATCCTCACTTATCCTCACGTATCATCACGTATCCTCACGTATCCTCACGTATCCTCACGTATCCTCACGTATCCTCACGTATCCTCACTTATCCTCACGTATCCTCACGTATCCTCACGTATCCTCACTTATCCTCACGTATCCTCACTTATCCTCACGTATCCTCACGTATCCTCACGTATCCTCACTTATCCTCACGTATCCTCACTTATCCTCACGTATCCTCACGTATCCTCACGTATCCTCACGTATCCTCACGTAGCCTCACGTATCCTCATTTATCCTCAAGTATCCTCACGTATCCTCACGTATCCTCAAGTATCTTCACGTATCCTCATTTATCCTCACGTATCCTCACATATCCTCACGTATCCTCACGTATCCTCACGTATCCTCACGTATCCTCACTTATCCTCACGTATCCTCAAGTATCTTCACGTATCCTCATTTATCCTCACGTATCCTCACGTATCCTCACGTATCCTCACTTATCCTCACGTATCCTCACGTATCCTCACGTGTCCTCACGGATCCTCATTTATCCTCACGTATCCTCACGTATCCTCACGTATTCTCACGTATCCTCACTTATCCTCACGTATCCTCACGTATCCTCACTCATCCTCACGTATCCTATCGTGTCCTCCTCCTCTCGTCTCCTCCTCTCGTCTCGTCTCCTCTCGTCTCCTCCTCCTCCTCTCGTCTCCTCCTCTCGTCTCGTCTCCTCTCGTCTCGTCTCCTCCTCTCGTCTCGTCTCGTCTCCTCCTCTCGTCTCCTCCTCTCGTCTCGTCTCCTCCTCTCGTCTCCTCCTCCTCTCGTCTCGTCTCCTCCTCTCGTCTCATCTCCTCCTCTCGTCTCCTCCTCCTCTCGTCTCGTCTCCTCCTCTCGCCTCCTCCTCTCGTCTCCTCCTCCTCCTCACGTCTCCTCACGTCTCCTCACGTCTCCTCACGTATCCTCACGTATCCTCACTGATCCTCACGTATCCTCACTTATCCTCACGTATCCTCACGTATCCTCATTTATCCTCACGTATCCTCACGTATCCTCACTTATCCTCACGTATCCTCACTTATCCTCACGTATCCTCACTTATCCTCACGTATCCTCATTTATCCTCATTTATCCTCACGTATCCTCACGTATCCTCACGTATCCTCACTTATCCTCACGTATCCTCACGTATCCTCACGTATCCTCTCGTCTCCTCACGTCTCCTCACGTCTCCTCACGTATCCTCACGTATCCTCACGTATCCTCACGTATCCTCACTTATCCTCACGTATCCTCACGTATCCTCACTTATCCTCACGTATCCTCACGGATCCTCACGGATCCTCATTTATCCTCACATATCCTCACGTATCCTCACTTATCCTCACGTATCCTCACGTATCCTCACGTATCCTCACGTATCCTCACGTATCCTCACTTATCCTCACGTATCCTCACGTCTCCTCACGTCTCCTCACGTATCCTCACGTATCCTCACGTATCCTCACTTATCCTCACGTATCTTCACTTATCCTCACTTATCCTCTCGTCTCCTCCTCCTCCTCTCGTCTCCTCCTCTCGTCTCCTCACGTCTCCTCACGTCTCCTCACGTCTCCTCACGTCTCCTCACGTCTCCTCACGTATCCTCACTTATCCTCACGTATCCTCACATATCCTCACGTATCCTCACGTATCCTCACGTATCCTCACTTATCCTCACGTATCCTCACGTATCCTCACGTATCCTCACGTATCCTCAAGTATCCTCACTTATCCTCACTTATCCTCACGTATCCTCACGTATCCTCACGTATCCTCACGTATCCTCACTTATCCTCACGTATCCTCACGTATCCTCACGTATCCTCACGTATCCTCACTTATCCTCACTTATCCTCACGTATCCTCACTTATCCTCTCGTCTCCTCCTCCTCCTCTCGTCTCCTCCTCTCGTCTCGTCTCCTCTCGTCTCCTCCTCCTCCTCTCGTCTTCTCCTCTCGTCTTCTCCTCTCGTCTCGTCTCCTCTCGTCTCGTCTCCTCTCGTCTCCTCCTCCTCTCGTCTCGTCTCGTCTCGTCTCCTCCTCTCGTCTCCTCCTCTCTTCTCCTCCTCTCGTCTCCTCCTCCTCTCCTCTCGTCTCCTCCTCTCGTCTCGTCTCCTCTCGTCTCGTCTCCTCCTCTCGTATCCTCCTCTCGTCTCGTTTCCTCCTCTCGTCTCCTCCTTTCTTATCTTCCTCTCGTCTCCTCCTCTCGTCTCCTCCTCTCATCTCGTCTCCTCTCGTCTCGTCTCCTCCTCTCGTCTCCTCCTCTCGTCTCCTCCTCCTCTCGTCTCGTCTCCTCCTCTCGTCTCATCTCCTCCTCTCGTCTCCTCCTCCTCTCGTCTCGTCTCCTCCTCTCGCCTCCTCCTCTCGTCTCCTCCTCCTCCTCACGTCTCCTCACGTCTCCTCACGTCTCCTCACGTATCCTCACGTATCCTCACTTATCCTCACGTATCCTCACGTATCCTCATTTATCCTCACGTATCCTCACGTATCCTCACTTATCCTCACGTATCCTCACTTATCCTCACGTATCCTCACTTATCCTCACGTATCCTCATTTATCCTCATTTATCCTCACGTATCCTCACGTATCCTCACGTATCCTCACGTCTCCTCACGTCTCCTCACGTATCCTCACGTATCCTCACATTATCCTCACGTATCTTCACTTATCCTCACGTATCCTCTCGTCTCCTCACGTCTCCTCACGTCTCCTCACGTATCCTCACGTATCCTCACGTATCCTCACTTATCCTCACGTATCCTCACGTATCCTCACTTATCCTCACGTATCCTCACGTATCCTCACGGATCCTCATTTATCCTCACATATCCTCACGTATCCTCACTTATCCTCACGTATCCTCACGTATCCTCACGTATCCTCACGTATCCTCACGTATCCTCACTTATCCTCACGTATCCTCACGTCTCCTCACGTCTCCTCACGTATCCTCACGTATCCTCACGTATCCTCACTTATCCTCACGTATCTTCACTTATCCTCACTTATCCTCTCGTCTCCTCCTCCTCCTCTCGTCTCCTCCTCTCGTCTCCTCACGTCTCCTCACGTCTCCTCACGTCTCCTCACGTCTCCTCACGTCTCCTCACGTATCCTCACTTATCCTCACGTATCCTCACGTATCCTCACGTATCCTCACGTATCCTCACGTATCCTCACTTATCCTCACGTATCCTCACGTATCCTCACGTATCCTCACGTATCCTCACTTATCCTCACTTATCCTCACGTATCCTCACGTATCCTCACGTATCCTCACGTATCCTCACTTATCCTCACGTATCCTCACGTATCCTCACGTATCCTCACGTATCCTCACTTATCCTCACTTATCCTCACGTATCCTCACTTATCCTCACGTATCCTCTCGTCTCCTCCTCCTCCTCTCGTCTCCTCCTCTCGTCTCGTCTCCTCTCGTCTCCTCCTCCTCCTCTCGTCTTCTCCTCTCGTCTCGTCTCCTCTCGTCTCGTCTCCTCCTCTCGTCTCCTCCTCTCGTCTCCTCCTCCTCTCGTCTCGTCTCGTCTCGTCTCCTCCTCTCGTCTCCTCCTCTCTTCTCCTCCTCTCGTCTCCTCCTCCTCTCCTCTCGTCTCCTCCTCTCGTCTCGTCTCCTCTCGTCTCGTCTCCTCCTCTCGTATCCTCCTCTCGTCTCGTTTCCTCCTCTCGTCTCCTCCTTTCTTATCTTCCTCTCGTCTCCTCCTCTCGTCTCCTCCTCTCATCTCGTCTCCTCTCGTCTCGTCTCCTCCTCTCGTCTCCTCCTCTCGTGTCCTCCTCTCGTCTCCTCCTCCTCCTCTCGTCTCGTCTCCTCCTCTCGTCTCCTCCTCCTCTCGTCTCCTCCTCTCGTCTCGTCTCCTCCTCTCGTCTCCTCCTCTCGTCTCCTCCTCTCGTCTCCTTCTCCTCTCGTCTCCTCCTCTCGTCTCGTCTCCTCTTCTCGTCTCCTCCTCCTCTAGTCTCGTCTCCTTCTCTCGTCTCCTCCTCTCGTCTCCTCCTCCTCTCGTCTCCTCCTCCTCTCGTCTCGTCTCCTTCTCTCGTCTCCTCCTCTCGTCTCCTCCTCTCGTCTCGTCTCCTCTTCTCGTCTCCTCCTCCTCTCGTCTCGTCTCCTCCTCTCGTCTCCTCCTCCTCTCGTCTCCTCCTCCTCTCGTCTCCTCCTCTCGTCTCGTCTCCTCTTCTCGTCTCCTCCTCCTCTCGTCTCGTCTCCTCCTCTCGTCTCCTCCTCTCGTCTCGTCTCCTCTCGTTTCCTCCTCCTCCTCCTCTCGTCTCCTCACGTCTCCTCACGTATCCTCACGTATCCTCACTTATCCTCACGTATCTTCACTTATCCTCACGTATCCTCACGTATCCTCACGTATCCTCACGTATCCTCACGTATCCTCACGTATCCTCACTTATCCTCACGTATCCTCACTTATCCTCACTTATCCTCACGTATCTTCACTTATCCTCACTTATCCTCACGTCTCCTCACGTATCCTCACGTATCCTCACTTATCCTCACGTATCTTCACTTATCCTCACTTATCCTCACTCATCCTCACGTATCTTCACTTATCCTCACGTCTCCTCACGTATCCTCACGTCTCCTCACGTATCCTCACGTATCCTCACGTATCCTCACGTATCCTCACGTATCCTCACTTATCCTCACTTATCCTCACGTATCTTCACTTATCCTCACTTATCCTCACGTCTCCTCACGTATCCTCACGTATCCTCACGTATCCTCACGTATCCTCACGTATCCTCACGTATCCTCACTTATCCTCACTTATCCTCACGTATCCTCACGTATCCTCACGTATCCTCACTTATCCTCTCGTCTCCTCCTCTCGTCTCCTCCTCCTCCTCTCGTCTCCTCCTCCTCCTCTCGTCTCCTCTCGTCTCCTCCTCCTCCTCTCGTCTCCTCCTCCTCCTCTCGTCTCCTCACGTCTCCTCACGTCTCCTCACGTCTCCTCACGTCTCCTCACTTATCCTCACGTATCCTCACTTATCCTCACTTATCCTCACGTATCTTCACTTATCCTCACTTATCCTCACGTCTCCTCACGTATCCTCACGTCTCCTCACGTATCCTCACGTATCCTCACGTATCCTCACGTATCCTCACGTATCCTCACTTATCCTCACTTATCCTCACGTATCTTCACTTATCCTCACTTATCCTCACGTCTCCTCACGTATCCTCACGTATCCTCACGTATCCTCACGTATCCTCACTTATCCTCACGTATCTTCACTTATCCTCACTTATCCTCACGTATCCTCACGTATCCTCACTTATCCTCACGTATCCTCACTTATCCTCACTTATCCTCACGTATCTTCACTTATCCTCACTTATCCTCCTCCTCCTCTCGTCTCCTCCTCCTCTCGTCTCCTCACGTATCCTCACGTATCCTCACTTATCCTCACGTATCTTCACTTATCCTCACGTATCCTCACGTATCTTCACTTATCCTCACTTATCCTCACGTCTCCTCACGTATCCTCACGTATCCTCACGTATCCTCACATTATCCTCACGTATCTTCACTTATCCTCACGTATCCTCTCGTCTCCTCACGTCTCCTCACGTATCCTCACGTATCCTCACGTATCCTCACGTATCCTCACGTATCCTCACGTATCCTCACGTATCCTCACGTATCCTCACGTATCCTCACGTCTCCTCACGTCTCCTCACGTATCCTCACGTATCTTCACTTATCCTCACTTATCCTCACGTATCCTCACGTATCCTCACGTATCCTCACTTATCCTCACGTATCCTCACGTATCCTCACGTATCCTCACGTATCCTCACGTATCCTCACGTCTCCTCACGTCTCCTCACGTATCCTCACGTATCTTCACTTATCCTCACTTATCCTCACGTATCCTCACGTATCCTCACGTATCCTCACGTATCCTCACTTATCCTCACGTATCCTCACGTATCCTCACGTATCCTCACGTATCCTCACGTATCCTCACGTCTCCTCACGTCTCCTCACGTATCCTCACGTATCTTCACTTATCCTCACGTCTCCTCACGTATCCTCACGTATCCTCACGTATCCTCACGTATCCTCACGTATCCTCACTTATCCTCACTTATCCTCACGTATCTTCACTTATCCTCACTTATCCTCACGTCTCCTCACGTATCCTCACGTATCCTCACGTATCCTCACGTATCCTCACGTATCCTCACGTATCCTCACGTATCCTCACTTATCCTCACTTATCCTCACGTATCCTCACGTATCCTCACGTATCCTCACTTATCCTCTCGTCTCCTCCTCTCGTCTCCTCCTCCTCCTCTCGTCTCCTCCTCCTCCTCTCGTCTCCTCTCGTCTCCTCCTCCTCCTCTCGTCTCCTCCTCCTCCTCTCGTCTCCTCACGTCTCCTCACGTCTCCTCACGTCTCCTCACGTCTCCTCACTTATCCTCAGGTATCCTCACTTATCCTCACTTATCCTCACGTATCTTCACTTATCCTCACTTATCCTCACGTCTCCTCACGTATCCTCACGTCTCCTCACGTATCCTCACGTATCCTCACGTATCCTCACGTATCCTCACGTATCCTCACGTATCCTCACTTATCCTCACTTATCCTCACGTATCTTCACTTATCCTCACTTATCCTCACGTCTCCTCACGTATCCTCACGTATCCTCACGTATCCTCACGTATCCTCACGTATCCTCACTTATCCTCACGTATCTTCACTTATCCTCACTTATCCTCACGTATCCTCACTTATCCTCACGTATCCTCACTTATCCTCACTTATCCTCACGTATCTTCACTTATCCTCACTTATCCTCCTCCTCCTCTCGTCTCCTCCTCCTCCTCTCGTCTCCTCACGTATCCTCACGTATCCTCACTTATCCTCACGTATCTTCACTTATCCTCACGTATCCTCACGTATCTTCACTTATCCTCACTTATCCTCACGTCTCCTCACGTATCCTCACGTATCCTCACGTATCCTCACATTATCCTCACGTATCTTCACTTATCCTCACGTATCCTCTCGTCTCCTCACGTCTCCTCACGTATCCTCACGTATCCTCACGTATCCTCACGTATCCTCACTTATCCTCACGTATCCTCACGTATCCTCACGTATCCTCACGTATCCTCACGTATCCTCACGTCTCCTCACGTCTCCTCACGTATCCTCACGTATCTTCACTTATCCTCACTTATCCTCACGTATCCTCACGTATCCTCACGTATCCTCACGTATCCTCACGTATCCTCACGTATCCTCACTTATCCTCACTTATCCTCACGTATCCTCACGTATCCTCACGTATCCTCACTTATCCTCTCGTCTCCTCCTCTCGTCTCCTCCTCCTCCTCTCGTCTCCTCCTCCTCCTCTCGTCTCCTCACGTCTCCTCACGTCTCCTCACGTCTCCTCACGTCTCCTCACTTATCCTCACGTATCCTCACTTATCCTCACTTATCCTCACGTATCTTCACTTATCCTCACTTATCCTCACGTCTCCTCACGTATCCTCACGTCTCCTCACGTATCCTCACGTATCCTCACGTATCCTCACGTATCCTCACGTATCCTCACGTATCCTCACTTATCCTCACTTATCCTCACGTATCTTCACTTATCCTCACTTATCCTCACGTCTCCTCACGTATCCTCACGTATCCTCACGTATCCTCACGTATCCTCACTTATCCTCACGTATCTTCACTTATCCTCACTTATCCTCACGTATCCTCACGTATCCTCACTTATCCTCACGTATCCTCACTTATCCTCACTTATCCTCACGTATCTTCACTTATCCTCACTTATCCTCCTCCTCCTCTCGTCTCCTCCTCCTCCTCTCGTCTCCTCACGTATCCTCACGTATCTTCACGTATCTTCACTTATCCTCACGTATCCTCACGTATCTTCACTTATCCTCACTTATCCTCACGTCTCCTCACGTATCCTCACGTATCCTCACGTATCCTCACATTATCCTCACGTATCTTCACTTATCCTCACGTATCCTCTCGTCTCCTCACGTCTCCTCACGTCTCCTCACGTATCCTCACGTATCCTCACGTATCCTCACGTATCCTCACTTATCCTCACGTATCCTCACATTATCCTCACGTATCTTCACTTATCCTCACGTATCCTCTCGTCTCCTCACGTCTCCTCACGTCTCCTCACGTATCCTCACGTATCCTCACGTATCCTCACGTATCCTCACGTATCCTCACTTATCCTCACGTATCCTCACGTATCCTCATTTATCCTCACGTATCCTCACGTATCCTCACGTATCCTCACGTATCCTCACTTATCCTCACGTATCCTCACTTATCCTCACGTATCTTCACTTATCCTCACGTATCCTCACGTATCTTCACTTATCCTCACGTATCCTCACGTCTCCTCACGTATCCTCACGTATCCTCACGTATCCTCACGTATCCTCACATTATCCTCACGTATCTTCACTTATCCTCACGTATCCTCTCGTCTCCTCACGTCTCCTCACGTCTCCTCACGTATCCTCACGTATCCTCACGTATCCTCACGTATCCTCACGTATCCTCACTTATCCTCACGTATCCTCACATTATCCTCACGTATCTTCACTTATCCTCACGTATCCTCTCGTCTCCTCACGTCTCCTCACATCTCCTCACGTATCCTCACGTATCCTCACGTATCCTCACGTATCCTCACGTATCCTCACTTATCCTCACGTATCCTCACGTATCCTCACTTATCCTCACGTATCCTCACGGATCCTCACGGATCCTCATTTATCCTCACGTATCCTCACGTATCCTCACTTATCCTCACGTATCCTCACGTATCCTCACGTATCCTCACGTATCCTCACGTATCCTCACTTATCCTCACGTATCCTCACGTCTCCTCACGTCTCCTCACGTCTCCTCACGTATCCTCACGTATCCTCACTTATCCTCACGTATCTTCACTTATCCTCACTTATCCTCTCGTCTCCTCCTCCTCTCGTCTCCTCCTCTCGTCTCCTCACGTCTCCTCACGTCTCCTCACGTCTCCTCACGTATCCTCACTTATCCTCACGTATCCTCACGTATCCTCACGTATCCTCACGTATCCTCACGTATCCTCACTTATCCTCACGTATCCTCACGTATCCTCACGTATCCTCACGTATCCTCACGTATCCTCACTTATCCTCAGTTATCCTCACGTATCCTCACGTATCCTCACGTATCCTCACTTATCCTCACGTATCCTCACGTATCCTCACGTATCCTCACGTATCCTCACTTATCCTCACTTATCCTCACGTATCCTCACTTATCCTCACGTATCCTCTCGTCTCCTCCTCCTCCTCTCGTCTCCTCCTCTCGTCTCGTCTCCTCTCGTCTCCTCCTCCTCCTCTCGTCTTCTCCTCTCGTCTCGTCTCCTCTCGTCTCGTCTCCTCTCGTCTCCTCCTCCTCTCGTCTCGTCTCGTCTCCTCCTCTCGTCTCCTCCTCTCGTCTCCTCCTCTCGTCTCCTCCTCCTCTCCTCTCGTCTCCTCCTCTCGTCTCGTCTCCTCTCGTCTCGTCTCCTCCTCTCGTATCCTCCTCTCGTCTCGTCTCCTCCTCTCGTCTCCTCCTTTCTTATCTTCCTCTCGTCTCCTCCTCTCGTCTCCTCCTCTCGTCTCCTCCTCTCGTCTCCTCCTCCTCTCGTCTCGTCTCCTCCCCTCGTCTCCTCCTCCTCTCGTCTCGTCTCCTCCTCTCGTCTCCTCCTCCTCTCGTCTCCTCCTCCTCTCGTCTCGTCTCCTCATCTCGTCTCCTCCTCTCGTCTCCTCCTCTCGTCTCCTCCTCCTCTCGTCTCGTCTCCTCCTCTCGTCTCCTCCTCCTCTCGTCTCGTCTCCTCCTCTCGTCTCGTCTCCTCCTCTCGTCTCCTCCTCCTCTCGTCTCCTCCTCCTCTCGTCTCGTCTCCTCCTCTCGTCTCCTCCTCTCGTCTCCTCCTCCTCCTCTCGTCTCGTCTCCTCCTCTCGTCTCCTCCTCCTCTCGTCTCCTCCTCTCGTCTCGTCTCCTCCTCTCGTCTCCTCCTCTCGTCTCCTCCTCTCGTCTCCTTCTCCTCTCGTCTCCTCCTCTCGTCTCGTCTCCTCTTCTCGTCTCCTCCTCCTCTAGTCTCGTCTCCTTCTCTCGTCTCCCCCTCTCGTCTCCTCCTCCTCTCGTCTCCTCCTCCTCTCGTCTCGTCTCCTTCTCTCGTCTCCTCCTCTCGTCTCCTCCTCTCGTCTCGTCTCCTCTTCTCGTCTCCTCCTCCTCTCGTCTCGTCTCCTCCTCTCGTCTCCTCCTCTCGTCTCCTCCTCTCGTCTCGTCTCCTCTCGTTTCCTCCTCCTCCTCCTCTCGTCTCCTCACGTCTCCTCACTTATCCTCACTTATCCTCACGTATCTTCACTTATCCTCACTTATCCTCACGTCTCCTCACGTATCCTCACGTATCCTCACGTATCCTCACGTATCCTCACTTATCCTCACGTATCTTCACTTATCCTCACTTATCCTCACTTATCCTCACGTATCTTCACTTATCCTCACTTATCCTCACGTCTCCTCACGTATCCTCACGTCTCCTCACGTATCCTCACGTATCCTCACGTATCCTCACGTATCCTCACGTATCCTCACGTATCCTCACTTATCCTCACTTATCCTCACGTATCTTCACTTATCCTCACGTATCCTCACGTATCCTCACGTATCCTCACGTATCCTCACGTATCCTCACGTATCCTCACTTATCCTCACGTATCCTCACTTATCCTCACGTATCCTCACTTATCCTCACGTATCCTCACTTATCCTCTCGTCTCCTCCTCTCGTCTCCTCCTCCTCCTCTCGTCTCCTCACGTCTCCTCACGTCTCCTCACGTCTCCTCACGTCTCCTCACTTATCCTCACGTATCCTCACGTATCCTCACTTATCCTCACTTATCCTCACGTATCTTCACTTATCCTCACTTATCCTCACGTCTCCTCACGTATCCTCACGTATCCTCACGTATCCTCACGTATCCTCACTTATCCTCACGTATCTTCACTTATCCTCACTTATCCTCACGTATCCTCACGTATCCTCACTTATCCTCACGTATCCTCACTTATCCTCACTTATCCTCACGTATCCTCCCGTATCCTCACGTCTCCTCACGTATCCTCACGTATCCTCACGTATCCTCACGTATCCTCACGTATCCTCACGTATCCTCACTTATCCTCACTTATCCTCACGTATCTTCACTTATCCTCACGTATCCTCACGTATCCTCACGTATCCTCACGTATCCTCACGTATCCTCACGTATCCTCACGTATCCTCACTTATCCTCATGTATCCTCACTTATCCTCACTTATCCTCACGTATCCTCACTTATCCTCACGTATCCTCACTTATCCTCTCGTCTCCTCCTCTCGTCTCCTCCTCCTCCTCTCGTCTCCTCACGTCTCCTCACGTCTCCTCACGTCTCCTCACGTCTCCTCACTTATCCTCACGTATCCTCACGTATCCTCACTTATCCTCACTTATCCTCACGTATCTTCACTTATCCTCACTTATCCTCACGTCTCCTCACGCATCCTCACGTCTCCTCACGTATCCTCACGTATCCTCGCGTATCCTCACGTATCCTCACGTATCCTCACGTATCCTCACTTATCCTCACTTATCCTCACGTATCTTCACTTATCCTCACTTATCCTCACGTCTCCTCACGTCTCCTCACGTATCCTCACGTATCCTCACGTATCCTCACTTATCCTCACGTATCTTCACTTATCCTCACTTATCCTCACGTATCCTCACGTATCCTCACTTATCCTCACGTATCCTCACTTATCCTCACGTATCCTCACGTATCCTCACGTATCCTCACTTATCCTCACTTATCCTCACGTATCTTCACTTATCCTCACGTATCCTCACGTATCCTCACGTATCCTCACGTATCCTCACGTATCCTCACGTATCCTCACTTATCCTCACGTATCCTCACTTATCCTCACGTATCCTCACTTATCCTCACGTATCCTCACTTATCCTCTCGTCTCCTCCTCTCGTCTCCTCCTCCTCCTCTCGTCTCCTCACGTCTCCTCACGTCTCCTCACGTCTCCTCACGTCTCCTCACTTATCCTCACGCATCCTCACGTATCCTCACTTATCCTCACTTATCCTCACGTATCTTCACTTATCCTCACTTATCCTCACGTCTCCTCACGTATCCTCACGTCTCCTCACGTATCCTCACGTATCCTCGCGTATCCTCACGTATCCTCACGTATCCTCACGTATCCTCACTTATCCTCACTTATCCTCACGTATCTTCACTTATCCTCACTTATCCTCACGTCTCCTCACGTATCCTCACGTATCCTCACGTATCCTCACGTATCCTCACGTATCCTCACTTATCCTCACGTATCTTCACTTATCCTCACTTATCCTCACGTATCCTCACGTATCCTCACTTATCCTCACGTATCCTCACTTATCCTCACTTATCCTCACGTATCCTCCCGTATCCTCACGTCTCCTCACGTATCCTCACGTATCCTCACGTATCCTCACGTATCCTCACGTATCCTCACTTATCCTCACGTATCCTCACGTATCCTCACGTATCCTCACTTATCCTCACGTATCCTCAAGTATCCTCACTTATCCTTACGTATCCTCACGTATCCTCACGTATCCTCATTTATCCTCACGTATCCTCACGTATCCTCACGTATCCTCACGTATCCTCACTTATCCTCACGTATCCTCACGTATCCTCACTCATCCTCACGTATCCTATCGTGTCCTCCTCCTCCTCTCGTCTCCTCCTCTCGTCTCGTCTCCTCTCGTCTCCTCCTCTCGTCTCCTCCTCTCGTCTCCTCCTCTCGTCTCGTCTCCTCCTCTCGTCTCCTCCTTTCTTATCTTCCTCTCGTCTCCTCCTCTCGTCTCCTCCTCTCATCTCGTCTCCTCCTCTCGTCTCGTCTCCTCCTCTCGTCTCCTCCTTTCTTATCTTCCTCTCGTCTCCTCCTCTCGTCTCCTCCTCTCGTCTCCTCCTCTCGTCTCCTCCTCCTCTCGTCTCGTCTCCTCCTCTCGTCTCCTCCTCCTCTCGTCTCGTCTCCTCCTCTCGTCTCCTCCTCCTCTCGTCTCCTCCTCCTCTCGTCTCGTCTCCTCATCTCGTCTCCTCCTCTCGTCTCCTCCTCTCGTCTCCTCCTCCTCTCGTCTCGTCTCCTCCTCTCGTCTCCTCCTCCTCTCGTCTCGTCTCCTCCTCTCGTCTCCTCCTCCTCTCTTCTCCTCCTCCTCTCGTCTCGTCTCCTCCTCTCGTCTCCTCCTCTCGTCTCCTCCTCCTCCTCTCGTCTCGTCTCCTCCTCTCGTCTCCTCCTCCTCTCGTCTCCTCCTCTCGTCTCGTCTCCTCCTCTCGTCTCCTCCTCTCGTCTCCTCCTCTCGTCTCCTTCTCCTCTCGTCTCCTCCTCTCGTCTCGTCTCCTCTTCTCGTCTCCTCCTCCTCTAGTCTCGTCTCCTTCTCTCGTCTCCCCCTCTCGTCTCCTCCTCCTCTCGTCTCCTCCTCCTCTCGTCTCGTCTCCTTCTCTCGTCTCCTCCTCTCGTCTCCTCCTCTCGTCTCGTCTCCTCTTCTCGTCTCCTCCTCCTCTCGTCTCGTCTCCTCCTCTCGTCTCCTCCTCCTCTCGTCTCCTCCTCCTCTCGTCTCCTCCTCTCGTCTCGTCTCCTCTTCTCGTCTCCTCCTCCTCTCGTCTCGTCTCCTCCTCTCGTCTCCTCCTCTCGTCTCCTCCTCTCGTCTCGTCTCCTCTCGTTTCCTCCTCCTCCTCCTCTCGTCTCCTCACGTCTCCTCACTTATCCTCACTTATCCTCACGTATCTTCACTTATCCTCACTTATCCTCACGTCTCCTCACGTATCCTCACGTATCCTCACGTATCCTCACGTATCCTCACTTATCCTCACGTATCTTCACTTATCCTCACTTATCCTCACTTATCCTCACGTATCTTCACTTATCCTCACTTATCCTCACGTCTCCTCACGTCTCCTCACGTCTCCTCACGTATCCTCACGTATCCTCACGTATCCTCACGTATCCTCACGTATCCTCACGTATCCTCACTTATCCTCACTTATCCTCACGTATCTTCACTTATCCTCACGTATCCTCACGTATCCTCACGTATCCTCACGTATCCTCACGTATCCTCACGTATCCTCACTTATCCTCACGTATCCTCACTTATCCTCACGTATCCTCACTTATCCTCACGTATCCTCACTTATCCTCTCGTCTCCTCCTCTCGTCTCCTCCTCCTCCTCTCGTCTCCTCACGTCTCCTCACGTCTCCTCACGTCTCCTCACGTCTCCTCACTTATCCTCACGTATCCTCACGTATCCTCACTTATCCTCACTTATCCTCACGTATCTTCACTTATCCTCACTTATCCTCACGTCTCCTCACGTATCCTCACGTCTCCTCACTTATCCTCACGTCTCCTCACGTATCCTCACGTATCCTCACGTATCCTCACGTATCCTCACTTATCCTCACGTATCTTCACTTATCCTCACTTATCCTCACGTATCCTCACGTATCCTCACTTATCCTCACGTATCCTCACTTATCCTCACTTATCCTCACGTATCCTCCCGTATCCTCACGTCTCCTCACGTATCCTCACGTATCCTCACTTATCCTCACGTATCCTCACTTATCCTCACGTATCCTCACTTTTCCTCTCGTCTCCTCCTCTCGTCTCCTCCTCCTCCTCTCGTCTCCTCACGTCTCCTCACGTCTCCTCACGTCTCCTCACGTCTCCTCACTTATCCTCACGTATCCTCACGTATCCTCACTTATCCTCACTTATCCTCACGTATCTTCACTTATCCTCACTTATCCTCACGTCTCCTCACGTATCCTCACGTCTCCTCACGTATCCTCACGTATCCTCGCGTATCCTCACGTATCCTCACGTATCCTCACGTATCCTCACTTATCCTCACTTATCCTCACGTATCTTCACTTATCCTCACTTATCCTCACGTCTCCTCACGTATCCTCACGTATCCTCACGTATCCTCACGTATCCTCACTTATCCTCACGTATCTTCACTTATCCCCACTTATCCTCACGTATCCTCACGTATCCTCACTTATCCTCACGTATCCTCACTTATCCTCACGTATCCTCACGTATCCTCACGTATCCTCACTTATCCTCACTTATCCTCACGTATCTTCACTTATCCTCACGTATCCTCACGTATCCTCACGTATCCTCACGTATCCTCACGTATCCTCACGTATCCTCACTTATCCTCACGTATCCTCACTTATCCTCACGTATCCTCACTTATCCTCACGTATCCTCACTTATCCTCTCGTCTCCTCCTCTCGTCTCCTCCTCCTCCTCTCGTCTCCTCACGTCTCCTCACGTCTCCTCACGTCTCCTCACGTCTCCTCACTTATCCTCACGTATCCTCACGTATCCTCACTTATCCTCACTTATCCTCACGTATCTTCACTTATCCTCACTTATCCTCACGTCTCCTCACGTATCCTCACGTCTCCTCACGTATCCTCACGTATCCTCGCGTATCCTCACGTATCCTCACGTATCCTCACGTATCCTCACTTATCCTCACTTATCCTCACGTATCTTCACTTATCCTCACTTATCCTCACGTCTCCTCACGTATCCTCACGTATCCTCACGTATCCTCACGTATCCTCACGTATCCTCACTTATCCTCACGTATCTTCACTTATCCTCACTTATCCTCACGTATCCTCACGTATCCTCACTTATCCTCACGTATCCTCACTTATCCTCACTTATCCTCACGTATCCTCCCGTATCCTCACGTCTCCTCACGTATCCTCACGTATCCTCACGTATCCTCACGTATCCTCACGTATCCTCACTTATCCTCACTTATCCTCACGTATCTTCACTTATCCTCACGTATCCTCACGTATCCTCACGTATCCTCACGTATCCTCACGTATCCTCACTTATCCTCACGTATCCTCACTTATCCTCACTTATCCTCTCGTCTCCTCCTCTCGTCTTCTCCTCCTCCTCTCGTCTCCTCACGTCTCCTCACGTCTCCTCACGTCTCCTCACGTCTCCTCACTTATCCTCACGTATCCTCACGTATCCTCACTTATCCTCACTTATCCTCACGTATCTTCACTTATCCTCACTTATCCTCACGTCTCCTCACGTCTCCTCACGTATCCTCACGTATCCTCGCGTATCCTCACGTATCCTCACGTATCCTCACGTATCCTCACTTATCCTCACTTATCCTCACGTATCTTCACTTATCCTCACTTATCCTCACGTCTCCTCACGTATCCTCACGTATCCTCACGTATCCTCACGTATCCTCACTTATCCTCACGTATCTTCACTTATCCTCACTTATCCTCCCTTATCCTCACGTATCTTCACTTATCCTCACTTATCCTCACTTATCCTCACGTATCTTCACTTATCCTCACTTATCCTCACGTCTCCTCACGTATCCTCACGTATCCTCACGTATCCTCACGTATCCTCACTTATCCTCACGTATCTTCACTTATCCTCACTTATCCTCACTTATCCTCACGTATCTTCACTTATCCTCACTTATCCTCACGTCTCCTCACGTATCCTCACGTCTCCTCACGTATCCTCACGTATCCTCACGTATCCTCACGTATCCTCACGTATCCTCACGTATCCTCACTTATCCTCACGTATCCTCACTTATCCTCACGTATCCTCACGTATCCTCACGTATCCTCACGTATCCTCACGTATCCTCACGTATCCTCACGTATCCTCACTTATCCTCACGTATCCTCACTTATCCTCACGTATCCTCACTTATCCTCACGTATCCTCACTTATCCTCTCGTCTCCTCCTCTCGTCTCCTCCTCCTCCTCACGTCTCCTCACGTCTCCTCACGTCTCCTCACGTCTCCTCACGTCTCCTCACTTATCCTCACGTATCCTCACGTATCCTCACTTATCCTCACTTATCCTCACGTATCTTCACTTATCCTCACTTATCCTCACGTCTCCTCACGTCTCCTCACGTCTCCTCACGTATCCTCACGTATCCTCGCGTATCCTCACGTATCCTCACGTATCCTCACGTATCCTCACTTATCCTCACGTATCCTCACGTATCTTCACTTATCCTCACTTATCCTCACGTCTCCTCACGTATCCTCACGTATCCTCACGTATCCTCACGTATCCTCACTTATCCTCACGTATCTTCACTTATCCTCACTTATCCTCACGTATCCTCACGTATCCTCACTTATCCTCACGTATCCTCACTTATCCTCACTTATCCTCACGTATCCTCCCGTATCCTCACGTCTCCTCACGTATCCTCACGTATCCTCACGTATCCTCACGTATCCTCACGTATCCTCACGTATCCTCACGTATCCTCACTTATCCTCACGTATCTTCACTTATCCTCACGTATCCTCACGTATCCTCACGTATCCTCACGTATCCTCACGTATCCTCACGTATCCTCACGTCTCCTCACGTATCCTCACGTATCCTCACGTATCCTCACGTATCCTCACGTATCCTCACGTATCCTCACTTATCCTCACTTATCCTCACGTATCTTCACTTATCCTCACGTATCCTCTCGTCTCCTCACGTCTCCTCACGTCTCCTCACGTCTCCTCACGTCTCCTCACTTATCCTCACGTATCCTCACGTATCCTCACTTATCCTCACTTATCCTCACGTATCTTCACTTATCCTCACTTATCCTCACGTCTCCTCACGTATCCTCACGTCTCCTCACGTATCCTCACGTATCCTCGCGTATCCTCACGTATCCTCACGTATCCTCACGTATCCTCACTTATCCTCACTTATCCTCACGTATCTTCACTTATCCTCACTTATCCTCACGTCTCCTCACGTATCCTCACGTATCCTCACTTATCCTCACGTATCCTCACTTATCCTCACGTATCCTCACTTATCCTCTCGTCTCCTCCTCTCGTCTCCTCCTCCTCCTCTCGTCTCCTCACGTCTCCTCACGTCTCCTCACGTCTCCTCACGTCTCCTCACTTATCCTCACGTATCCTCACGTATCCTCACTTATCCTCACTTATCCTCACGTATCTTCACTTATCCTCACTTATCCTCACGTCTCCTCACGTATCCTCACGTCTCCTCACGTATCCTCACGTATCCTCGCGTATCCTCACGTATCCTCACGTATCCTCACGTATCCTCACTTATCCTCACTTATCCTCACGTATCTTCACTTATCCTCACGTCTCCTCACGTATCCTCACGTATCCTCACGTATCCTCACTTATCCTCACGTATCTTCACTTATCCTCACTTATCCTCACGTATCCTCACGTATCCTCACTTATCCTCACGTATCCTCACTTATCCTCACTTATCCTCACGTATCCTCCCGTATCCTCACGTATCCTCACGTATCCTCACGTATCCTCACTTATCCTCACTTATCCTCACGTATCTTCACGTATCCTCACGTATCCTCACGTATCCTCACGTATCCTCACGTATCCTCACGTATCCTCACGTATCCTCACTTATCCTCACGTATCCTCACGTATCCTCAAGTATCCTCACTTATCCTCACGTATCATCACGTATCCTCACTTATCCTCACGTATCTTCACTTATCCTCACGTATCCTCACTTATCCTCACTTATCCTCAAGTATCTTCACTTATCCTCACTTATCCTCACGTCTCCTCACTTATCCTCACGTATCTTCACTTATCCTCACTTATCCTCACGTCTCCTCACGTATCCTCACGTATCCTCACGTATCCTCACGTATCCTCACTTATCCTCACGTATCTTCACTTATCCTCACGTATCCTCACTTATCCTCACTTATCCTCAAGTATCTTCACTTATCCTCACTTATCCTCACGTATCCTCACTTATCCTCACGTATTTTCACTTATCCTCACTTATCCTCACGTCTCCTCACGTATCCTCACGTATCCTCACGTATCCTCACGTATCCTCACTTATCCTCACGTATCTTCACTTATCCTCACGTATCCTCACTTATCCTCACGTATCCTCACGTATCCTCAAGTATCCTCACTTATCCTCACGTATCATCACGTATCCTCACTTATCCTCACGTATCCTCACGTATCCTCAAGTATCCTCACTTATCCTCACGTATCCTCACGTATCCTCACGTATCCTCACGTATCCTCACGTATCCTCACTTATCCTCACGAATCCTCACGTATCCTCAAGTATCCTCACTTATCCTCACGTATCATCACGTATCCTCACTTATCCTCACGTATCTTCACTTATCCTCACGTATCCTCACTTATCCTCACTTATCCTCACGTATCCTCACGTATCCTCAAGTATCCTCACTTATCCTCACGTATCCTCACTTATCCTCACGTATCCTCACGTATCCTCACTTATCCTCACGTATCCTCACGTATCCTCAAGTATCCTCACTTATCCTCACGTATCATCACGTATCCTCACTTATCCTCACGTATCTTCACTTATCCTCACGTATCCTCACTTATCCTCACTTATCCTCAAGTATCTTCACGTATCCTCACTTATCCTCACGTATCCTCACGTATCCTCACGTATCCTCACGTATCCTCACTTATCCTCACTTATCCTCACGTATCCTAACGTATCCTCACTTTTCCTCACGTATCCTCACGTATCCTCACGTATCCTCACGTATCCTCACGTATCCTCATTTATCCTCACGTATCCTCACGTATCCTCACATATCCTCACGTATCCTCACGTATCCTCACTTATCCTCACGTATCCTTACGGATCCTCACGGATCCTTATTTATCCTCACGTATCCTCACGTATCCTCACGTATCCTCACGTATCCTCACGTATCCTCACTTATCCTCACGTATCCTATCGTGTCCTCCTCCTCTCGTCTCGTCTCCTCTCGTCTCGTCTCCTCTCGTCTCCTCCTCCTCCTCTCGTCTCCTCCTCTCGTCTCGTCTCCTCTCGTCTCGTCTCCTCCTCTCGTCTCCTCCTCTCGTCTCGTCTCCTCTCGTCTCGTCTCCTCCTCTCGTCTCCTCCTCTCGTCTCGTCTCCTCTCGTCGCGTCTCCTCCTCTCGTCTCGTCTCCTCCTCTCGTCTCCTCCTCTCGTCTCCTCCTCCTCTCGTCTCCTCCTCTCGTCTCCTCCTCCTCCTCTCGTCTCCTCCTCCTCCTCTCGTCTCTTCCTCTCGTCTCGTCTCCTCCTCTCGTCTCCTCCTCCTCTCGTCTCCTCCTCTCGTCTCGTCTCCTCCTCTCGTCTCATCTCCTCCTCTCGTCTCCTCCTCCTCTCGTCTCGTCTCCTCCTCTCGCCTCCTCCTCTCGTCTCCTCCTCCTCCTCTCGTCTCCTCCTCCTCCTCTCGTCTCCTCCTCCTCTCGTCTCCTCCTCTCGTCTCGTCTCCTCCTCTCGTCTCCTCCTCTCGTCTCCTCCTCCTCCTCTCGTCTCCTCCTCCTCCTCTCGTCTCTTCCTCTCGTCTCGTCTCCTCCTCTCGTCTCCTCCTCCTCTCGTCTCCTCCTCTCGTCTCGTCTCCTCCTCTCGTCTCATCTCCTCCTCTCGTCTCCTCCTCCTCTCGTCTCGTCTCCTCCTCTCGCCTCCTCCTCTCGTCTCCTCCTCCTCCTCTCGTCTCCTCCTCCTCCTCTCGTCTCCTCACGTCTCCTCACGTCTCCTCACGTATCCTCACGTATCCTCACGTATCCTCACGTATCCTCACTTATCCTCACGTATCTTCACTTATCCTCACGTATCCTCACTTATTCTCACGTATCCTCACGTATCCTCACGTATCCTCACTTATCCTCACGTATCCTCACGTATCCTCACGTATCCTCACGTATCCTCAAGTATCCTCACTTATCCTCACGTATCATCACGTATCCTCACGTATCCTCACGTATCCTCACTTATCCTCACGTATCCTCACGTATCCTCACCTTTCCTCACGTATCCTCACGTATCCTCACGTATCCTCACTTATCCTCACGTATCCTCACGTATCCTCACGTATCCTCACTTATCCTCACTTATCCTCACGTATCCTCACGTATCCTCACTTTTCCTCACGTATCCTCACGTATCCTCACTTATCCTCACGTATCCTCACGTATCCTCACGTATCCTCACTTATCCTCACTTATCCTCACTTATCCTCACTTATCCTTACGTATCCTCACTTATCCTCACGTATCCTCACTTATCCTCACGTATCCTCACTTATCCTCACGTATCCTCACGTATCCTCACTTATCCTCACTTATCCTTACGTATCCTCACTTATCCTCACGTATCCTCACGTATCCTCATTTATCCTCACGTATCCTCACGTATCCTCACGTATCCTCACGTATCCTCACGTATCCTCACGTATCCTCACGTATCCTCAAGTATCCTCACGTATCCTCATTTATCCTCACGTATCCTCACGTATCCTCACGTATCCTCACATATCCTCACGTATCCTCACGTATCCTCACTTATCCTCACGTATCCTCACGGATCCTCACGGATCCTTATTTATCCTTACGTATCCTCACGTATCCTCACGTATCCTTACTTATCCTCACGTATCCTATCGTGTCCTCCTCCTCTCGTCTCCTCCTCTCGTCTCGTCTCCTCTCGTCTCCTCCTCCTCCTCTCGTCTCCTCCTCTCGTCTCGTCTCGTCTCGTCTCGTCTCCTCCTCTCGTCTCCTCCTCTCGTCTCGTCTCCTCTCGTCTCCTCCTCTCGTCTCCTCCTCCTCTCGTCTCGTCTCCTCCTCTCGTCTCCTCCTCTCGTCTCCTTCTCCTCTCGTCTCGTCTCCTCCTCTCGTCTCCTCCTCTCGTCTCGTCTCCTCTCGTCTCCTCCTCTCGTCTCCTCCTCCTCTCGTCTCGTCTCCTCCTCTCGTCTCCTCCTCTCGTCTCCTCCTCCTCTCGTCTCGTCTCCTCCTCTCGTCTCCTACTCCTCTCGTCTCGTCTCCTCCTCTCGTCTCCTCCTCTCGTCTCCTTCTCCTCTCGTCTCCTCCTCTCGTCTCGTCTCCTCCTCTCGTCTCCTACTCCTCTCGTCTCCTCCTCCTCCTCTCGTCTCCTCACGTCTCCTCACGTCTCCTCACGTATCCTCACTTTTCCTCACGTATCCTCACTTTTCCTCACTTATCCTCACGTATCCTCACTTTTCCTCACGTATCCTCACGTATCCTCACGTATCCTCACTTATCCTCACGTATCTTCACTTATCCTCACGTATCCTCACTTATCCTCACGTATCCTCACGTATCCTCAAGTATCCTCACTTATCCTCAAGTATCTTCACGTATCCTCACTTATCCTCACGTATCCTCACTTATCCTCACGTATCCTCACGTATCCTCAAGTATCCTCACTTATCCTCACGTATCCTCACGTATCCTCAAGTATCCTCACTTATCCTCAAGTATCTTCACGTATCCTCACTTATCCTCACGTATCCTCACTTATCCTCACGTATCCTCACGTATCCTCACTTATCCTCACTTATCCTTACGTATCCTCACTTATCCTCACGTATCCTCACGTATCCTCATTTATCCTCACGTATCCTCACGTATCCTCACGTATCCTCACGTATCCTCACGTATCCTCACGTATCCTCACGTATCCTCAAGTATCCTCACGTATCCTCATTTATCCTCACGTATCCTCACGTATCCTCACGTATCCTCACATATCCTCACGTATCCTCACGTATCCTCACTTATCCTCACGTATCCTCACGGATCCTCACGGATCCTTATTTATCCTTACGTATCCTCACGTATCCTCACGTATCCTTACTTATCCTCACGTATCCTATCGTGTCCTCCTCCTCTCGTCTCCTCCTCTCGTCTCGTCTCCTCTCGTCTCCTCCTCCTCCTCTCGTCTCCTCCTCTCGTCTCGTCTCGTCTCGTCTCGTCTCCTCCTCTCGTCTCCTCCTCTCGTCTCGTCTCCTCTCGTCTCCTCCTCTCGTCTCCTCCTCCTCTCGTCTCGTCTCCTCCTCTCGTCTCCTCCTCTCGTCTCCTTCTCCTCTCGTCTCGTCTCCTCCTCTCGTCTCCTCCTCTCGTCTCGTCTCCTCCTCTCGTCTCCTCCTCTCGTCTCCTCCTCTCGTCTCCTCCTCTCGTCTCGTCTCGTCTCCTCTCGTCTCCTCCTCTCGTCTCCTCCTCCTCTCGTCTCGTCTCCTCCTCTCGTCTCCTCCTCTCGTCTCCTCCTCCTCTCGTCTCGTCTCCTCCTCTCGTCTCCTCCTCTCGTCTCCTTCTCCTCTCGTCTCGTCTCCTCCTCTCGTCTCCTCCTCTCGTCTCCTTCTCCTCTCGTCTCCTCCTCTCGTCTCGTCTCCTCCTCTCGTCTCCTACTCCTCTCGTCTCCTCCTCCTCCTCTCGTCTCCTCACGTCTCCTCACGTCTCCTCACGTATCCTCACTTTTCCTCACGTATCCTCACTTTTCCTCACTTATCCTCACGTATCCTCACTTTTCCTCACGTATCCTCACGTATCCTCACGTATCCTCACTTATCCTCACGTATCTTCACTTATCCTCACGTATCCTCACTTATCCTCACGTATCCTCACGTATCCTCAAGTATCCTCACTTATCCTCAAGTATCTTCACGTATCCTCACTTATCCTCACGTATCCTCACTTATCCTCACGTATCCTCACGTATCCTCAAGTATCCTCACTTATCCTCAAGTATCTTCACGTATCCTCACGTATCCTCACGTATCCTCACGTATCCTCACTTATCCTCACTTATCCTCACGTATCCTAACGTATCCTCACTTTTCCTCACGTATCCTCACGTATCCTCACGTATCCTCACGTATCCTCACGTATCCTCATTTATCCTCACGTATCCTCACGTATCCTCATATATCCTCACGTATCCTCACGTATCCTCACTTATCCTCACGTATCCTCACGGATCCTTATTTATCCTCACGTATCCTCACGTATCCTCACGTATCCTCACGTATCCTCACGTATCCTCACGTATCCTCACTTATCCTCACGTATCCTATCGTGTCCTCCTCCTCTCGTCTCGTCTCCTCTCGTCTCGTCTCCTCTCGTCTCCTCCTCCTCCTCTCGTCTCCTCCTCTCGTCTCGTCTCCTCTCGTCTCGTCTCCTCCTCTCGTCTCCTCCTCTCGTCTCGTCTCCTCTCGTCTCGTCTCCTCCTCTCGTCTCCTCCTCTCGTCTCGTCTCCTCTCGTCGCGTCTCCTCCTCTCGTCTCGTCTCCTCCTCTCGTCTCCTCCTCTCGTCTCCTCCTCCTCTCGTCTCCTCCTCTCGTCTCCTCCTCCTCCTCTCGTCTCCTCCTCCTCCTCTCGTCTCTTCCTCTCGTCTCGTCTCCTCCTCTCGTCTCCTCCTCCTCTCGTCTCCTCCTCTCGTCTCGTCTCCTCCTCTCGTCTCATCTCCTCCTCTCGTCTCCTCCTCCTCTCGTCTCGTCTCCTCCTCTCGCCTCCTCCTCTCGTCTCCTCCTCCTCCTCTCGTCTCCTCCTCCTCCTCTCGTCTCCTCCTCCTCTCGTCTCCTCCTCTCGTCTCGTCTCCTCCTCTCGTCTCCTCCTCTCGTCTCCTCCTCCTCCTCTCGTCTCCTCCTCCTCCTCTCGTCTCTTCCTCTCGTCTCGTCTCCTCCTCTCGTCTCCTCCTCCTCTCGTCTCCTCCTCTCGTCTCCTCCTCTCGTCTCATCTCCTCCTCTCGTCTCCTCCTCCTCTCGTCTCGTCTCCTCCTCTCGCCTCCTCCTCTCGTCTCCTCCTCCTCCTCTCGTCTCCTCCTCCTCCTCTCGTCTCCTCACGTCTCCTCACGTCTCCTCACGTATCCTCACGTATCCTCACGTATCCTCACTTATCCTCACGTATCTTCACTTATCCTCACGTATCCTCACTTATCCTCACGTATCCTCACGTATCCTCACGTATCCTCACTTATCCTCACGTATCCTCACGTATCCTCACGTATCCTCAAGTATCCTCACTTATCCTCACGTATCATCACGTATCCTCACGTATCCTCACGTATCCTCACTTATCCTCACGTATCCTCACGTATCCTCACCTTTCCTCACGTATCATCACGTATCCTCACGTATCCTCACTTATCCTCACGTATCCTCACTTATCCTCACGTATCCTCACGTATCCTCACGTATCCTCACTTATCCTCACTTATCCTCACGTATCCTCACGTATCCTCACTTTTCCTCACGTATCCTCACGTATCCTCACTTATCCTCACGTATCCTCACGTATCCTCACGTATCCTCACTTATCCTCACTTATCCTTACGTATCCTCACTTATCCTCACGTATCCTCACTTATCCTCACGTATCCTCACTTATCCTCACGTATCCTCACGTATCCTCACTTATCCTCACTTATCCTTACGTATCCTCACTTATCCTCACGTATCCTCACGTATCCTCACGTATCCTCATTTATCCTCACGTATCCTCACGTATCCTCACGTATCCTCACGTATCCTCACGTATCCTCACGTATCCTCACGTATCCTCACGTATCCTCAAGTATCCTCACGTATCCTCATTTATCCTCACGTATCCTCACGTATCCTCACGTATCCTCACATATCCTCACGTATCCTCACGTATCCTCACTTATCCTCACGTATCCTCACGGATCCTCACGGATCCTTATTTATCCTTACGTATCCTCACGTATCCTCACGTATCCTCACGTATCCTCACGTATCCTCACTTATCCTCACGTATCCTCACTTATCCTCACGTATCCTCACGTATCCTCACGTATCCTCACGTATCTTCACTTATCCTCACGTATCATCACGTATCCTCACTTATCCTCACGTATCCTCACTTAACCTCACGTATCCTCACGTATCCTCACGCATCCTCACGTATCCTCACGTATCCTCACTTATCCTCACGTATCCTCACTTTTCCTCACGTATCCTCACGTATCCTCACGTATCCTCACGTATCCTCACGTATCCTCACTTATCCTCACGTATCTTCACTTATCCTCACGTATCATCACGTATCCTCACTTATCCTCACGTATCCTCACGTATCCTCACGTATCCTCACGTATCCTCACGTATCCTCACTTATCCTCACGTATCCTCACTTATCCTCACGTATCCTCACGTATCCTCACGTATCCTCACGTATCCTCACGGATCCTCACGGATCCTCAGTTATCCTCATATATCCTCACTCATCCTCACGTATCCTATCGTGTCCTCCTCTCGTCTCCTCCTCTCGTCTCGTCTCCTCCTCTCGTCTCCTCCTCTCGTCTCCTCACGTATCCTCACGTATCCTCACGTATCCTCACTCATCCTCACGTATCCTCACGTATCCTCACGTATCCTCACTTATCCTCACGTATCCTCACGTATCCTCACGTATCCTCACGTATCCTCACGTATCCTCACGTATCCTCACTTATCCTCACGTATCCTCACGTATCCTCACGTATCCTCACGTATCCTCACGTATCCTCACGTATCCTCACTTATCCTCACTTATCCTCACGTATCCTCACGTATCCTCACTTTTCCTCACGTATCCTCACGTATCCTCACGTATCCTCACGTATCCTCACGTATCCTCACTTATCCTCACTTATCCTCACGTATCCTCACGTATCCTCACTTTTCCTCACGTATCCTCACGTATCCTTACTTATCCTCACGTATCCTCACTTATCCTCACTTATCCTCACGTATCCTCACGTATCCTCACTTTTCCTCACGTATCCTCACGTATCCTCACTTATCCTCACGTATCCTCACGTATCCTCACGTATCCTCACTTATCCTCACTTATCCTTACGTATCCTCACGTATCCTCACTTATCCTCACGTATCCTCACGTATCCTCACTTATCCTTACGTATCCTCACGTATCCTCACGTATCCTCATTTATCCTCACGTATCCTCACGTATCCTCACGTATCCTCACGTATCCTCACGTATCCTCACGTATCCTCACGTATCCTCACTTATCCTCACGTATCCTCACGTATCCTCACTTATCCTCACGTATCCTCACGTATCCTCAAGTATCCTCACTTATCCTCACGTATCCTCACTTATCCTCACTTATCCTCACGTATCATCACGTATCCTCACTTATCCTCACGTATCCTCACTTATCCTCACGTATCCTCACTTATCCTCACGTATCCTCACGTATCCTCACTTATCCTCACGTATCATCACGTATCCTCACTTATCCTCACGTATCCTCACGTATCCTCAAGTATCCTCACTTATCCTCACGTATCCTCACTTATCCTCACTTATCCTCACGTATCATCACGTATCCTCACTTATCCTCACGTATCCTCACTTATCCTCACGTATCCTCACTTATCCTCACGTATCCTCACGTATCCTCACTTATCCTCACGTATCATCACGTATCCTCACTTATCCTCACGTATCCTCACTTATCCTCACGTATCCTCACTTATCCACACGTATCCTCACGTATCCTCACTTATCCTCACGTATCCTCACGTATCCTCACTTATCCTCACTTATCCTCACGTATCCTCACGTATCCTCACTTTTCCTCACGTATCCTCACGTATCCTCACTTATCCTCACGTATCCTCACGTATCCTCACGTATCCTCACGTATCCTCACTTTTCCTCACGTATCCTCACGTATCCTCACGTATCCTCACGTATCCTTACTTATCCTCACGTATCCTCACGTATCCTCACTTATCCTCACTTATCCTTACGTATCCTCACGTATCCTCACGTATCCTCATTTATCCTCACGTATCCTCACGTATCCTCATGTATCCTCACGTATCCTCACGTATCCTCACGTATCCTCACGTATCCTCAAGTATCCTCACGTATCCTCATTTATCCTCACGTATCCTCACGTATCCTCACGTATCCTCACATATCCTCACGTATCCTCACGTATCCTCACTTATCCTCACGTATCCTCACGGATCCTCACGGATCCTTATTTATCCTCACGTATCCTCACGTATCCTCACGTATCCTCACTTATCCTCACGTATCCTATCGTGTCCTCCTTCTCCTCTCGTCTCCTCCTCCTCTCGTCTCCTCCTCTCGTCTCCTCCTCCTCCTCTCGTCTCCTCACGTATCCTCACTTTTCCTCACGTATCCTCACGTATCCTCACGTATCCTCACTTATCCTCACGTATCTTCACTTATCCTCACGTATCATCACGTATCCTCACTTATCCTCACGTATCCTCACGTATCCTCACGTATCCTCACGTATCCTCACGTATCCTCACTTATCCTCACGTATCCTCACGTATCCTCACTTATCCTCACTTATCCTTACGTATCCTCACTTATCCTCACGTATCCTCACGTATCCTCACGTATCCTCATTTATCCTCACGTATCCTCACGTATCCTCACGTATCCTCACGTATCCTCACGTATCCTCACGTATCCTCACGTATCCTCAAGTATCCTCACGTATCCTCATTTATCCTCACGTATCCTCACGTATCCTCACGTATCCTCACATATCCTCACGTATCCTCACGTATCCTCACTTATCCTCACGTATCCTCACGGATCCTCACGGATCCTTATTTATCCTTACGTATCCTCACGTATCCTCACGTATCCTCACGTATCCTCACGTATCCTCACTTATCCTCACGTATCCTCACTTATCCTCACGTATCCTCACGTATCCTCACGTATCCTCACGTATCTTCACTTATCCTCACGTATCATCACGTATCCTCACTTATCCTCACGTATCCTCACTTAACCTCACGTATCCTCACGTATCCTCACGCATCCTCACGTATCCTCACGTATCCTCACTTATCCTCACGTATCCTCACTTTTCCTCACGTATCCTCACGTATCCTCACGTATCCTCACGTATCCTCACGTATCCTCACTTATCCTCACGTATCTTCACTTATCCTCACGTATCATCACGTATCCTCACTTATCCTCACGTATCCTCACGTATCCTCACGTATCCTCACGTATCCTCACGTATCCTCACTTATCCTCACGTATCCTCACTTATCCTCACGTATCCTCACGTATCCTCACGTATCCTCACGTATCCTCACGGATCCTCACGGATCCTCAGTTATCCTCATATATCCTCACTCATCCTCACGTATCCTATCGTGTCCTCCTCTCGTCTCCTCCTCTCGTCTCGTCTCCTCCTCTCGTCTCCTCCTCTCGTCTCCTCACGTATCCTCACGTATCCTCACGTATCCTCACTCATCCTCACGTATCCTCACGTATCCTCACGTATCCTCACTTATCCTCACGTATCCTCACGTATCCTCACGTATCCTCACGTATCCTCACGTATCCTCACGTATCCTCACTTATCCTCACGTATCCTCACGTATCCTCACGTATCCTCACGTATCCTCACGTATCCTCACGTATCCTCACTTATCCTCACTTATCCTCACGTATCCTCACGTATCCTCACTTTTCCTCACGTATCCTCACGTATCCTCACGTATCCTCACGTATCCTCACGTATCCTCACTTATCCTCACTTATCCTCACGTATCCTCACGTATCCTCACTTTTCCTCACGTATCCTCACGTATCCTTACTTATCCTCACGTATCCTCACTTATCCTCACTTATCCTCACGTATCCTCACGTATCCTCACTTTTCCTCACGTATCCTCACGTATCCTCACTTATCCTCACGTATCCTCACGTATCCTCACGTATCCTCACTTATCCTCACTTATCCTTACGTATCCTCACGTATCCTCACTTATCCTCACGTATCCTCACGTATCCTCACTTATCCTTACGTATCCTCACGTATCCTCACGTATCCTCATTTATCCTCACGTATCCTCACGTATCCTCACGTATCCTCACGTATCCTCACGTATCCTCACGTATCCTCACGTATCCTCACTTATCCTCACGTATCCTCACGTATCCTCACTTATCCTCACGTATCCTCACGTATCCTCAAGTATCCTCACTTATCCTCACGTATCCTCACTTATCCTCACTTATCCTCACGTATCATCACGTATCCTCACTTATCCTCACGTATCCTCACTTATCCTCACGTATCCTCACTTATCCTCACGTATCCTCACGTATCCTCACTTATCCTCACGTATCATCACGTATCCTCACTTATCCTCACGTATCCTCACGTATCCTCAAGTATCCTCACTTATCCTCACGTATCCTCACTTATCCTCACTTATCCTCACGTATCATCACGTATCCTCACTTATCCTCACGTATCCTCACTTATCCTCACGTATCCTCACTTATCCTCACGTATCCTCACGTATCCTCACTTATCCTCACGTATCATCACGTATCCTCACTTATCCTCACGTATCCTCACTTATCCTCACGTATCCTCACTTATCCACACGTATCCTCACGTATCCTCACTTATCCTCACGTATCCTCACGTATCCTCACTTATCCTCACTTATCCTCACGTATCCTCACGTATCCTCACTTTTCCTCACGTATCCTCACGTATCCTCACTTATCCTCACGTATCCTCACGTATCCTCACGTATCCTCACGTATCCTCACTTTTCCTCACGTATCCTCACGTATCCTCACGTATCCTCACGTATCCTTACTTATCCTCACGTATCCTCACGTATCCTCACTTATCCTCACTTATCCTTACGTATCCTCACGTATCCTCACGTATCCTCATTTATCCTCACGTATCCTCACGTATCCTCATGTATCCTCACGTATCCTCACGTATCCTCACGTATCCTCACGTATCCTCAAGTATCCTCACGTATCCTCATTTATCCTCACGTATCCTCACGTATCCTCACGTATCCTCACATATCCTCACGTATCCTCACGTATCCTCACTTATCCTCACGTATCCTCACGGATCCTCACGGATCCTTATTTATCCTCACGCATCCTCACGTATCCTCACGTATCCTCACGTATCCTCACTTATCCTCACGTATCCTATCGTGTCCTCCTTCTCCTCTCGTCTCCTCCTCCTCTCGTCTCCTCCTCTCGTCTCCTCCTCCTCCTCTCGTCTCCTCACGTATCCTCACTTTTCCTCACGTATCCTCACGTATCCTCACGTATCCTCACTTATCCTCACGTATCATCACGTATCCTCACTTATCCTCACGTATCCTCACTTATCCTCACGTATCCTCACGTATCCTCACGTATCCTCACTTATCCTCACGTATCCTCACTTTTCCTCACGTATCCTCACGTATCCTCACGTATCCTCACTTATCCTCACGTATCCTCACGTATCCTCACGTATCCTCACTTATCCTCACTTATCCTCACGTATCCTCACTGATCCTCACTGATCCTCACTTATCCTCACGTATCCTCACGTATCCTCACGTATCCTCACTCATCCTCACGTATCCTATCGTGTCCTCCTCCTCCTCTCGTCTCCTCCTCTCGTCTCGTCTCCTCTCGTCTCCTCCTCTCGTCTCGTCTCCTCTCGTCTCGTCTCCTCCTCTCGTCTCCTCCTCTCGTCTCCTCCTCCTCCTCTCGTCTCCTCCTCCTCCTCTCGTCTCCTCCTCCTCTCGTCTCCTCCTCTCGTCTCGTCTCCTCCTCTCGTCTCCTCCTCCTCCTTTCGTCTCCTCCTCCTCCTCTCGTCTCTTCCTCTCGTCTCGTCTCCTCCTCTCGTCTCCTCCTCCTCTCGTCTCCTCCTCTCGTCTCGTCTCCTCCTCTCGTCTCATCTCCTCCTCTCGTCTCCTCCTCCTCTCGTCTCGTCTCCTCCTCTCGTCTCCTCCTCCTCTCGTCTCCTCCTCTCGTCTCCTCCTCCTCCTCTCGTCTCCTCCTCCTCCTCTCGTCTCCTCCTCCTCCTCTCGTCTCTTCCTCTCGTCTCGTCTCCTCCTCTCGTCTCCTCCTCTCGTCTCGTCTCCTCCTCTCGTCTCATCTCCTCCTCTCGTCTCCTCCTCCTCTCGTCTCGTCTCCTCATCTCGCCTCCTCCTCTCGTCTCCTCCTCCTCCTCTCGTCTCCTCCTCCTCTTCTCGTCTCTTCCTCTCGTCTCGTCTCCTCCTCTCGTCTCCTCCTCCTCCTCTCGTCTCCTCATGTCTCCTCACGTCTCCTCACGTCTCCTCACGTATCCGTATCCTCACGTATCCTCACGTATCCTCACTGATCCTCACGTATCCTCATTTATCCTCACGTATCCTCACTTATCCTCACGTATCCTCATTTTTCCTCGCGTATCTTCACGTATCCTCACGTATCCTCACTTATCCTCACGTATCCTCACGTATCCTCACGTATCCTCACGTATCCTCATTTATCCTCGCGTATCCTCACTTATCCTCACGTATCCTCACTTATCCTCACGTATCTTCACGTATCCTCACGTATCCTCACTTATCCTCACGTATCCTCACGTATCCTCACGTATCCTCACTGATCCTCACTGATCCTCACGTATCCTCACTTATCCTCACGTATCCTCACGTATCCTCACTTATCCTCACGTATCCTCACGTATCCTGACTCATCCTCACGTATCCTCACGTATCCTCACGTATCCTCACTTATCCTCACGTATCCTCACTTATCCTCACGTATCCTCACGTATCCTCACTTATCCTCACGTATCCTCACTTATCCTCACGTATCCTCACTTATCCTCACGTATCCTCACGTATCCTCACTCATCCTCACGTATCCTCACGTATCCTCACGTATCCTCATTTATCCTCACGTATCCTCACGTATCCTCACGTATCCTCACGTATCCTCACTTTTCCTCACGTATCCTCACGTATCCTCACGTATCCTCACTTATCCTCACGTATCCTCACTTATCCTCACGTATCCTCACTTATCCTCACGAATCCTCACTTATCCTCACGTATCCTCACTTATCCTCACGTATCCTCACGTATCCTCACGTATCCTCACTTATCCTCACGTATCCTCACGTATCCTCACGTATCCTCACGTATCCTCACTTATCCTCACTTATCCTCACGTATCCTCATTTATCCTCACTTATCCTCATTTATCCTCACGTATCCTCACTTATCCTCACGTATCCTCACTTATCCTCACGTATCCTCACGTATCCTCACTTATCCTCACTTATCCTCACGTATCCTCATTTATCCTCACGTATCCTCACGTATCCTCACTTATCCTCACTTATCCTCACTTATCCTCACTTATCCTCACTTATCCTCACTTATCCTCACGTATCCTCACGTATCCTCACTTATCCTCACGTATCCTCACGTATCCTCACGTATCCTCACTTATCCTCACGTATATCCTCACGTATCCTCACTTATCCTCACGTATCCTCACTTATCCTCACATATCCTCATTTATCCTCACTTATCCTCACTTATCCTCACTTATCCGCACTTATCCTCACTTATCCTCACTTATCCTCACGTATCCTCACTTATCCTCACGTATCCTCACTTATCCTCACTTATCCTCACTTATCCTCACGTATCCTCACGTATCCTCACTTATCCTCACTTATCCTCACGTATCCTCACGTATCCTCACTTATCCTCACTTATCCTCACTTATCCTCACGTATCCTCACTTATCCTCACGTATCCTCACGTATCCTCACTTATCCTCACGTATCCTCACTTATCCTCACGTATCCTCACTTATCCTCACTTATCCTCACTTATCCTCACTTATCCTCACGTATCCTCACTTATCCTCACGTATCCTCATTTATCCTCACTTATCCTCACTTATCCTCACGTATCCTCACTTATCCTCACGTATCCTCATTTATCCTCACTTATCCTCACTTATCCGCACTTATCCTCACTTATCCTCACTTATCCTCATTTATCCTCACGTATCCTCACGTATCCTCACGTATCCTCACTTATCCTCACGTATCCTCACTTATCCTCACTTATCCTCACTTATCCTCACGTATCCTCACGTATCCTCACATATCCTCACTTATCCTCACTTATCCTCACTTATCCTCACTTATCCTCACTTATCCTCATTTATCCTCACGTATCCTCACGTATCCTCACGTATCCTCACTTATCCTCACGTATCCTCACTTATCCTCACGTATCCTCATTTATCCTCACTTATCCTCACTTATCCTCACTTATCCTCACTTATCCTCACGTATCTTCATTTATCCTCACGTATCCTCACGTATCCTCACTTATCCTCACGTATCCTCACTTATCCTCACGTATCCTCATTTATCCTCACTTATCCTCACGTATCCTCACTTATCCTCACTTATCCTCACGTATCCTCACTTATCCTCACTTATCCTCACGTATCCTCACTTATCCTCACGTATCCTCACTTATCCTCACGTATCCTCATTTATCCTCACTTATCCTCACTTATCCTCACGTATCCTCATTTATCCTCACGTATCCTCACTTATCCTCACTTATCCGCACTTATCCTCACTCATCCTCACTTATCCTCACGTATCCTCACTTATCCTCACGTATCCTCATTTATCCTCACGTATCCTCACTTATCCTCACGTATCCTCACTTATCCTCACTGATCCTCCCATTACAGATAAAGAAGTAAATCTCAGTCTGATAATATCTGACATCAGTTTTTATGGTTTTGTGGCCGAGTGAGGCGTTTCCTGTGAAGAGGTTAATTATTTACTGTGGACCTCGGACTGAGCCTGGACTGAGCCTGGACTCGGCCTGGACTCGGCCTGGACTCGGCCTGGACTCTCAGACGAGCTCGGAGCAGGATGAGGTCGAACGTGTGGAACCTGCAGCTGCTGCTCCTGGGCCTGAGCCTCGGGTCTGCGGTCGCTCAGAGCGGTGAGTGAATCTGACTTTAGAGCTGCACATGTGGGTCTGTTTGGTACAGCAGGGTCAGAGCTTTGGTTTGAGGCTGAAGAACCATGTGCTGTGTTTATTTGTACCACAGTAAATGATAAATACTTTATGACATTTCGTACGATCATAAAGGGTTTATACAAACACAGAAGCTCAGACTCTGCGTCGGGTTTTACATGAGAGATCAGAGGTTTATTATGAGTTATTGAACTTCCTCCTTCTTCTTTCGAGCACAAAGTCTTGTTTTTGTTTTTCTTCTGTAAAAATGTTTGAAATTGAGAAAGGATTTAAAGCCACACCGCGGAGAATTTTACACAATAAATTAACCCCTTCACTCCCACCTGAACCGAGCACATTTTCTCCAGTTTGGCTTTACCCCAATCCAAAAGCTTCTGGGAAAAAGCTGTGAAAAAGCAACACAACTGAGATGAAAACAATGATGAAAAAATGACAAAAATGTGACAAAAAATGATTACATTTTTTCTTATAAAAATGTGACCAAAAAATGACCAAAAAAAGTTACAAAATGAGTTGAAAACCTCCTAAAAAAAGATGGAAGGAAATATCTGATTATGTGAGGAAAAAGATCCATTTAGATGAGTTTTGTAGGTCTTAGCTTTCAAATGAGGCGTTACACTGGCCGACAGGATTTGGGTAAAGCTGAACTGGAGAAAATGCTCTCGGTTCAGGCGGGAGTTAAGAGGTTAAATAGAAACACAAGCAGTTATTTGATGACAGATATTTTCTGCAAATGTACAAACACGAGCCTTCACGGTGAGCGGCTCCTCACACATGACTTTACCTTTAAGTTGAGAGAGGGGGCGTCTCCAGCCCGTCTCCATGGAGATGTGATTAAAGCAGCAGAATCTGAGATTCAAACAGGTTTGGTTTTCATCTAAATCTTTGATTATCCACTGCAGTCTCAGCATCTTCATGAGGAGCAGGTTTTAACAACAGTATAGTCCAGAATGTTACGCAGTGTCCCTTTAACTACTTTCTGGGGGCACGGTGGCGCAGTGGTTAGCGCTCACGCCTCACAGCTAGAAGGTCCTGGGTTCGATTCCCACCTGGACGGGGCCTTTCTGTGTGGAGCATGTTCTCCCCGTGTCTGCGTAGGTTTCCTCCGGGTACTCCGGTTTCCACTACCACTAAAAACATGTACAATAGATTCCCCTCTGGGGCCAGGACTCCCCTGAAAAAGAGATTCTTAATCTCAGTGAGATTGTCCTGGTTAAATAAAGGTCAATAAAAAAATAACTACTTTGTCATGAAAGAGTTTTTTTAGTGAATCCATAGTTTATGTGACAGCTCTGCAAGTCAAGTATAAAGAATATCACTTGAGCAACAAACAAGAGAGGCCCCAGTACTGATCCCTGGGGAACCCCATATGCACTTGTGCAGTTTGGATGAAAGGCTTTGAAATGATTCTGTTTTAAATCCACTGAATGTGTTTGTTTTTAATATGAACAGGTCAATGTGTGATGAAACCTGGTTAATCTTTAAAAAGCAGCTGATTCCATGTTATTAAACACGGATCATTTACGAACACGTGAACTTTGACCTGAACAGGATTAATCACCGAGTAATGACTTTACGGCGCCGCGACTAAACCAGGTCAAAGTGCGGCTTTAATATTATATTATTATATTATTATATTATTAATCAGCAAATACTTTAGCATTAATTATTAGAAGAATCATAAACCAGTGATGTGTCTGTGAACGACCCGGTCCAGACGTAGAACAGATCCTCTGTGTAAAAGCCTCACCACAAACTCTCACTGGATTATTGTAGAGAACAGTCTGTATCACATTATTAAACATTTGCATCATTTTAAGAACTTTCAGGTTATTTTTGTTTGTAAAGTGAACCTGTAAAGAATGTGGACGTTACAAATATATCAGGAAAGATACGACATTTCACTTTAGTGGCTTCATCTTTCATTGTTTGCAATCAGGTTTAGGGCCTTTAACTCCTGTGCTTAACCTCTTAACCACGCCTGAACCCAGAGCATTTTCTACAGTTCAGCTTTACCCAAACCCTGTAGGCCAGTGTAACACCTCATTTGAAAGCTAAGACCTACAAAACTAAATTGATGTTTTTCCTCACATCAGATTTTTTTTCATCACTTTTTTTGTTGGGCAGTCGTCTCATTTTTGTCAAATTTTCGTGACTTTTTTGCCACTTTTTCGTCAAATTATTCGATTTTTTTTGTCAAATTGTTATCACTTTTTAGTCAATTTTTTGTCACTTTTTTGTCAAATTTTTGTACATTTTTTGTCACTTTTTTGTCGATGTTTTCGTCTCCGTTTTGTTGCTTTTTCACACCTTTTTTCCAGAAGCTTTTGGATTGGGGTAAAGCCAAACTGGAGAAAATGTGCTCGGTTCAGGTGGGAGTTAAGGGGTCAGTATGGTCACGTTTGACGGTGTAAATCCTGAGTTAAATATGTGGTGAACACATGACACACGCTGCTTTTGGAAAGGGATCATGACTTTCTGGTTTGAGTTGAAACATACTTTTCATTGGAACCTGCGTCTCAAAATCATCCGATTTTACTTTGAAAATCCTGAGAAGATTCAGCATCACTTTGACCTTCAAATGTGACTGGAATCATTGTCCAAAAGGCCTCGGATGCTCCATTTGGAGGGATTATAACTCTGTTTTACTGTGGCTCATGCATTATTATTCCACTTCATCTTTATTTATCTGCTTCATATCATGTGAAAATCCAGACAAAATGAAAGGACAAAGTGCTACATTTGTCACTTTAATTGTTCTCCACAGTGACATGTGAGGGATCTGAACATGATGATGCTTTGACTGTTCATGATTAACATGTGTTTCCAGAGACATCACGCATAGCTCCGGCGGCCATTTTGAATACTAAAGTAGAAGTATGCAGTACTACAACATGTAACAGTAACTCAGGATGAAGATGAACTGATCCACAGAGGTGTTTTTATTTACTCGTAATCATCGCTCAGGAAGAGAACAGTAAAAACAGGTTTATGTGGAATAACAGCAGCTCCGTCTGTGGAGCGACAGCAGGATCTACTAAAGACCTGCTTCACTCTGAAGACTAAATGAACACATCAAAGAGAGAACAGAAAACCTTTCTCTGTGACTGTTACAGTTTGTCGACAGAGTCTCAGTCTGAGTCAGTGTTTCAGCTGCTCAAGACGTTAGCATGCTACCGGTTAGCAACTGTCAATGACTTCAACACAATAAACACGCGTGTGTCTCACATGTATGACACTGAGGAAATACTACAGTAACAGCTCTGACCTCTGACCTCTGACCTCTGTCACAGGTTGTATCCAAGGCCAGATGTTTGTGGTTCAGGGCTTTCTCTTGGAGAGGTCAGAGGTCAGATCGCTGCTGTAGAGGCTAAATGCTAACCGGTAGCATGCTAACGTCTTAAACACCGACTCGCTGGTTTCTTCACATAAACTCTGGAGCTGAACTTTGTTATCCTGCTGCTCACACGGATCTGTCTGGAATTCAAATGTGTTTATTCCCTGTTTATTCCCTGTTTATTCCCTCTTTATTCCCTGTTAATTCCCGTTTGTTCCCGTTTGTTCCCGTTTGTTCCCGTTTATACTCGTTTATTCCCTGTTAATTCCCGTTAATTCCCTGTTAATTCCCTGTTAATTCCCGTTTATTCCCTGTTCATTCCCTGTTTATTCCCTGTTTATTCCCTGTTAATTCCCTGTTAATTCCCGTTTGTTCCCGTTTGTTCCCGCCAGCCCGGGCCTCGGGGGCGCGGCCTCTGCCTCAGTGGCTCACCGGGATCATCGCCGTGGTCGGCTTCCTCTTCCTCACCTTCGTCGTGTTCCTCGTCAAACGCGCCTGGTGCGAGAAGCCCAAAGAACGGTAACCACGGCAACGCCACACACACCGGGAGGGGGGCGGGGTCTATCCGGGAGGGGACGGGGTCTAACCAGCGACCGGGAGGAGGGCGGGGTCTAACCAGCGACCGGGAGGAGGGCGGGGTCTAACTGGGAGGGGGGTGGGGTCTAACCGGGAGGGGGGCGGGGTCTAACCGGGAGGGGGGCGGGGTCTAACCGGGAGGGGGCGGGGTCTAACCGGGAGGGGGGTGGGGTCTAACCGGGAGGGGGGCGGGGTCTAACCGGGAGGGGGCGGGGTCTAACAGCGACCGGGAGGAGGGCGGGGTCTAACCAGGAGGGGGGTGGGGTCTAACCGGGAGGGGGGCGGGGTCTAACCGAGAGGGGGCGGGGTCTAACCAGCGACCGGGAGGAGGGCGGGGTCTAACCGGGAGGGGGCGGGGTCTAACCGGGAGGGGGCGGGGTCTAACCAGCGACCGGGAGGAGGGCGGGGTCTAACCAGGAGGGGGGTGGGGTCTAACCGGGAGGAGGGCGGGGTCTAACCGGGAGGGGGCGGGGTCTAACCGGCGATCACGATGTTGCCGTAACACTGTGTTTGAATCGTGCAGGGGCTTCAAGGACGTGGAGACGAAGGAGAACGAGTACGAGGACGTGAAGGAGAACGGGCGCCCAGCGCAGAGAAGGTCAGGTCCAAGTCTGAGAAGATCTGACTCAGAGAACATGGGTCACAGGTCAGGATGAGTCTGAGAAGATCTGACTCAGAGAACATGGGCCACAGGTCAGGATGAGTGAGAAGATCTGACTCAGAGAACATGGGTCACAGGTCAGGATGAGTCTGAGAAGATCTGACTCAGAGAACATGGGTCACAGGTCAGGATGAGAGTCTGAGAAGATCTGACTCAGAGAACATGGGTCACAGGTCAGGATGAGTGAGAAGGTCTGACTCAGAGAACATGGGCCACAGGTCAGGATGAGTCTGAGATCTGACTCAGAGAACATGGGTCACAGGTCAGGATGAGTGAGAGAAGATCTGCCTCAGAGAACATGGGCCACAGGTCAGGATGAGTCTGAGATCTGACTCAGAGAACATGGGCCACAGGTCAGGATGAGTCTGAGATCTGACTCAGAGAACATGGGTCACAGGTCAGGATGAGTGAGAAGGTCTGACCCAGAGAACATGGGTCACAGGTCAGGATGAGTCTGAGAAGATCTGACTCAGAGAACATGGGTCACAGGTCAGGATGAGTGAGAAGGTCTGACTCAGAGAACATGGGCCACAGGTCAGGATGAGTCTGAGAAGGTTTGACTCAGAGAACATGGGCCACAGGTCAGGATGAGTCTGAGATCTGACTCAGAGAACATGGGTCACAGGTCAGGATGAGTGAGAGAAGATCTGCCTCAGAGAACATGGGTCACAGGTCAGGATGAGTCTGAGAAGATCTGACTCAGAGAACATGGGTCACAGGTCAGGATGAGTCTGAGAAGATCTGACTCAGAGAACATGGGCCACAGGTCAGGATGAGTCTGAGAAAGTCTGACTCAGAGAACATGGGCCACAGGTCAGGATGAGTCTGAGAAGGTCTGACTCAGAGAACATGGGCCACAGGTCAGGATGAGTGAGAAGATCTGACTCAGAGAACATGGGCCACAGGTCAGGATGAGTCTGAGGTCTGACTCAGAGAACATGGGTCACAGGTCAGGATGAGTGAGAAGGTCTGACTCAGAGAACATGGGCCACAGGTCAGGATGAGTCTGAGAAGGTTTGACTCAGAGAACATGGGTCACAGGTCAGGATGAGTGAGAAGATCTGACTCAGAGAACATGGGCCACAGGTCAGGATGAGTGAGAAGATCTGACTCAGAGAACACGGGTCACAGGTCAGGATGAGTCTGAGAAGATCTGCCTCAGAGAACATGGGTCACAGGTCAGGATGAGTGAGAGAAGATCTGCCTCAGAGAACATGGGCCACAGGTCAGGATGAGTGAGAGAAGATCTGACTCAGAGAACATGGGTCACAGGTCAGGATGAGTCTGAGAAGGACCTTAAACGTCTCGTCTGGTGTTTTTCAGGGACAGCTCTGAGTTGAAGACCTACACGAACCTCGCCATGGAGAGCGAGGACAAAGTCACCGCCATGTGACCAAACGGAGCCTCCTGATTGGACGATCCCACCAAACAGCACTCAACCTTTTATTGCACATTTGCTAACATGGCTCTGGAATGTTCTGGAATCTCCACGTTCTTCTTTCTTCACTGTAAAGCTTTTCCAGGATGACTTTAGAGAGACTTTAGTTTACACCAAATGAAAACAGTTCCTGTATTTATCGATCACTCTTTCACTTTTGATTAAAAACTATTTATACCAAATGAGTCTGTTTTTTATTTGGTTTGACCTTTATTTAACCTCTGACCACCGGCCAAAACCAAATGCATTCTGTCCTCTTTGCCATGGTCGTCACTTTTTATTTCCCACCTTTTATTTCCCTTATCTGGTCTGCTCATGGTCTGCTCATGGTCTTCTCGTGGTCTGCTCATGGTCTTCTCATGGTCTTCTCATGGTCTTCTCATGGTCTTCTCATGGTCTTCTCATGGTCTTCTCATGGTCTGCTCATGGTCTTCTCATGGTCTGCTCATGGTCTTCTCATGGTCTGCTCATGGTCTTCTCATGGTCTTCTCGTGGTCTGCTCATGGTCTTCTCATGGTCTGCTCATGGTCTGCTCATGGTCTTCTCATGGTCTGCTCATGGTCTTCTCATGGTCTGCTCATGGTCTGCTCATGGTCTTCTCATGGTCTGCTCATGGTCTTCTCATGGTCTGCTCATGGTCTGCTCATGGTCTTCTCATGGTCTGCTCATGGTCTGCTCATGGTCTGCTCATGGTCTGATCGTGGTCTGCTCATGGTCTGCTCATGGTCTGCTCATGGTCTTCTCGTGGTCTGCTCATGGTCTTCTCATGGTCTGCTCATGGTCTTCTCATGGTCTTCTCATGGTCTGCTCATGGTCTTCTCATGGTCTGCTCAGGGTCTGCTCAGGGTCTGCTCATGGTCTTCTCATGGTCTGCTCGTGGTCTGCTCATGGTCTGATCGTGGTCTGCTCATGGTCTGCTCATGGTCTGCTCATGGTCTGATCGTGGTCTGCTCATGGTCTGCTCATGGTCTTCTCATGGTCTGCTCATGGTCTGCTCATGGTCTGCTCATGGTCTTCTCGTGGTCTGCTCATGGTCTGCTCATGGTCTGATCGTGGTCTGCTCATGGTCTGCTCATGGTCTTCTCATGGTCTGCTCATGGTCTGCTCATGGTCTGTTCATGGTCAGCTCATGGTCTTCTCATGGTCTGCTCATGGTCTGCTCATGGTCTGTTCATGGTCAGCTCATGGTCTTCTCATGGTCTTCTCATGGTCTGCTCATGGTCTGTTCATGGTCTGTTCATGGTCTGTTCATGGTCAGCTCATGGTCTTCTCATGGTCTTCTCATGGTCTTCTCATGGTCTGCTCATGGTCTGCTCATGGTCTGCTCATGGTCTGCTCATGGTCTGCTCATGGTCTGCTCATGGTCTGCTCATGGTCTTCTCATGGTCTGCTCATGGTCTTCTCATGGTCTGCTCATGGTCTGCTCATGGTCTTCTCATGGTCTATTCATGGTCTATTCATGGTCTGCTCATGGTCTGCTCATGGTCTTCTCATGGTCTGCTCATGGTCGATTCATGGTCTATTCATGGTCTATTCATGGTCTGATCGTGGTCTGATCGTGGTCTGCTCGTGGTCTTCTCATGGTCTGCTCATGGTCGATTCATGGTCTATTCATGGTCTATTCATGGTCTGCTCATGGTCTGCTCATGGTCTTCTCATGGTCTGCTCATGGTCGATTCATGGTCTATTCATGGTCTATTCATGGTCTGATCGTGGTCTGCTCATGGTCTTCTCGTGGTCTTCTCGTGGTCTTCTCGTGGTCTTCTCATGGTCTGCTCGTGGTCTTCTCATAGTCTTCTCATAGTCTGCTCATGGTCTTCTCATGGTCTGCTCTGTCCCTCACTGAGATGAACCACCTGCGTGCTGGCCCGTTGTTTTGTCGTATTTTCCTCAGTTTTTCATCACGTTTATGTTGCTTGTCTCTTTGGCCACGTTTTTGACTTTTTGATTTGGGTAAAGCCGGTTCAGGTGGGGGCTAAGAGGTTAAAACCCGTTGTGTTCTCCTGGTTTACACTCGCTTTAGTCCAATCGTTAAACCCGCAGTGTGTGAGCTCTGAGCACCTCTGGCATAAACATCTGCGGCCGCTGTGATTGGATGAACCCTGACCGTGTGAAGCTGTGATTGGACGAACCCTGACCGTGTGACGTTGTGATTGGACGAACCCTGACCGTGTGACGCTGTGATTGGACGAACCCTGACCGTGTGACGTTGTGATTGGACGAACCCTGACCATGTGATGCTGTGATTGGACGAACCCTGACCATGTGACGCTGTGATTGGATGAACCCTGACCGTGTGACGCTGTGATTGGATGAACCCTGACCATGTGACGCTGTGATTGGATGAACCCTGACCATGTGACGCTGTGATTGGACGAAACCTGACCGTGTGACACTGTGATTGGATGAACCCTGACCGTGTGACGCTGTGATTGGACGAAACCTGACCGTGTGACACTGTGATTGGATGAACCCTGACCATGTGACACTGTGATTGGATGAACCCTGACCGTGTGACGCAGGAGTAAAGTCCAGTTTCCATCAGTGAAACATTAAACTGGTCATGAAGCACTTCTTTGTGCTTCATGACCCCCCCCCCCCCCCCCCGAAACCGTCAGATTGTAACCTCTAAGCTCTAACACGAGCAACTTAACACAACAACAACAACAACAACAACAACAACAACAACAACAACAACAACAACAACAACAACAACAACAACAACAACAACAACATAATGTCCAAACAAAGACATTTAAGGAGAAAAATAAATCCAAATGATCCAAACATTTCCCTTTAGTGTTATTTTAGTTCCACAGCTGTTTCATAAAGCTACAGCAGCAAATGATCCATGTGGCTTAAGTTTCTACTAAATGAAAAAAAAAAAGCATTTAAGCGTTAGCATCAGAGGTCCATATGCTAAAGTGCCTATGATAGTTAGCACCAGAGGTCCCTATGCTAAAGTGCCTATGATAGTTAGCACCAGAGGTCCCTATGCTAAAGTGGCTATGATAGTTAGCACCAGAGGTCCCTATGCTAAAGTGGCTATGATAGTTAGCACCAGAGGTCCCTATGCTAAAGTGGCTATGATAGTTAGCATCAGAGGTCCCTATGCTTTAGTGGCTATGATAGTTAGCACCAGAGGTCCCTTTGCTAAAATGGCTATGATAGCTAGCACCAGAGGTCCCTATGCTAAAGTGGCTATGATAGTTAGCATCAGAGGTCCCTATGCTAAAGTGGCTATGATAATTAGCATCAGAGGTCCCTATGCTAAAGTGGCTATGATAGTTAGCACCAGAGGTCCCTTTGCTAAAATGGCTATGATAGCTAGCACCAGAGGTCCCTATGCTAAAGTGGCTATGATAGTTAGCACCAGAGGTCCCTATGCTAAAATGGCTATGATAGCTAGCACCAGAGGTCTCTATGCTAAAGTGGCTATGATAGTTAGCACCAGAGGTCCCTATGCTAAAGTGGCTATGATAGTTAGCACCAGAGGTCCCTATGCTAAAGTGGCTATGATAGTTAGCACCAGAGGTCTCTATGCTAAAGTGGCTATGATAGTTAGCATCAGAGGTCCCTATGCTAAAGTGGCTATGATAATTAGCATCAGAGGTCCCTATGCTAAAGTGGCTATGATAGTTAGCACCAGAGGTCCCTTTGCTAAAATGGCTATGATAGCTAGCACCAGAGGTCCCTATGCTAAAGTGGCTATGATAGTTAGCATCAGAGGTCCCTATGCTAAAGTGGCTATGATAGTTAGCACCAGAGGTCCCTTTGCTAAAATGGCTATGATAGCTAGCACCAGAGGTCCCTATGCTAAAGTGGCTATGATAGTTAGCATCAGAGGTCCCTATGCTAAAGTGGCTATGATAGTTAGCACCAGAGGTCCCTTTGCTAAAATGGCTATGATAGCTAGCATCAGAGGTCCCTATGCTAAAGTGCCTATGATAGTTAGCATCAGAGGTCCCTATGCTAAAGTGGCTATGATAGTTAGCATCAGAGGTCCCTATGCTAAAGTGGCTATGAGAGTTAGCATCAGAGGTCCCTATGCTTAAGTGGCTATGATAGTTAGCATCAGAGGTCCCTATGCTAAAGTGACTATGATAGTTAGCACCAGAGGTCCCTATGCTAAAGTGGCTATGATAGTTAGCACCAGAGGTCCCTATGCTAAAGTGGCTATGATAGTTAGCACCAGAGGTCCCTATGCTAAAGTGGCTATGATAGTTAGCACCAGAGGTCCCTATGCTAAAGTGGCTATGATAGTTAGCATCAGAGGTCCCTATGCTTAAGTGGCTATGATAGTTAGCACCAGAGGTCCCTTTGCTAAAATGGCTATGATAGCTAGCACCAGAGGTCCCTATGCTAAAGTGGCTATGATAGTTAGCATCAGAGGTCCCTATGCTAAAGTGGCTATGATAATTAGCATCAGAGGTCCCTATGCTAAAGTGGCTATGATAGTTAGCACCAGAGGTCCCTTTGCTAAAATGGCTATGATAGCTAGCAGCAGAGGTCCCTATGCTAAAGTGGCTATGATAGTTAGCACCAGAGGTCCCTATGCTAAAATGGCTATGATAGCTAGCACCAGAGGTCTCTATGCTAAAGTGGCTATGATAGTTAGCACCAGAGGTCCCTATGCTAAAGTGGCTATGATAGTTAGCACCAGAGGTCCCTATGCTAAAGTGGCTATGATAGTTAGCACCAGAGGTCTCTATGCTAAAGTGGCTATGATAGTTAGCATCAGAGGTCCCTATGCTAAAGTGGCTATGATAATTAGCATCAGAGGTCCCTATGCTAAAGTGGCTATGATAGTTAGCACCAGAGGTCCCTTTGCTAAAATGGCTATGATAGCTAGCACCAGAGGTCCCTATGCTAAAGTGGCTATGATAGTTAGCACCAGAGGTCCCTATGCTAAAATGGCTATGATAGCTAGCACCAGAGGTCTCTATGCTAAAGTGGCTATGATAGTTAGCACCAGAGGTCCTATTGCTAAAATGGCTATGATAGTTAGCATCAGAGGTCCTTATGCTAAAGTGGCTATGATAGTTAGCACCAGAGGTCCCTATGCTAAAGTGGCTATGATAGTTAGCACCAGAGGTCCCTTTGCTAAAATGGCTATGATAGTTAGCATCAGAGGTCCTTATGCTAAAGTGGCTATGATAGTTAGCATCAGAGGTCCCTATGCTAAAGTGGCTATGATAGTTAGCACCAGAGGTCCCTAATCTAAAGTGGCTATGATAGTTAGCATCAGAGGTCCCTATGCTAAAGTGGCTATGATAGTTAGCATCAGAGGTCCCTATGCTAAAGTGGCTATGATAATTAGCATCAGAGGTCCCTATGCTAAAGTGGCTATGATAGTTAGCATTGAGGCTCCTTTCCCTAACTCCTTCCTAACTGACAGCCCAATTTGGAAGCATCTTGTCATGGCGGACGCTGACGCACATCCGGTTTGCCGTAAGAGCTCTTACCAATCTGCTCGTTTGGGAAGGGCCTTAGTCTGAATCTGAACCCCCATTCAAATCCCCCCTAAACCACTCCACTGACAGCACCCTGAACCTTGGCCTCTAGAGGTTCAATGTTTCTCCCTCTGACCCACAATGCCCCATCTGCAAACAAAGATCTGCCCCCATCCCGGGCTCTGCACCAAACACTTCATTAATCATTAATCAGTCAATTTTTTTATTTTCCTGTTACTGACTGGAGCAAACGGATCCTCTTACAAAGGAATAATGTGAGCAGGACAGATTTAACTGTTTGGCCCGGGACACATCCTGAGTGTTAACCTGGTGTTGTTATTGCATTGATGTATCTCACAGGCAGACTTCCATATGTGCCTGTATCAAACCCCCCCACAAATCCATGATATAAAAGAAGCCAGACGCCCAGGCTGATGCTGAGAAGGAGAGTGTTTTAATGCACAGCAGATGAACGTGCCCTAGCTCAGGTTGGGGGTAGATTTGTAGGTCAGCCCCCCCACAGTTAGGGCCACTCTCGGAGGCGCGTCTTTGGCACAGATGGAGTCCAGACTCCGGCTCTCCGGGAGGTCGTTCCAATACGCGCCTGGATTGAGTGAAGCACAAAGAAAGCTTGTTAGAAAAGTTACTCATTCAGCTTCACGTGACTTCTTCTCAGGAGGATCCATTTGTTGTGTTTTGATTTTGAGCTGTACATCTTTACCGTCCCAGTGGATCTCAGTGAAGTGCTCGTTCCCGGCAGTGTTGCTCGGCTCGCCTGTCTTCAGCTGCCAGTGTGAATAATCCCAAACAGATCCGTCGCTCCACAGCCACAGTCCTTCCTGATCACAGGTTCACACATTTCAACTCCATTACCAGGATTTAAGTGATGGAACAAACAGTCTGACCTTTGCCGCGTCCAGTCCACCGATCCAGGTCCGCCGCTGTTCTCCTGTGGCCTCTTTGATCAGATCTTTGATGAAGGCGTGCTCCTCAGCGCTGTGGATGGACGCCAGGTTTGCACCGTGATACTGGCAGGTGGTCTGGACAGAAAACACCAAAAGGTACGGTACGGTTTAACCCCTTAACTCCCACCTGAACCGAGCACACAGTTTGGCTTTACCCCAGTCCAAAAGCTTCTGGAAAAAAGCAGTGAAAATAGCAACAAAACTGAGACGAAAACAATAATGAAAATGTCACAAAAATGTCACAAGTAATTGAGAAAATGTGGCAAAAAAATGACAAAAATGTGATAAAAATGAGTTGAATACCCAATAAAAAATGATGGAAAAAAATCTGATGACGTGAGGAAAAAGATCTCTCGGTTCAAGCGGGAGTTAAGAGGTTAAAAACAAAATCAAACTGCTGCTCTCCTGAATTGCCTCATTTGAAAGCTAAGGACCTCCAGAGCCTCAGCGACAGAGCATTGTTTTGTGGAGGTGAGTGATCGTGATCTTTTATATCAAATCAACATCACAAATATTAGTTCTTGACAAACCCGACTATTAATCTAGTGTTAATCTATGGATCTGCTCCATGTGATACACACAGCCTTTATGTCGACTCAATGTAGTGATGTGAGTCTTCTGGACTCGAGTTCCTCCTCCCAGAGTTGAACCTCTGACTCCCAGAGTAAAGAGAATATTAGTATTATCAGGGCTGTACCTCTGCTACTGTCCAAGTCGCCTTAGAATCAAAGAACTTGAAACAGCGAGTTCCAAACAGAGTCCAGTCCTCAGGACAGCCTTTATTAAAATAATAACATTATTAATAATAAATGAATCATAATGAGTGTTCTGTAGATGAACTCACCATCGGCATCCTTCATCGGCTGTGAGTGAGGGACAATGAGCAGAGTTATTAAAGCCTGATCAAACAGATTGATAAATGAGGTGTATCTTACAGTTTCAGCTCGTGTGGTCAGCAGAGCGGTGGTCAGACACAGCAGGGCGGTCAGCGGGCAGTGGACAGCCATCTGAAATCATCAGGTAGTGAGAAGATCTGTGTGAAAGACCTGAGCCATGAGGAGACTTACCTTGACTCCAGAGTGGGCTCTGCAGGAGAGGAGGAGCAGTTCTTATAGAGCAGTCGGGGGGGGGGGAGTTCACTGCCGGTAAATCACACACACACATTTTGGCTAAGTTTCAAGGACTGAGAATGTTTCTGTATTTTGTTTTCCTTTTTAATCATTATAAATTATAAAAATCGGTCTCATGGACCTGTCAACTGTATATGCAAGTATTCCCTTCAACTTTCCTAAATATAAAATGTGTACGTTCATGCGCGAGTACCTGGTGTTTATCAAGAGTTAAACTCTAACAACTTTTTTCAAGTGAAAACTGCAGCTTCATGTTTGATAAGTTCTGTGAACTTCAACCTCCTCCTTTTGAGTGAGCAAATGCTCTCCTGTTCCTGTGGAAACATCTGTTGTCTGTACCTTGTTTGCTGCTCAAATAAACTAATAAACCAAAGTAAGTTAAGTTAAGTTATACGTTTAAGTTATACTTTATTCATCTCTGTAGAGGAATGTGTTCTCTGCATGTGACCTCCTCAGTGTCACTGGTGGCCTGTAGGACCAGTGAGCTCCAGCGTGGGCCGGCGCTCGGGGACCCATCTCCCTATTGCACATGTTTTTACCACTAACCTACGCAGACACGGGGAGAACATGCAACTCCACACAGTAAATGGAGCACCTGTAGACCTGAAGAGGGGAAGGAGAACCATGGCCTCGGAGTTGGAGGTGCTGATCCTCATCCCGGCCGCTTCACACTCGGCTGCAAACCAGAGCAGCTGAAGGTCCAACAGAACTTCGTCTGCAAACAGCAGAGATGAGATCCTGAGGCTCCCAAACCGGACACTCTCCGGCCCCTGGCTGCGCCCTCTGTCCATAAAGGTAATGAACAGAACGAGTGACAAAGGGCAGCCCCGTGGAGGCCCCCAAAGGGCACCATGAGGGACACGGTCGAACGCTTTCTCCTGATCCAAGAAACCACATGTGACTGAACCCTCGAGCCCCTGATGGAGGGTATAGTGAACCCTCGAGCCCCTGATGGAGGGTATAGTGAACCCCCGAGCCCCTGATGGAGGGTATAGTGAACCCTCGAGCCCCTGATGGAGGGTGTAGTGAACCCTCGAGCCCCTGATGGAGGGTGTAGTGAACCCTCGAGCCCCTGATGGAGGGTGTAGTGAACCCTCGAGCCCCTGATGGAGGGTATAGTGAACCCTCGAGCCCCTGTTGGAGGGTATAGTGAACCCTCGAGCCCCTGATGGAGGGTATAGTGAACCCTTGAGCCCCTGATGGAGGGTATAGTGAACCCTCGAGCCCCTGATGGACGGTATAGTGAACCCTCGAGCCCCTGTTGGAGGGTATAGTGAACCCTCGAGCCCCTGATGGAGGGTGTAGTGAACCCTCGAGCCCCTGATGGAGGGTAAAGTGAACCCTCGAGCCCCTGATGGAGGGTATAGTGAACCCTTGAGCCCCTGATGGAGGGTATAGTGAACCCTCGAGCCCCTGATGGAGGGTGTAGTGAACCCTCGAGCCCCTGATGGAGGGTATAGTGAACCCTCGAGCCCCTGATGGAAGGTATAGTGAACCCTCGAGCCCCTGATGGAGGGTGTAGTAAACCCTCGAGCCCCTGATGGAGGGTATAGTGAACCCTCGAGCCCCTGATGGAGGGTATAGTGAACCCTTGAGCCCCTGTTGGAGGGGATAGTGAACCCTCAAGCCCCTGATGGAGGGTATAGTGAACCCTTGAGCCCCTGTTGGAGGGTATAGTGAACCCTTGAGCCCCTGTTGGAGGGTATAGTGAACCCTCGAGCCCCTGTTGGAGGGGATAGTGAACCCTCGAGCCCCTGATGGAGGGTATAGTGAACCCCCGAGCCCCCGATGGAGGGATAGTGAACCCCCGAGCCCCCGATGGAGGGTATAGTGAACCCCCGAGCCCCCGATGGAGGGTAGAGTGAACCCCCGAGCCCCCGATGGAGGGATAGTGAACCCCCGAGCCCCCGATGGAGGGTGTAGTGAACCTTCGAGCCCCTGATGGAGGGTATAGTGAACCTTCGAGCCCCTGATGGAGGGTATAGTGAACCCTCGAGCCCCTGATGGAGGGTGTAGTGAACCCTCGAGCCCCTGATGGAAGGTATAGTGATCCCTCGAGCCCCTGATGGAGAGTATAGTGAACCCTCGAGCCCCTGATGGAGGGTGTAGTGAACCCTCGAGCCCCTGATGGAAGGTATAGTGAACCCTCGAGCCCCTGATGGAAGGTATAGTGAACCCTCGAGCCCCTGATGGAGGGTATAGTGAACCCTCGAGCCCCTGATGGAGGGTGTAGTGAACCCTCGAGCCCCTGATGGAAGGTATAGTGATCCCTCGAGCCCCTGATGGAGAGTATAGTGAACCCTCGAGCCCCTGATGGAGGGTGTAGTGAACCCTCGAGCCCCTGATGGAAGGTATAGTGAACCCTCGAGCCCCTGATGGAAGGTATAGTGAACCCTCGAGCCCCTGATGGAGGGGATAGGGAACCCTCGAGCCCCTGATGGAGGGTGTAGTGAACCCCCGAGCCCCTGATGGAGGGTGTAGTGAACCCCCGAGCCCCCGATGGAGGGTGTAGTGAACCCTCGAGCCCCTGATGGAGGGTGTAGTGAACCCCCGAGCCCCTGATGGAGGGTGTAGTGAACCCTCGAGCCCCTGATGGAGGGTGTAGTGAACCCTCGAGCCCCTGATGGAGGGTGTAGTGAACCCCCGAGCCCCTGATGGAGGGTATAGTGTACCCTCGAGCCCCTGATGGAGGGTATAGTGAACCCTCGAGCCCCTGTTGGAGGGTATAGTGAACCCCCGAGCCCCTGATGGAGGGTATAGTGAACCCTCGAGCCCCTGATGGAGGGTATAGTGAACCCTCGAGCCGCTGATGGAGGGTATAGTGAACCCCCGAGCCCCCGATGGAGGGTATAGTGAACCCCCGAGCCCCCGATGGAGGGTATAGTGAACCCCCGAGCCCCCGATGGAGGGTATAGTGAACCCCCGAGCCCCTGATGGAGGGTATAGTGAACCCCCGAGCCCCCGATGGAGGGTGTAGTGAACCTTCGAGCCCCTGATGGAGGGTATAGTGAACCCTCGAGCCCCTGATGGAGGGTGTAGTGAACCTTCGAGCCCCTGATGGAGGGTATAGTGAACCCTCGAGCCCCTGATGGAGGGTGTAGTGAACCCTCGAGCCCCTGATGGAGGGTATAGTGAACCCTCGAGCCCCTGATGGAGGGTATAGTGAACCCTCGAGCCCCTGATGGAGGGTGTAGTGAACCTTCGAGCCCCTGATGGAGGGTATAGTGAACCCCCGAGCCCCTGATGGAGGGTATAGTGAACCCTAGAGCCCCTGATGGAGGGTATAGTGAACCCCCGAGCCCCTGATGGAGGGTGTAGTGAACCCTCGAGCCCCTGATGGAGGGTGTAGTGAACCCCCGAGCCCCCGATGGAGGGTGTAGTGAACCCTCGAGCCCCTGATGGAGGGTGTAGTGAACCCTCGAGCCCCTGATGGAGGGTGTAGTGAACCCCCGAGCCCCTGATGGAGGGTGTAGTGAACCCTCGAGCCCCTGATGGAGGGTGTAGTGAACCCTCGAGCCCCTGATGGAGGGTGTAGTGAACCCCCGAGCCCCTGATGGAGGGTATAGTGAACCCTCGAGCCCCTGATGGAGGGTATAGTAAACCCTTGAGCCCCTGATGGAGGGTATAGTGAACCCTCGAGCCCCTGTTGGAGGGTATAGTGAACCCTCGAGCCCCTGATGGAGGGTGTAGTGAACCCCCGAGCCCCTGATGGAGGGTATAGTGAACCCTCGAGCCCCTGTTGGAGGGTATAGTGAACCCTCGAGCCCCTGATGGAGGGTATAGTGAACCCTCGAGCCCCTGATGGAGGGTATAGTAAACCCTTGAGCCCCTGATGGAGGGTATAGTGAACCTTCGAGCCCCTGATGGAGGGTGTAGTGAACCCCCGAGCCCCTGATGGAGGGTATAGTGAACCCTCGAGCCGCTGATGGAGGGTATAGTGAACCCCCGAGCCCCCGATGGAGGGTATAGTGAACCCCCGAGCCCCCGATGGAGGGTATAGTGAACCCTCGAGCCCCCGATGGAGGGTATAGTGAACCCTAGAGCCCCTGATGGAGGGTATAGTGAACCCCCGAGCCCCTGATGGAGGGTGTAGTGAACCCTAGAGCCCCTGATGGAAGGTATAGAGCTGATCCAGTGAGCCACGACCAGGATGGAAACCACATAAAATGTCAGCATTGGCAGTGCTGAGTTTCCAAATGCAGGCGGTGATAAAGTGACGCTGATACAGAGATTATTGCACGTAGAAAGTTTTACATTTCCTGAATCCTCAGAGTTTAGAGAATTACATTTTTGCAGCTCTTTTGTCTCTTGTTTGGAATTTTTTTGCGCGATTTCTTAATTTGTTTTTTGATGCTTTTTGTTGTATTTTGACACATTTGTTACTTTTTTATCCCGTTTTTGTTGCTACTTTATGCTTTTTAACAAGCTTTTGAATTTAACATACATAACACGCCATCACAGCCAAGAGCCGCTTTGACAAACACAGACTTTAATCCTCAAACACAAACAGTGACGGGAACGAGAGCGGCTCAGACAGGGAATCCAGCACCATCATCGACCCGTCCTGCTCTTGTCCATGTCCTGGATTCAGCTTTTAAAGAGGGGGTATTATGCTTTTTTCAGCCACATAGCACCAGTCTATAGCACACTACAATGATGACGAAACCTTCTGTTGGTCTGTCAATGCAGTAAATTAGAATAACTGCCTTGTATAAAATTGCTCTTTCAAAATGGCGTTAGCAAATGACTTGAAATAGGCCTCTGTCTCTTTAAGAACCTCTGACCCTTTGCGACACGCCCCCTCCACACGCTGTCTGTGGCATCACAACAACACTGCGCTCGTTGTCTCAACTGTATTGAAACTACGATCGGTGCATTTTAATTTTTATTGTTGGAAAGGAGCTACTGTTTATCACTTTGTGAACGATGGCCACACAGGATATTATTTGGAAACGAACCTTCCACACCGGACGCTTGGAAGGGGCTCTTGCCTGAAAAATAACTGCTGTTTGGAGGCTTCTCTTTGCATCTGCCATGCCCTATGGATCTCTAACTATACCCCCATGGACGACACCAGGATCTGCAGGAGCCCATACGATTCAAAGACGGACATTATCTGTGCAAGTGGACAGTGGTTTTTCGAGGTTACCCATTAGCTTGTTATAATCGACTACAGCTCATTGTTGATGAAAAGTCTGTAATAAACCACACATGTGTAAAGCCAGGCTCATTGTGTGATCATCGTAAAGGCTGCTTCAAGTAGTTGCCGGCTTTATTGACGTTATTTGTGCATAATATGCTGCCTGTTTTCAATGAATGTTGTGAAGGTGAAGGTTGTTAGCTTGTCGCGGCTAATAGTGCCTTAGCTCCGGGAGAAAACCACTCGGCTACGACTCACTGTAGATGAAATGTGAGCAATAAACTACGAAATCAACAAGCCCGGCTCAGTGTGTGATCATCATAAAGGCTGCTTCAAGCAGTTGCCTGTTTTAGTGACGTTTTCAATGCATAATATGCTGCTTGTATTCAGTGAATTTTCCCGTTAGCTTGTCGCGGCTAGCTTGTTAGCTCCGGGAGAAAACCACTCGTCTATGACCCATTGTAGATGAAATGTGAGCAATAAACTTCCAAATCAACAAGCCTGGCTCCGTGTGTGATCATTGTTAAACGGTTCTTTATGTGTGTGGTGGTTTTATTGACTTTATTTGTGCATATTTTTCGTTTTCACGTGATGACTCGAGGTTTAGCTTAGCATTAGCTTTCTCCGGAGGCTCTGTGCATCATCAAGGCCCAGCGCAGAACCAGACACTGAAATAAGTGTTCTTGTCACCGGTTTGAATCCTGGGTGTTTCGGTAACAGAAACACTGATGTGTGTCTTTGTAAAAGTCTGCTGTAACTCCGGTTCACAACACATGAAGCTAATCCTCCATGATGACTCTGTTTACATCTTAGGGCTAGACACTGCGGGGAGGAGGTTCTGCTGAGGGGCAGTGGTTGGTTACTCGGCTGGTGACGAAAGGTCGGAGGCGTATCCTGGAGGTCGAGGGCGTTTCCTGAAGGAATCAGGCGTTTTATCCCTAAAATGGCCGCCATCAGAGTTTCTACAGATTACTCGAAAATACGTGAATGTGCCCAGGCAACACTTCAGGCATGGTTTTAATGAGGGAATGACTTAATAACATGATGTAAAGCTTGAAAAAGTCGATTTTGCATAATAGGCCCCCTTTAAACAAAGTAAAAGATGAAATGAACTTTTAAGAACTTTTAAGAACTTAAAAGTTGCTACAGCGCATACTCCAAAAACATAAAAAATGAAATATTTTTAAAATTTCATATCCAAAATGGTAAATTTCTGGTCTGGCTGATGTGGCCTGAGGTCTGTGTGAAATGACCCGAAGGATTTGTTTCTAAGTTGAAATTTGTGTATGTAGCGGCAATTTTAGTAAAACATGTTGTTGTAGGAGCTTCCACACAAAAATGTGCTTTTCACTTTAGAGAGCTATGAAAAAATGAAGGAACAATATTTTTTAAAACTTTTTGGTTTTATTTTGGAGGCTGACCTCTCCTCTTGTTGTGCATATAAAAATAATCAAACTTTTTAAATATTAGAACCCTTTCATTGCCAACTTTCTGTTGTAAAGTCACTAAAATGGATTTCCATTGTGGGCCCTTTGGCTCCACAGACTTACATTATAATCACATTTTTTCAAAATGCTTCTATAAAACGGATTTAAATATTAATTTCAAACTTCTGAAATATTGTTCTTCATGGAGTTATAGCTCTCTAAAGTTTCAAGCACATTTTTGTGTCGAAGCTCCCTTAACGTGTCTTTTATTTATGAGTGTTTACAATGGGGTAAAAATCCAAATGACATCACATTATTTTAGATCAACAAAAAAATACAGTTTCACTCAATTGGCTTTAAAAATGTAGGAGTTATGCAAAAAATAAAAGTCCAAAAGCACAAAAATGTGCTTGGGTGTAATTTAGGGTTAACAGAAGCTTTAATCACGTCTTTAACAGAAGCTTTAATCACGTCTTTAACAGAAGCTTTAATCACGTCTTTAACAGAAGCTTAAACTGTCCAGAAACCATGACTGTAAATATCGCTAATCATTCAGAAAACGCTGGTGCAAAACGTGACAAAAACAAAAACATTTCCCTTTGATTCGATTCCAAAAGTAACGTAAACACTTCTAAACGACGACAGTGTTGATTTTGACGACGCTCTTTAGATTTTTCTCACTTTGTGCTTCACGTTTCATACTCAGGGTCGACACAAACGCCTGCTTGTGTTGATTTATTTTATTTAAATACTGTTTTTATTGCACGAGTAATGTTTGTGACTCAGACGACACTGACCCCAGATCAGCGGAGACGGGTCATGTGATCATCATCATGTGAAAAGGAGGCGGAGGAGAGACGCTCTGCAGAAGGGAAGAACCTGCTGTGCTGTTTGTGCCGCTGCGATGACAGAGACGTGAAAGGGGAGGAGCTACAAGGTTTTAAAGGGGAGGAGCTACAGGGTTTTTCTGTGTGTGTTTCTCCCACGTTTGTTTCTCCTGTGAGTCCAGAACCAGGTGGTACAGGTGAGGTGGTACAGGTGAGGTGGGGCAGGTGAGGAAGGTGAGGTGGTACAGGTGAGGTGTTGAGGTGGGGCAGGTGGAATTCTCTCTCCTGTACTGTTTAGTTTGTGTATGATGACCGGCTGTATGATCAGGTCTTTCCTTGTAAATCTCATGTTTACCTGTAGGTTTAGTGTCAGTATTTACAGTGCCTCTGGAAAGTATTCATACACCTTGAACTTTTGTACATTTTGTCATGTTTACAACCCTAAACATAAAGATTTTATTTTGATTTTTTTACTGAACGTTCACACACAAGTAACAGACGACTGTGAAGTGAAAGCAAAATGATACATGATTCTGTTATTTTTCAAAAAATAGAAAAGTGAAAAGTGGGGCTTGCATAAGTATCATACAGCATGAATACTTTGTGAACCCCCTTTTACTGCAATAACAGCAGAAAGTCTTTTGGGGTCTGACTCTACAAGATTTGCACATGTAGAGACTGACATTTTAGCCCATTCATCTTTACAAAACAACTCAAGCTCTGTCACATTAGAAGGAGAACGTTTGTGAACAGCAGTTTTCAGATTATTCCACAGATTTTCAATAGGATTTAGGTCAGGACTTTGACTGGGCCATTCTAACACATTAATATGTTTTTATTGAACCATTCCATTGTAGATTTATCTTTGTGTTTAGGGTCATTGTCCTGCTGAAGGTGAATCTCCGCCCCAGCCTCAGTTCTCTTGTGACTCCAGCAGGTTTTCCTCCAAAATGTCTCTATATTTGGCTCCATCCATCTTCACAACTATTCTTACAGTCTCCCCAGTCCCCGCTGAGGAAAAGCAGCCCCACAGCATGATGCTCCCCCCCGTATATTTGACACTGGGGATGGTGCACTCAGGACGATGAGCACTGTCAGGTTTGCTCCAGACATAACGTTTGTCTCATCTGACCAAAGCTCCTTCTTAAACATGAAGCTGTGTCCTCCATATGACTTCTAGCAAACTTCAAACAGGATTTTTTATGTTCTCCTTTCAATAATGGCTTTCTTCTTCCACTCGTCCATGAAGGCCAGATTTGTGTAGATACGACTTATAGTTGTCCCATGTACAGTTTCCCCCAGCTCAGCAGCAGCACTTCACAGCTCCTCCAGAGTTATCTTGGGGCACTTGGTTGCATTTCTCACCAGCAGGGGCGTAGCACCAAATTCTGGGCCCTGGGTACAAACTATCTTGGTGGACCCCCCCCCCCCATTTGAAATTCACATTTTATATTCTATGTTCTTTGACCACATGACAGTGGTTTAGTGGTTTGACAGCGCGGTTCATTTATATTCTATTATAACTTTATTATATATACCAACCTTAACTAAGTGAAAAAATGGGTCGGCCAAAAAAGTGCTTCATAAACAAATACATATCCAATCCAATGGGTACTTTGGTTATGGTTTGTTTGTTTATTTGTTTGTTTGTTTGTTTCAAGTCCATGTTTGACTTGAAATTTCATCTGATTTGGATTCAATTACAGAAATTGAATAACCTTTAACCCTGTGGTGACATAGATATTTAGATTAGGGTGGAATATTCTACTTTAATTGGGACAATTGAAATGGCTAGTTTTAGGTAGAGCATAATGATTATTAGCATATCACATTAAACAGGAGGACTGAACTAAGGACATGGGATATTTGTGCTGAGAATAACACATTTGTGACTTTAAAATAGGCATTAAAATGCTATTTTACATAAAATGATGATACTATGTTGTCTCTGTGGCCACAGGCCTGAACACAAAACTCAAGGGCTTCAGTCTGATTTAGTCTCTCACATACAGTATCTGAAGCCTGTACCTTTAAGTTTATTGTCAGTAAATTGTTGTTGTAAAAAGTTACGCTGGAATCGACTAAATGGCTCGAGCTCCACCTTTCACTAGAACCAGGTTAACTCGTCCCCAAAGCTGCGCATTTATAATGCGTGAATCCAAATGCGCGCGGCTAATTTGCATAATTAATTCGGCGAAAACAGCGTGCGCGACCTGTGGCTTTTGTCACTGTATTGGCCTGAGGCTCAATTATAATAAATATGAGGAAAGAGAAACTTTAGAGGTTAAAACGAGGAGAGAAGGAGCTCTGACTCTGACTCAGCGCAGGCAGAGGCAGGACTCGCCTCACCTCATGTTTAACTGTCATTTATGACAGAAAGTTTCCTCTCAGCTCCGCTAGAACAGGCTAGTGTTAAATAAAAGCACATTAGAGCGAGGTAAGACTAATATCTGTCTTTCCTCATAGCTCTGTGTCATTACATCACAGAGTCCACCTCATTAAAGTCACTGCTGAGCTGAAGCTGGTGCTGAACACCGGTGTGTGGGCTGAACAATTTGGCACATTTTTAAAGGGGTGTCAGGGCCTGAGATATTATCAATCATTATTGTTTGTGCAAAATTCTGGGTAGCAACCATTGTATTTTAGCCCCGTTGTTTAGTTCTTATAGTATCAATTATGAAGAAACTTAGAAAGTACAGTACATAACGCTTTTTGCAGCATTATTGAGGGCCCCTACCCTGCTATGGGCCCTGGGTACACAGTACCCTTTACCCCCCCAGTCCGACGCCCCTGCTCACCAGTGTCTCCTTGTTCAGTTTGTTAGTTTACGTGAACAGCCGTGTCTTGGTAAGTTGGCAGTGGTGCTTTACTCTTTCCATTTCTGAATGGTGGATTGAACAGTTGCTCCGGGAGATGTTTAAATCTTGGGAAATCTTTGTATAACTTAAGGCTGCTTTAAACTTCTCCACAGCTTTATCCCTGACCTCTCTGGTGCTCCTTGACCTTCATGATGTTGTTCAGTGACCAATACACTCCGACCACAGCTCTGAGGGCCTAAAAGAACAGCTGAAATTATACTGAAAGTAGTAGACATACAGGTGCCTCTATTTAACCGTTAGGCCAAGGTGTGAACATTCTGGAGTCATTAGGAATGTTTTAAAGGCAATTTAATGCACTCAGAAAATGCTGTATGAATACTTATGCACGCCCCACTTTTCACTTTTCTATTTTTTGAAAAATAACGGAATTATGTATCATTTTGCTTTCACTTCACAGTTGTCTGTTACTTGTGTGTGAACGTTCAGTAAAAAAATCAAAATAAAATCTTTATGTTTAGGGTTGTAAACATGACAAAATGTGCAAAAGTTCAAGGTGTATGAATACTTTCGCGAGGGACTTTAACTACAATTTCAAAGTATTCTCCCCAACACTGATATTCAGAGAAACCGGGCAAAAGTAGATGCTAACCACTCCATTCAAACTAAAGCGGCGGCTCGGCTACATAAAGCTTAACAAACACGACTTACCAATTTCGCAGATACATCACACTCGAACACTCCCTCGCTGCGACCACGGCTCCGGTGCTCGGCCCTGCAGTCCCACATGATGACATTTTAGTTTAGAAGCTTTGGTTTAAAAACTATGCACAAACCTGCAGAAGCTCACATAAGCGCGTCCCTCTCGCTCTTACCGGGAGAACCCACTCCCGGTGTTACGCCGAAAACTGCACCCCTTCGTACCGCGCACAGATGAAACGACGACGAGGAAGGTTTCTGTGTCTTTACAACTATGGCCCATTTAATGTGAGATTGACGAACCACAGCTCATTTAACCAGAAGAGTTTTTTAAAGGTTAATGCTGGATCGTCTGCTCCGGAGGGACAGTCTGCTGAAAACATGAGATATCACGACACAAATGAAGGTGAGGGCCTGGGAGATGATCAACCTTAAGGGTAGGATTAGGGTTATTTGTATTTTCTGCTCATTGTCAGCTCATGGTCTTCTCATGGTCTTCTCATGGTCTTCTCATGGTCTGCTAATGGTCAGCTCATGGTCTGCTCATGATCTGCTCATGGTCTTCTCATGGTCTTCTCATGGTCTTCTCGTGGTCTTCTCATGGTCTGCTAATGGTCAGCTCATGGTCTGCTCATGGTCTGCTCATGGTCTTCTCACGGTCTTCTCATGGTCTTCTCATGGTCTGCTCATGGTCTTCTCGTGGTCTTCTCACGGTCTTCTCATGGTCTTCTCATGGTCTGCTAATGGTCAGCTCATGGTCTGCTCATGGTCTGCTCATGGTCTTCTCACGGTCTTCTCATGGTCTTCTCGTGGTCTTCTCATGGTCTGCTAATGGTCAGCTCATGGTCTGCTCATGGTCTGCTCATGGTCTTCTCACGGTCTTCTCACGGTCTTCTCGTGGTCTTCTCATGGTCTGCTAATGGTCAGCTCATGGTCTGCTCATGGTCTGCTCATGGTCTTCTCACGGTCTTCTCACGGTCTTCTCATGGTCTTCTCATGGTCTTCTCACGGTCTTCTCATGGTCTTCTCGTGGTCTTCTCGTGGTCTTCTCGTGGTCTTCTCATGGTCTTCTCACGGTCTTCTCATGGTCTTCTCGTGGTCTTCTCGTGGTCTTCTCGTGGTCTTCTCATGGTCTTCTCACGGTCTTCTCATGGTCTTCTCATGGTCTTCTCGTGGTCTTCTCGTGGTCTTCTCGTGGTCTTCTCATGGTCTTCTCGTGGTCTTCTCACGGTCTTCTCATGGTCTTCTCGTGGTCTTCTCGTGGTCTTCTCATGGTCTTCTCATGGTCTGCTCATGGTCTGCTCATGGTCTTCTCATGGTCTTCTCGTGGTCTTCTCATGGTCTTCTCGTGGTCTTCTCGTGGTCTTCTCGTGGTCTGCTCATGGTCTGCTCATGGTCTTCTCATGGTCTTCTCATGGTCTTCTCGTGGTCTTCTTATGGTCTTCTCGTGGTCTTCTTATGGTCTTCTCGTGGTCTTCTCATGGTCTTCTCATGGTCTTCTCATGGTCTTCTCATGGTCTTCTCGTGGTCTTCTTATGGTCTTCTCGTGGTCTTCTCATGGTCTTCTCGTGGTCTTCTCATGGTCTTCTCGTGGTCTTCTTATGGTCTTCTCACGGTCTGCTCATGGTCTGCTCATGGTCTGCTCATGGTCTGCTCATGGTCTGCTCATGGTCTGCTCATGGTCTGCTCATGGTCTGCTCAAGGTCTGCTCATGGTCTTCTCATGGTCTGCTCATGGTCTTCTTATGGTCTTCTCACGGTCTTCTCATGGTCTTCTCACGGTCTTCTCACGGTCTGCTCATGGTCTGCTCATGGTCTGCTCATGGTCTGCTCAAGGTCTGCTCATGGTCTTCTCATGGTCTGCTCATGGTCTTCTCATGGTCTGCTCATGGTCTGCTCATGGTCTGCTCAAGGTCTGCTCATGGTCTTCTCATGGTCTGCTCATGGTCTGCTCATGGTCTGCTCATGGTCTGCTCATGGTCTGCTCATGGTCTGTTCATGGTCAGCTCATGGTCTTCTCATGGTCTGCTCATGGTCTTCTCATGGTCTGCTCATGGTCTGCTCATGGTCTGCTCATGGTCTGCTCATGGTCTGCTCATGGTCTGCTCATGGTCTGCTCATGGTCTGCTCATGGTCTTCTCTTGGTCTGCTCGTGGTCTTCTCATGGTCTGCTCGTGGTCTGCTCATGGTCTTCTCTTGGTCTGCTCGTGGTCTTCTCGTGGTCTGCTCATGGTATGCTCATGGTCTGTTCATGGTCTTCTCATGGTCTGCTCATGGTCTTCTCGTGGTCTGCTCATGGTCTGCTCGTGGTCTGCTAATGGTCTGCTCATGGTCTTCTCGTGGTCTTCTCATGGTCAGCTCATGGTCTGCTCATGGTCTGCTCATGGTCTGCTCATGGTCTGCTCATGGTCTGCACATGGTCTGCTCATGGTCTGCACATGGTCTGCTCATGGTCTGTTCATGGTCTTCTCGTGGTCTTCTCATGGTCAGCTCATGGTCTTCTCATGGTCTGCTCATGGTCTGCTCATGGTCTGCTCATGGTCTGCTCATGGTCTGCTCATGGTCTGCACATGGTCTGCTCATGGTCTGTTCATGGTCTTCTCATGGTCTGCTCATGGTCTTCTCATGGTCTGCTCATGGTCTGCTCATGGTCTGCTCATGGTCTGCTCATGGTCTGCTCATGGTCTTCTCGTGGTCTGCTCATGGTCTGTTCATGGTCTTCTCATGGTCTGCTCATGGTCTTCTCATGGTCTGCTCATGGTCTGCTCATGGTCTGCTCATGGTCTGCTCATGGTCTGCTCATGGTCTGCTCATGGTCTTCTCATGGTCTTCTCGTGGTCTTCTCATGGTCTTCTCATGGTCTTCTCGTGGTCTTCTCATGGTCTGCTCATGGTTTTCTCATGGTCAGCTCATGGTTTTCTCATGGTCAGCTCATGGTCTTCTCATGGTCTGCTCATGGTCTTCTCATGGTCTTCTCATGGTTTTCTCATGGTCAGCTCATGGTTTGCTCATGGTCTGTTCATGGTCTTCTCATGGTCTGCTCGTGGTCAGCTCATGGTCTGCTCGTGGTCAGCTCATAGTCTTCTCATAGTCTTCTTATGGTCTTCTCGTGGTCAGCTCATGGTCTGCTCTTGGTCAGCTCATGGTCAGCTCATGGTCTGCTCATGGTCTGCTCATGGTCTTCTCATGGTCTTCTCATGGTCTTCTCATGGTCAGCTAATTGTCTGCTCATGGTCTGCTCTGTCCCTCACTGAGATGAACCACCTGCGTGCTGGCCCGTTGTTTTGTCCTATTTTTGTCATTTTTTCATCACATTTGTCAATTTTGTGGCTTTTATGTTGCTTGTCTCTTTTGCCACGTTTTTGACTTTTTGATTTGGGTAAAGCGGGTTCAGGTGGGGGCTAAGAGGTTAAAACCCATTGTGTTCTCCTGGTTTACACTCGCTTTAGTCCCATTGTTTGACCCGCAGTGTGTGAGCTCTGAGCACCTCTGGCATAAACATCTGCGGCCGCTGTGATTGGATGAACCCTGACCATGTGACGCTGTGATTGGACGAACCCTGACCATGTGACGCTGTGATTGGATGAACCCTGACCATGTGACGCTGTGATTGGACGAACCCTGACCATGTGACGCTGTGATTGGATGAACCCTGACCATGTGACGCTGTGATTGGATGAACCCTGACCATGTGACGCTGTGATTGGATGAACCCTGACCATGTGACGCAGGAGTAAAGTCCAGTTTCCATCAGTGAAACATTAAACTGGTCATGAAGCACTTCTTTGTTTTGCTGAGGCAGGATCGTGATCAGGCTGTAAATCTGTCAAACTTTAAACATGTTTAGAAACCGTCAGATTGTAGCCTCTAAGCTCTAACACTGGCAACTTAACCAAACAACAACAACAACAACAACAACAACATAGTGTCCAAACAAAGACATTTAATGAGAAAAAAAATCCAAATGATCCAAGCATTTCCCTTTAGTGTTATTTTATTTCCACAGCTGTTTCTTAAAGCGACAGCAGCAAATGATCCATGTGGCTTAAAGGAATCGGCCACCGTTTTTACATACTGAGATATGTTCTTACCTAACCTTAGTCGAGTTAATATATCCCCGTCTGGTCTTTGTCCGTGTGCTCTGCCAGGCAAACGGAGCACATACGCAGCCTCTCCCACATGTCACATAGCTCCAAAAAAGCTCACGATAGAAGCTACCAAGCTCTTCCACGTGTTCCCTATTTAAATAAAGTTACGTGAACTGTTTTCATGCGAAGTATATTTACACAGAAATGTAACATGTGGATTTTATAAGCAGATAAAAAGGGGAACTATATTGTGAGGCGTAATGATACAGGAGCACAGCGTCCGCGCAGTAACTCCTAAAGACTTCCCCGCTCACTTCCGTCAATAGAAGCTGCGTGACTTGTACAGAGCCTTTTACAACAAGTAGAAAATATATTTTGGGAAAGTGCTGCACAATCCTACCTCATGGTGGAGCTCCTGAGTCCTGTGTCGTCGTCCGGGGTGAGTTGGAAATCTGTGAAACATTACTACACTATATACTTTCTGCTTGTTATCACAGCCCGGCACGATGCACGTAAAAGGCATCGTTCACAAGTTATCCACGCTTCTTCAACTGTTCTCTGCAGCTCTACAAGTCACGCAGCTTCTACTGACGGAAGTGAGCGGGGGAAGTCTTTAGGAGTTACTGCGCGGACGTTGTGCTCCTCGTATCATTACGCCTCACAATATAGTCCCCCTTTTTATCTGCTTATAAAATCGACATGTTACATTTCTGTGTAAATATACTTCGCATGAAAACACTTCACGTAACTTTATTTAAATAGGGAACACGTGGAAGAGCTTGGTAGCTTCTATCGTGAGCTTTTTTGGAGCTATGTGACAACTGGGAGAGGCTGCGTATGTGCTACGTTTGCGTGACAGAGCGCACGGACAAAGACCAGACGGGGATATATTAACTCGGCTAAGGTTAGGTAAGAACATATCTCAGTATGTAAAAACAGTGGCCTATTCCTTTAAGTTTCTACTAAATGAAAACAAAAGCATTTAAGAGTTAGCACCAGAGGTACCTATGCTAAAGTGGCTATGATAGTTAGCACCAGAGGTCCCTATGCTAAAGTGACTATGATAGTTAGCACCAGAGGTCCCTATGCTAAAGTGGCTATGATAGTTAGCACCAGAGGTCCTTATGCTAAAGTGGCTATGATAGTTAGCATCAATGGTCCCTATGCTAAAGTGGCTATGATAGTTAGCGCCAGAGGTCCCTATGCTAAAGTGGCTATGATAGTTAGCACCAGAGGTCCCTATGCTAAAGTGGCTATGATAGTTAGCACCAGAGGTCCTTATGCTAAAGTGGCTATGATAGTTAGCACCAGAGGTCCTTATGCTAAAGTGGCTATGATAGTTAGCACTAGGGGTCCCTATGCTAAAGTGGCTATGATAGTTAGCACCAGAGGTCCCTATGCTACAGTGGCTATGATAGTTAGCACCAGAGGTCCCTATGCTAAAGTGGCTATGATAGTTAGCACCAGAGGTCCCTATGCTAAAGTGGCTATTATAGTTAGCACCAGAGGTCCCTATGCTACAGTGGCTATGATAGTTAGCACCAGAAGTCCCTATGCTAAAGTGGCTATGATAGTTAGCACCAGAGGTCCCTATGCTAAAGTGGCTATGATAGTTAGCACCAGAGGTCTCTATGCTAAAGTGGCTATGATTGTTAGCACCAGATGTCCCTATGCTAAAGTGGCTATGATAGTTAGCACCAGAGGTCCCTATGCTAAAGTGGCTATGATAGTTAGCATCAGAGGTCCCTATGCTAAAGTGGCTATGATAGTTAGCATCAGAGGTCCCTATGCTAAAGTGGCTATGATAGTTAGCATCAGAGGTCCCTATGCTAAAGTGGCTATGATAGTTAGCATCAGAGGTCCCTATGCTAAAGTGGCTATGATAGTTAGCCCCAGAGGTCCCTATGCTAAAGTGGCTATGATAGTTAGCACCAGAGGTCCCTATGCTAAAGTGGCTATGATAGTTAGCATCAGAGGTCCCTATGCTAAAGTGGCTATGATAGTTAGCATCAGAGGTCCCTATGCTAAAGTGGCTATGATAGTTAGCATCAGAGGTCCCTATGCTAAAGTGGCTATGATAGTTAGCACCAGAGGTCCCTATGCTAAAGTGGCTATGATAGTTAGCCCTAGAGGTCCCTATGCTAAAGTGGCTATGATAGTTAGCACCAGAGGTCCCTATGCTAAAGTGGCTATGATAGTTAGCACCAGAGGTCCTTATGCTAAAGTGGCTATGATAGTTAGCACTAGAGGTCCCTATGCTAAAGTGGCTATGATAGTTAGCACCAGAGGTCCCTATGCTAAAGTGGCTATGATAGTTAGCACCAGAGGTCCCTATGCTAAAGTGGCTATGATAGTTAGCACCAGAGGTCCCTATGCTACAGTGGCTATGATAGTTAGCATCAGAGGTCCCTATGCTAAAGTGGCTATGATAGTTAGCACCAGAGGTCCCTATGCTAAAGTGGCTATTATAGTTAGCACCAGAGGTCCCTATGCTACAGTGGCTATGATAGTTAGCACCAGAAGTCCCTATGCTAAAATGGCTATGATAGTTAGCACCAGAGGTCCCTATGCTAAAGTGGCTATGATAGTTAGCACCAGAGGTCTCTATGCTAAAGTGGCTATGATAGTTAGCACCAGATGTCCCTATGCTAAAGTGGCTATGATAGTTAGCACCAGAGGTCCCTATGCTAAAGTGGCTATGATAGTTAGCATCAGAGGTCCCTATGCTAAAGTGGCTATGATAGTTAGCATAAGAGGTCCCTATGCTAAAGTGGCTATGATAGTTAGCATCAGAGGTCCCTATGCTAAAGTGGCTATGATAGTTAGCATCAGAGGTCCCTATGCTAAAGTGGCTATGATAGTTAGCCCCAGAGGTCCCTATGCTAAAGTGGCTATGATAGTTAGCATCAGAGGTCCCTATGCTAAAGTGGCTATGATAGTTAGCATCAGAGGTCCCTATGCTAAAGTGGCTATGATAGTTAGCATCAGAGGTCCCTATGCTAAAGTGGCTATGATAGTTAGCATCAGAGGTCCCTATGCTAAAGTGGCTATGATAGTTAGCACCAGAGGTCCCTATGCTAAAGTGGCTATGATAGTTAGCCCTAGAGGTCCCTATGCTAAAGTGGCTATGATAGTTAGCACCAGAGGTCCCTATGCTAAAGTGGCTATGATAGTTAGCGCCAAAGGTCCCTATGCTAAAGTGGCTATGATAGTTAGCGCCAAAGGTCCCTATGCTAAAGTGGCTATGATAGTTAGCCCTAGAGGTCCCTATGCTAAAGTGGCTATGATAGTTAGCACCAGAGGTCCCTTTGCTAAAGTGGCTATGATAGTTAGCATCAGAGGTCCCTATGCTAAAGTGGCTATTATAGTTACCATCAGAGGTCCCTATGCTAAAGTGGCTATGATAGTTAGCACCAGAGGTCCTTATGCTAAAGTGGCTATGATAGTTAGCACTAGAGGTCCCTATGCTAAAGTGGCTATGATAGTTAGCACCAGAGGTCCCTATGCTAAAGTGGCTATGATAGTTAGCACCAGAGGTCCCTATGCTAAAGTGGCTATGATAGTTAGCATCAGTGGTCCCTATGCTAAAGTGGCTATGATAGTTAGCATCAGAGGTCCCTATGCTAAAGTGGCTATGATAGTTAGCACCAGAGGTCCCTATGCTAAAGTGGCTATGATAGTTAGCATCAGTGGTCCCTATGCTAAAGTGGCTATAATAGTTAGCATCAGAGGTCCCTATGCTAAAGTGGCTATGATAGTTAGCACCAGAGGTCCCTATGCTACAGTGGCTATGATAGTTAGCACCAGATGTCCCTATGCTAAAGTGGCTATGATAATTAGCACCAGAGGTCCCTATGCTAAAGTGGCTATTATAGTTAGCACCAGAGGTCCCTATGCTACAGTGGCTATGATAGTTAGCACCAGAAGTCCCTATGCTAAAGTGGCTATGATAGTTAGCACCAGAGGTCCCTATGCTAAAGTGGCTATGATAGTTAGCACCAGAGGTCCCTATGCTAAAGTGGCTATGATAGTTAGCCCCAGAGGTCCCTATGCTAAAGTGGCTATGATAGTTAGCACCAGAGGTCCCTATGCTAAAGTTGCTATGATAGTTAGCATCAGAGGTCCCTATGCTAAAGTGGCTATGATAGTTAGCATCAGAGGTCCCTATGCTAAAGTGGCTATGATAGTTAGCATCAGAGGTCCCTATGCTAAAGTGGCTATGATAGTTAGCACCAGAGGTCTCTATGCTAAAGTGGCTATGATAGTTAGCCCCAGAGGTCCCTATGCTAAAGTGGCTATGATAGTTAGCACCAGAGGTCCCTATGCTAAAGTGGCTATGATAGTTAGCACCAGAGGTCCCTATGCTAAAGTGGCCATGATAGTTAGCATCAGAGGTCCCTATGCTAAAGTGGCTATGATAGTCAGCACCAGAGGTCCCTATGCTAAAGTGGCTATGATAGTTAGCGCCAGAGGTCCCTGTGCTAAAGTGGCTATGATAGTTAGCGCCAGAGGTCCCTGTGCTAAAGTGGCTATGATAGTTAGCACCAGAGGTCCCTATGCTAAAGTGGCTATGATAGTTAGCACCAGTGGTCCCTATGCTAAAGTGGCTATGATAGTTAGCACCAGAGGTCCCTATGCTAAAGTGGCTATGATAGTTAGCACTAGAGGTCCCTATGCTAAAGTGGCTATGATAGTTAGCATCAGAGGTCCCTATGCTAAAGTGGCTATGATAGTTAGCACCAGAGGTCCTTATGCTAAAGTGGCTATGATAGTTAGCACTAGAGGTCCCTATGCTAAAGTGGCTATGATAGTTAGCACCAGAGGTCCCTATGCTAAAGTGGCTTTGATAGTTAGCACCAGAGGTCCCTATGCTAAAGTGGCTATGATAGTTAGCATCAGTGGTCCCTATGCTAAAGTGGCTATGATAGTTAGCATCAGAGGTCCCTATGCTAAAGTGGCTATGATAGTTAGCACCAGAGGTCCCTATGCTAAAGTGGCTATGATAGTTAGCATCAGTGGTCCCTATGCTAAAGTGGCTATGATAGTTAGCGCCAGAGGTCCCTATGCTAAAGTGGCTATGATAGTTAGCATCAGAGGTCCCTATGCTAAAGTGGCTATGATAGTTAGCGCCAGAGGTCCCTATGCTAAAGTGGCTATGATAGTTAGCGCCAGAGGTCCCTGTGCTAAAGTGGCTATGATAGTTAGCACCAGAGGTCCCTATGCTAAAGTGGCTATGATAGTTAGCACCAGTGGTCCCTATGCTAAAGTGGCTATGATAGTTAGCGCCAGAGGTCCCTATGCTAAAGTGGCTATGATAGTTAGCGCCAGAGGTCCCTCTGCTAAAGTGGCTATGATAGTTAGCATCAGTGGTCCCTATGCTAAAGTGGCTATGATAGTTAGCGCCAGAGGTCCCTGTGCTAAAGTGGCTATGATAGTTAGCACCAGAGGTCCCTATGCTAAAGTGGCTATGATAGTTAGCACCAGTGGTCCCTATGCTAAAGTGGCTATGATAGTTAGCGCCAGAGGTCCCTATGCTAAAGTGGCTATGAGAGTTAGCGCCAGAGGTCCCTGTGCTAAAGTGGCTATGATAGTTAGCATCAGTGGTCCCTATGCTAAAGTGGCTATGATAGTTAGCGCCCGAGGTCCCTATGCCAAAGTGGCTATGATAGTTAGCGCCAGAGGTCCCTGTGCTAAAGTGGCTATGATAGTTAGCACCAGAGGTCCCTATGCTAAAGTGGCTATGATAGTTAGCACCAGTGGTCCCTATGCTAAAGTGGCTATGATAGTTAGCACCAGAGGTCCCTATGCTAAAGTGGCTATGATAGTTAGCACCAGAGGTCCCTATGCTAAAGTGGCTATTATAGTTAGCACCAGAGGTCCCTATGCTACAGTGGCTATGATAGTTAGCACCAGAAGTCCCTATGCTAAAGTGGCTATGATAGTTAGCACCAGAGGTCCCTATGCTAAAGTGGCTATGATAGTTAGCACCAGAGGTCCCTATGCTAAAGTGGCTATGATAGTTAGCCCCAGAGGTCCCTATGCTAAAGTGGCTATGATAGTTAGCACCAGAGGTCCCTATGCTAAAGTTGCTATGATAGTTAGCATCAGAGGTCCCTATGCTAAAGTGGCTATGATAGTTAGCATCAGAGGTCCCTATGCTAAAGTGGCTATGATAGTTAGCATCAGAGGTCCCTATGCTAAAGTGGCTATGATAGTTAGCACCAGAGGTCTCTATGCTAAAGTGGCTATGATAGTTAGCCCCAGAGGTCCCTATGCTAAAGTGGCTATGATAGTTAGCACCAGAGGTCCCTATGCTAAAGTGGCTATGATAGTTAGCACCAGAGGTCCCTATGCTAAAGTGGCTATGATAGTTAGCCCCAGAGGTCCCTATGCTAAAGTGGCTATGATAGTTAGCACCAGAGGTCCCTATGCTAAAGTTGCTATGATAGTTAGCATCAGAGGTCCCTATGCTAAAGTGGCTATGATAGTTAGCATCAGAGGTCCCTATGCTAAAGTGGCTATGATAGTTAGCATCAGAGGTCCCTATGCTAAAGTGGCTATGATAGTTAGCACCAGAGGTCTCTATGCTAAAGTGGCTATGATAGTTAGCCCCAGAGGTCCCTATGCTAAAGTGGCTATGATAGTTAGCACCAGAGGTCCCTATGCTAAAGTGGCTATGATAGTTAGCACCAGAGGTCCCTATGCTAAAGTGGCCATGATAGTTAGCATCAGAGGTCCCTATGCTAAAGTGGCTATGATAGTCAGCACCAGAGGTCCCTATGCTAAAGTGGCTATGATAGTTAGCGCCAGAGGTCCCTGTGCTAAAGTGGCTATGATAGTTAGCACCAGAGGTCCCTATGCTAAAGTGGCTATGATAGTTAGCACCAGTGGTCCCTATGCTAAAGTGGCTATGATAGTTTGCACCAGAGGTCCCTATGCTAAAGTGGCTATGATAGTTAGCACTAGAGGTCCCTATGCTAAAGTGGCTATGATAGTTAGCATCAGAGGTCCCTATGCTAAAGTGGCTATGATAGTTAGCACCAGAGGTCCTTATGCTAAAGTGGCTATGATAGTTAGCACTAGAGGTCCCTATGCTAAAGTGGCTATGATAGTTAGCACCAGAGGTCCCTATGCTAAAGTGGCTTTGATAGTTAGCACCAGAGATCCCTATGCTAAAGTGGCTATGATAGTTAGCATCAGTGGTCCCTATGCTAAAGTGGCTATGATAGTTAGCATCAGAGGTCCCTATGCTAAAGTGGCTATGATAGTTAGCACCAGAGGTCCCTATGCTAAAGTGGCTATGATAGTTAGCATCAGTGGTCCCTATGCTAAAGTGGCTATGATAGTTAGCGCCAGAGGTCCCTATGCTAAAGTGGCTATGATAGTTAGCATCAGAGGTCCCTATGCTAAAGTGGCTATGATAGTTAGCGCCAGAGGTCCCTATGCTAAAGTGGCTATGATAGTTAGCGCCAGAGGTCCCTGTGCTAAAGTGGCTATGATAGTTAGCACCAGAGGTCCCTATGCTAAAGTGGCTATGATAGTTAGCACCAGTGGTCCCTATGCTAAAGTGGCTATGATAGTTAGCGCCAGAGGTCCCTATGCTAAAGTGGCTATGATAGTTAGCGCCAGAGGTCCCTGTGCTAAAGTGGCTATGATAGTTAGCATCAGTGGTCCCTATGCTAAAGTGGCTATGATAGTTAGCGCCCGAGGTCCCTATGCCAAAGTGGCTATGATAGTTAGCGCCAGAGGTCCCTGTGCTAAAGTGGCTATGATAGTTAGCACCAGAGGTCCCTATGCTAAAGTGGCTATGATAGTTAGCACCAGTGGTCCCTATGCTAAAGTGGCTATGATAGTTAGCACCAGAGGTCCCTATGCTAAAGTGGCTATGATAGTTAGCACTAGAGGTCCCTATGCTAAAGTGGCTATGATAGTTAGCATCGAGGCTCCATTTCCTAACTCCTTCCGAACTGACAGCCCAATTCGGAAGCATCTTTTCATGGCGGACGCTGATGCACATCAGGTTTGCCGTAAGAGCTCTTACCAATCTGCTCGTTTCGGAATGATGTATCTCACAGGCAGACTTTCGTATGTGAACCCCCCCCCCCACACACACACACACACAAACACACAAATCCATGATATAAAAGAAGCCAGACACCCAGGCTGATGCTGAGAAGGAGAGTGTTTTAATGCACAGCAGATGAACGTGCCCTAGCTCAGGTTGGGGGTAGATTTGTAGGTCAGCCCCCCCACAGTTAGGACCACTCTCGGAGGCGCGTCTTGGGCACAGATGGAGTCCAGACTCAGACTCTCCGCGAGGTCGTTCCAATACGCGCCTGGATTGAGTGAAGCAGAAAGAAAGTTAGTTAGAAAAGTTACTCATTCAGCTTCACGTGACTTCTTCTCAGGAGGATCCATTTGTTGTGTTTTTATTTTGAGCTGTACATCTTTACCGTTCCAGTTGATCTCAGCGAAGTGCTCGTTCCCGTTCTGGTTGTTCGGCTCGCCGATCATCGCGTGCCAGTTTGAATAATCCCAAACAGATCCGTCGCTCCACAGCCACAGTCCTTCCTGATCACGGGTTCACACATTTCAACTCCATTACCAGGATTTAAGTGATGGAACAAACAGTCTGACCTTCGCCGCGTCCAGTCCACCGATCCAGGTCCGCCGCTGTTCTCCTGTGGCCTCTTTGATCAGATCTTTGATGAAGGCGTGCTCCTCAGCGCTGTGGATGGACGCCAGGTTTGCACCGTGATACTGGCAGGTGGTCTGGACAGAAAACACCAAAAGGTATAGTACGGTTTAACCCCTTAACTCCCACCTGAACCGAGCACACAGTTTGGCTTTACCCCAGTCCAAAAGCTTCTGGAAAAAAGGAATGAAAATAGCAACAAAACTGAGACGAAAACAATGATGGAAATGTCACAAAAATGTCACAAGAAATTGACAAAATGTGTTAAAAAAATGACAAAAATGTGATGCAAATTTGACAAGAAAACTACAAAAAATGACCAAAAAATGACAAAAAAATGACAAAAAATGAAAAAAAAAGTTGAGGAAAAAGATCTCTCGGTTCAGGCGGGAGTGAAGAGGTTAAAAACAAAATCAAACTGCTGCTCTACTGAACATGCCTCATTTGAAAGCTAAGGACCTCCAGAGCCTCAGCGACAGAGCATTGTTTTGTGGAGGTGAGTGATCGTGATCTTTTATATCAAATCAACATCACAAATATTAGTTCTTGACAAACCCAATTATTAATCTAGTGTTAATCTATGGATCTGCTCCATGTGATACACACAGCCTTTATGTCGACTCAATGTAGTGATGTGAGTCTTCTGGACTCGAGTTCCTCCTCCCAGAGTTGAACCTCTGACTCCCAGAGTAAAGAGAATATTAGTATTATCAGGGCTGTACCTCTGCTACTGTCCAAGTCGCCTTAGAATCAAAGAACTTGAAACAGCGAGTTCCAAACAGAGTCCAGTCCTCAGGACAGCCTTTATTAAAATAATAACATTATTAGTAATAAATGAATCATAATGAGTGTCCTGTAGATGAACTCACCATCGGCATTCTTCATCGGCTGTGAGTGAGGGACAATGAGCAGAGTTATTAAAGCCTGATCAAACAGATTGATAAATGAGGTGTATCTTACAGTTTCAGCTCGTGTGGTCAGCAGAGCGGTGGTCAGACACAGCAGGGCGGTCAGCGGGCAGTGGACAGCCATCTGAAATCATCAGGTAGTGAGAAGATCTGTGTGAAAGACCTGAGCCATGAGGAGACTTACCTTCACTCCAGAGTGGGCTCTGCAGGAGAGGAGGAGCAGTTCTTATAGAGCAGTCGGGGGGGGGAGTTCACTGCCGGTAAATCACACACACACACATGTTGGCTAAGTTTCAAGGACTGAGAATGTTTCTGTATTTCGTTTTCCTTTTTAATCATTATAAATAACCAACGCAGACACGGGGAGAACATGCAACTCCACACAGTAAATGGAGCACCTGTAGACCTGAAGAGGGGAAGGAGAACCATGGCCTCGGAGTTGGAGGTGCTGATCCTCATCCCGGCCGCTTCACACTCGGCTGCAAACCAGAGCAGCTGAAGGTCCAACAGAACATCATCTGCAAACAGCAGAGATGAGATCCTGAGGCTCCCAAACCGGACACTCTCCGGCCCCTGGCTGCACCCTCTGTCCATAAAGGTAATGAACAGAACCAGTGACAAAGGGCAGCCCTGTGGAGGCCCCCACAGGGCACCATGAGGGACACGGTCGAACGCTTTCTCCTGATCCACAAACCACATGTGACTGAACCCTCGAGCCCCTGATGGAGGGTATAGTGAACCCCCGAGCCCCTGTTGGAGGATATAGTGAACCCTCGAGCCCCTGATGGAGGGTATAGTGAACCCTCGAGCCCCTGATGGAGGATATAGTGAACCCCCGAGCCCCTGTTGGAGGGTGTAGTGAACCCCCGAGCCCCTGATGGAGGGTATAGTGGACTCTCGAGCCCCTGATGGAGGGTGTAGTGAACCCTCGAGCCCCTGATGGAGGATATAGTGAACCCTCGAGCCCCTGTTGGAGGGTGTAGTGAACCCTCGAGCCCCTGATGGAGGATATAGTGAACCCTCGAGCCCCTGTTGGAGGGTGTAGTGAACCCTCGAGCCCCTGATGGAGGGTATAGTGAACCCTCGAGCCCCTAATGGAGGGTATAGTGAACCCTCGAGCCCCTGATGGAGGGTATAGTGAACCCTCGAGCCCCTGATGGAGGATATAGTGAACCCTCGAGCGCCTGATGGAGGATATAGTGAACCCTCGAGCCCCTGATGGAGGATATAGTGAACCCTCGAGCCCCTGATGGAGGGTATAGTGAACCCTCGAGCCCCTGATGGAGGGTATAGTGAACCCTCGAGCCCCTGATGGAGGGTATAGTGAACCCTCGAGCCCCTGATGGAGGGTATAGTGAACCCCCGAGCCCCTGATGGAGGATATAGTGAACCCTCGAGCCCCTGATGGAGGATATAGTGAACCCTCGAGCCCCTGATGGAGGGTATAGTGAACCCTCGAGCCCCTGATGGAGGATATAGTGAACCCTCGAGCCCCTGATGGAGGATATAGTGAACCCTCGAGCCCCTGTTGGAGGGGGTAGTGAACCCCCGAGCCGCTGATGGAGGGTATAGTGAGCTCTTTTGTCTCTTGTTTTGACTTTTTTTGCGCAATTTCTTGATTCGTTTTTGACACTTTTTTGTGTATTTTGACACATTTGTTACTTTTTGGTCCCGTTTTTGTTGCTACTTTGATGCTTTTTAACAAGCTTTTGAATTTAAAATACATAACACGCCATCACAGCCAAGAGCCGCTTTGACAAACACAGACTTTAATCCTCAAACACAAACAGTGACGGGAACGAGAGTGGCTCAGGCAGGGAATCCAGCACCATCATCGACCCGTCCTGCTCTTGTCCATGTCCTGGATTCAGCTTTTAAACAAAGTAAAAGATGAAATGAACTTTTAAGAAACCAAACTTAACTTATATAATAAAAGAAAACATCTTTTGTAACTCATTTACCTCTGCCTGGTCCTTTTATCGTACCTGTGCCTTTAAAGGTACTTCCCAGTTATACTGTGGCAACATTTATTTATTTATTTATTACTCAGTGTTCCTCTGAGGCACATTGAGTTGCCTCACTTGAACACACTTGCCTTACTGTAAATGTGTGTGTGTGACCTACTGGCAGTGAAGTCCCCTCCCCCCCCCCCCCCCCCCACACACGATGACACGCCCCCAAGGCCTGCACTATTTCTCTGACTTTTCACTTCACGCTGTTAAATATACCAACACTGTGATCTACAACATGGAGAGGCGTCTTCATGACACTGAACGATTCTGCAAAAAAGCAAAAATCACACATTTTCAAAAAAAGACTCTTCTCGATTTGTGAAAAAGTGGCCGACTTGAGTCCTTGGAATCCACGACGGGCACATTCATCAGCATTATAAGAAATGAAGCAAAGTAAACAATATGAGACTTACATTTATCCATGAGGACAAAAGAGAAGTCTTGGGCTGAGTCCGAAACGAGCAGATTGCTAAGAGCTCTTACGCCAAACCGGATGTGCGTCAGCGTCTGCCATGACAAGAAGCTTCCGAATTAGTCAGTTAGGAAGTAGTTAGGAAAAGGAGCCTCGATGCTAACTAGCATAGCCACTTTAGCATAGGGACCTTTGATGCTAACTATCATAGCCACTTTAGCATAGGGACCTTTGATGCTAATGTGGTGATGTGAGTAACTTGTGGTAGTGGTGTTCCTGTGCGCGCCACTAGGGGCGCACTATAAAAGGCCTCGGGTTAGTGTTGCTTGCCCTCTGACCTTGTGTATCTCCTGCTGCCTGTTGTACCCGGTGCTGGCGCTGGTGTGCTCTGTCCGACAGGTAGATATCTCTGCAACATTTATTTTAAATTCATCCTTTACGCTCACCCTGATTAGTGTTTCCTCGTGTTAGTGTTGCTGTGGGTCCCTTCACGGGAGGGCGTCATGGCGCAACGCTTTAGCATCGCAGTAGATTGGGTGTGTGGTTCCCTGATGGTCCTGTTGATGAGCGTGTTCCCTTGTACAGCGCACGAAAGGTGGCGCTAACTGGTATGTTTTCAACTCTAGCGGCGGGTAGCAAAGGCCACCACTGTATGTAATTGTTAATAATATGCATTCCTTCTTAATAGGCGCAGGCAGTAGCACCAGCACTGCCCATCGCTGTCTTGTCTTCCCTCTAAATGTCCGTGTGTGATTTGGGTCTGTCCAGCAGTCGGCGGGGACTTGTTGGAGGACTCTTATCCTAAATGTGAAATCTGTATCTCATGGACTAAACATATGTGCTAAAGGTTTTAAATCAAGCATACTTATGAAATGCAATGAAAGAAAAACATTTTGTAACAAATAAATTCTATTTAACCAATGGAACACTTGTGCCCTTTTTCAATGGAACTTATCTGTGTGTCTTAAAGCTAAGGTTAAAAACAAAAACCTCGCTCTGCTACACTAACTATCATAGCCACTTTAGCATAGGGACCTTTGATGCTAACTATCATAGCCACTTTAGCATAGGGACCTCTGGTGCTAACTATCATAGCCACTTTAGCATAGGGACCTCTTGTGCTAACTATCATAGCCACTTTAGCATAGGGACCTCTGGTGCTAACTATCATAGCCACTTTAGCATAGGGACCTCTGATGCTAACTATCATAGCCACTTTAGCATAGGGACCTCTGATGCTAACTATCATAGCCACTTTAGCATAGGGACCTCTGATGCTGAGTATCATAGCCACTTTAGCATAGGGACCTCTGATGCTGAGTATCATAGCCACTTTAGCATAGGGACCTCTGGTGCTAACTATCATAGCCACTTTAGCATAGGGACCTTTGATGCTAACTATCATAGTTAGCATCAAACTATGATGCTAACTATGATAGTTAGCTATGATAGTTAGCTAAAGGTGCTAACTATCATAGCCACTTTAGCATAGGGACCTCTTGTGCTAACTGTCATAGCCACTTTAGCATAAGGACCTCTGGTGCTAACTATCATAGCCACTTTAGCATAGGGACCTCTAGTGCTAACTATCATAGCCACTTTAGCATAGGGACCTCTAGTGCTAACTATCATAGCCACTTTAGCATAGGGACCTCTGATGCTAACAATCATAGCCACTTTAGCATAGAGACCTCTAGTGCTAGCTATCATAGCCACTTTAGCATAGGGACCTCTGATGCTAACTATCATAGCCACTTTAGCAAAGGGACCTCTGATGCTAACTATCATAGCCACTTTAGCATAGGGGCCTCTGGTGCTAACTATCATAGTCACTTTAGCATAGGGACCTCTGGTGCTAACTATCATAGCCACTTTAGCATAGGGACCACTGGTGCTAACTATCATAGCCACTTTAGCATAGGGACCTCTGATGCTAACTATCATAGCCGCTTTAGCATAGGGACCTCTGATGCTAACAATCATAGCCACTTTAGCATAGGGACCTCTGGTGCTAACTATCATAGCCACTTTAGCATAGGGACCTCTGGTGCTAACAATCATAGCCACTTTAGCATAGGGACCTCTAGTGCTAACTATCATAGCCACTTTAGCATAGGGACCTCTGATGCTAACTATCATAGCCACTTTAGCATAGGGACCTCTGGTGCAAACAATCATAGCCACTTTAGCATAGGGACCTCTAGTGCTAACTATCATAGCCACTTTAGCATAGGGACCTCTGATGCTAACTATCATAGCCACTTTAGCATAGGGACCTCTGATGCTAACTATCATAGCCACTTTAGCATAGGGACTCTGATGCTAACAATCATAGCCACTTTAGCATAGGGACCTCTGGTGCTAACTAGCATAGCCACTTTAGCATAGGGACCTCTGGTGCTAACTATCATAGCCACTTTAGCATAAGGACCTCTGGTGCTAACTATCATAGCCACTTTAGCATAGGGACCTCTAGTGCTAACTATCATAGCCACTTTAGCATAGGGACCTCTGGTGCTAACTATCATAGCCACTTTAGCATAGGGACCTCTGATCCTAACTATCATAGCCACTTTAGCATAGGGACCTCTGGTGCTAACTATCATAGCCACTTTAGCATAGGGACCTCTGGTGCTAACTATCATAGCCACTTTAGCATAGGGACCTCTGATCCTAACTATCATAGCCACTTTAGCATAGGGACCTCTGGTGCTAACTATCATAGCCACTTTAGCATAGGGACCTCTGATCCTAACTATCATAGCCACTTTAGCATAGGGACCTCTGGTGCTAACTATCATAGCCACTTTAGCATAGGGACCTCTGATCCTAACTATCATAGCCACTTTAGCATAGGGACCTCTGGTGCTAACTATCATAGCCACTTTAGCATAGGGACCTCTGGTGCTAACTATCATAGCCACTTTAGCATAGGGACCTCTGATCCTAACTATCATAGCCACTTTAGCATAGGGACCTCTGGTGCTAACTATCATAGCCACTTTAGCATAGGGACCTCTGATCCTAACTATCATAGCCACTTTAGCATAGGGACCTCTGGTGCTAACTATCATAGCCACTTTAGCATAGGGACCTCTGGTGCTAACTATCATAGCCACTTTAGCATAGGGACCTCTGATCCTAACTATCATAGCCACTTTAGCATAGGGACCTCTGATGCTAACTATTATAGCCACTTTAGCATAGGGACCTCTGATGCTAACTATCATAGCCACTTTAGCATAGGGACCTCTGATGCTAACTATTATAGCCACTTTAGCATAGGGACCTCTGATGCTAACTATCATAGCCATTTTAGCATAGGGACCTCTGATGCTAACTATCATAGCCACTTTAGCATAGGGACCTCTGATGCTAACTATCACAGCCACGTTAGCATAGCGACCTCTGATGCTAACTATTATAGCCACTTTAGCATAGGGACCTCTGATGCTAACTATCATAGCCACCGTAGCATAGGGACCTCTGGTGCTAACTATCATAGCCACTTTAGCATAGGGACCTCTGGTGCTAACTATCATAGCCACTTTAGCATAGGGACCTCTGGTGCTAACTATTATAGCCACTTTAGCATAGGGACCTCTGATGCTAACTATCATAGCCACTTTAGCATAGGGACCTCTAGTGCTAACTATCATAGCCACTTTAGCATAGGGACCTCTGGTGCTAACTATCATAGCACTTTAGCATAGGGACCTCTTGTGCTAACTATCATAGCCACTTTAGCATAGGGACCTCTGATGCTAACTATCATAGCCACTTTAGCATAGGGACCTCTGGTGCAAACAATCAAAGCCACTTTAGCATAGGGACCTCTAGTGCTAACTATCATAGCCACTTTAGCATAGGGACCTCTGATGCTAACTATCATAGCCACTTTAGCATAGGGACCTCTGATGCTAACTATCATAGCCACTTTAGCATAGGGACTCTGATGCTAACTATCATAGCCACTTTAGCATAGGGACCTCTGGGGCTAACTATCATAGCCACTTTAGCATAGGGACCTCTGATGCTAACAATCATAGCCACTTTAGCATAGGGACCTCTGGTGCTAACTAGCATAGCCACTTTAGCATAGGGACCTCTGGTGCTAACTATCATAGCCACTTTAGCATAAGGACCTCTGGTGCTAACTATCATAGCCACTTTAGCATAGGGACCTCTAGTGCTAACTATCATAGCCACTTTAGCATAGGGACCTCTGGTGCTAACTATCATAGCCACTTTAGCATAGGGACCTCTGATCCTAACTATCATAGCCACTTTAGCATAGGGACCTCTGGTGCTAACTATCATAGCCACTTTAGCATAGGGACCTCTGATGCTAACTATCATAGCCACTTTAGCATAGGGACTCTGATGCTAACTATCATAGCCACTTTAGCATAGGGACCTCTGGGGCTAACTATCATAGCCACTTTAGCATAGGGACCTCTGATGCTAACAATCATAGCCACTTTAGCATAGGGACCTCTGGTGCTAACTAGCATAGCCACTTTAGCATAGGGACCTCTGGTGCTAACTATCATAGCCACTTTAGCATAAGGACCTCTGGTGCTAACTATCATAGCCACTTTAGCATAGGGACCTCTAGTGCTAACTATCATAGCCACTTTAGCATAGGGACCTCTGGTGCTAACTATCATAGCCACTTTAGCATAGGGACCTCTGATCCTAACTATCATAGCCACTTTAGCATAGGGACCTCTGGTGCTAACTATCATAGCCACTTTAGCATAGGGACCTCTGGTGCTAACTATCATAGCCACTTTAGCATAGGGACCTCTGATCCTAACTATCATAGCCACTTTAGCATAGGGACCTCTGGTGCTAACTATCATAGCCACTTTAGCATAGGGACCTCTGATCCTAACTATCATAGCCACTTTAGCATAGGGACCTCTGGTGCTAACTATCATAGCCACCTTAGCATAGGGACCTCTGATCCTAACTATCATAGCCACTTTAGCATAGGGACCTCTGGTGCTAACTATCATAGCCACTTTAGCATAGGGACCTCTGGTGCTAACTATCATAGCCACTTTAGCATAGGGACCTCTGATCCTAACTATCATAGCCACTTTAGCATAGGGACCTCTGGTGCTAACTATCATAGCCACTTTAGCATAGGGACCTCTGATCCTAACTATCATAGCCACTTTAGCATAGGGACCTCTGGTGCTAACTATCATAGCCACTTTAGCATAGGGACCTCTGGTGCTAACTATCATAGCCACTTTAGCATAGGGACCTCTGATCCTAACTATCATAGCCACTTTAGCATAGGGACCTCTGGCACTAACTATCATAGCCACTTTAGCATAGGGACCTCTGATGCTAACTATTATAGCCACTTTAGCATAGGGACCTCTGATGCTAACTATTATAGCCACTTTAGCATAGGGACCTCTGATGCTAACTATTATAGCCACTTTAGCATAGGGACCTCTGATGCTAACTATCATAGCCATTTTAGCATAGGGACCTCTGATGCTAACTATCATAGCCACTTTAGCATAGGGACCTCTGATGCCAACTATCACAGCCACGTTAGCATAGCGACCTCTGATGCTAACTATTATAGCCACTTTAGCATAGGGACCTCTGATGCTAACTATCATAGCCACCGTAGCATAGGGACCTCTGATGCTAACTATCATAGCCACTTTAGCATAGGGACCTCTAGTGCTAACTATCATAGCCACTTTAGCATAGGGACCTCTGGTGCTAACTATCATAGCACTTTAGCATAGGGACCTCTTGTGCTAACTATCATAGCCACTTTAGCATAGGGACCTTTGATGCTAACTATCACAGCCACTTTAGCATAGGGACCTCTGGTGCTAACTATTATAGCCACTTTAGCATAGGGACCTCTGATGCTAACTATCATAGCCACTTTAGCATAGGGACCTCTGATGCTAACTATCATAGCCACTTTAGCATAGGGACCTCTGATGCTAACTATCATAGCCACTTTAGCATAGGGACTCTGATGCTAACTATCATAGCCACTTTAGCATAGGGACCTCTGGGGCTAACTATCATAGCCACTTTAGCATAGGGACCTCTGGTGCTAACTATCATAGCCACTTTAGCATAGGGACCTCTGATGCTAACTATCATAGCCACTTTAGCATAGGGACCTCTGATGCTAACTATCATAGCCACTTTAGCATAGGGACCTCTAGTGCTAACTATCATAGCCACTTTAGCATAGGGACCTCTGATGCTAACTATCATAGCCACTTTAGCATAGGGACCTCTGATGCTAACTATTATAGCCACGTTAGCATAGGGACCTCTGATGCTAACTATCATAGCCACTTTAGCATAGGGACCTCTGATGCTAACTATTATAGCCACTTTAGCATAGGGACCTCTGATGCTAACTATCATAGCCACTTTAGCCTAGGGACCTCTGATGCTAACTATCATAGCCATTTTAGCATAGGGACCTCTGATGCTAACTATTATAGCCACGTTAGCATAGCGACCTCTGATGCTAACTATCATAGCCACTTTAGCATAGGGACCTCTGATGCTAACTATCATAGCCACTTTAGCATAGGGACCTCTGATGCTAACTATCATAGCCACTTTAGCATAGGGACTCTGATGCTAACTATCATAGCCACTTTAGCATAGGGACCTCTGGGGCTAACTATCATAGCCACTTTAGCATAGGGACCTCTGGTGCTAACTATCATAGCCACTTTAGCATAGGGACCTCTGGTGCTAACTATCATAGCCACTTTAGCATAGGGACCTCTGATGCTAACTATCATAGCCACTTTAGCATAGGGACCTCTGGGGCTAACTATCATAGCCACTTTAGCATAGGGACCTCTGGTGCTAACTATCATAGCCACTTTAGCATAGGGACCTCTGATGCTAACTATCATAGCCACTTTAGCATAGGGACCTCTGGTGACGCAGCCTTGGTCTAAATCCGGCCACAGCGGCTCAGGACGAACGCCTGAACTCTCCTCTCCGTTTACAAAGACATAAAGCTCTTGTGCGGTTATTGTTATTGGAACTGGAAAGAAAACACTCAACACTCGACAATGCGGCGAAAGGATTTCAGAACTGTTGCTGAAATATTTATTTTTGTAAAGCTGAACTAGCCCTGAGCCGTGGGGGCGGAGCTTATCCTGCTACAATAACTTTAACCTCTTAACTCCCAACTGGAGAAAATGTGCTCAGTTCAGGTGGGAGTTAAGGGGTTGAAGGCAGGTGAGTTTCCCTGTGAAATAGTGAACGTGTGATTAAAACCAGGAGTCGAAACTCGTGAGCAGAATCTGTGATTTTACTAAACGACAAACATCTTTTAAACATTTCAGGCTCTTCACATGAAAAACACAATCCTGTCTTTGAGAGTTTCACAAATGAACAATGATTCAAACATAACGAGTATCAAAAATAAAACTCTACGTGACGACGAAGAGCGTCCGCCTCGAACGGCTCTGGAAGACTTTCCTCTTCTACATGATCCAGACAGACGACGGCTCTTCTGAAGGCGATGAGGAGGAGTTTAACAGGATGAACAGAAGCTTTAATCACGTCTTTAACAGAAGCTTTAATCACGTCTTTAACAGAAGCTTTAATCACGTCTTTAACAGAAGCTTTAACTGTCCAGAAACCATGACTGTAAATATCGCTAATCATTCAGAAAACGCTGGTGCAAAACGTGACAAAAACAAAAACATTTCCCTTTGATTCGATTCCAAAAGTAACGTAAACACTTCTAAACGACGACAGTGATTTTTCTCACTTTGTGCTTCGCGTTTCATCCTCAGGGTCGACACAAACGCCTGCTTGTGTTGATTTATTATATTTAAATATTGTTTTTATTGCACGAGTAATGTTTGTGACTCAGACGACACTGACCCCGGATCAGCGGAGGCGGGTCATGTGATCATCATCATGTGAAAAGGAGGCGGAGGAGAGACGCTCTGCAGAAGGGAAGAACCTGCTGTGCTGTTTGTGCCACTGCGATGACAGAGACGTGAAAGGGGCGGAGCTACAGGGTTTTAAAGGGGAGGAGCTAGTGAATCCTCTCTCCTGTACTGCTTGTATATCATGTTAATGTGAGCAGGACCGGCTGTATGATCGGGTCCACCCGTGTTATGCCGATGATGTTGTTTTATTTAGTCGGAGCAGTGCTGGGATTCAGGAACCTTTAACCTCTAACCATCCGACTAAACCAAATGCATTCTGTCCTCTTTGGCCATTATATAGGCCTGTGTAGCACCTCATTTGAAAGCTACGAGCCACAAAACTGATCTTTTTCCTCACGTTGTTGCTGTGTTGTGTATGTTTTTTGTTGTTGTTTTTTTTGTTGAATTTTTGTTGAATTTTTGTTGAATTTTTGTCAAATTTTTGTTGAATTTTTGTTGAATTTTTGTTGAATTTTTGTTGAATTTTTGTTGAATTTTTGTCACATTTTTTTTTTGAATTTTTGTTGAATTTTTGTCACATTTTTGTTGAATTTTTGTCACATTTTTGTTGAATTTTTGTTGAATTTTTGTTGAATTTTTGTCACATTTTTGTTGAATTTTTGTCACATTTTTGTCACATTTTTGTTGTGTTTACATCCTTGTTTTCTTCTCATGTTTGTGGCTGTTTTGGTGCTTTTTTCTCAAGAAGCTTTTTGATTGGGGTAAAGCCAAACTGGAGACAATGGGATCTGTTCAGGTGGGAGTTAAGAGGTTAAACGTGTGCTCCACATGGTGTGGATCATCAGTGCTGCCCTGGTGAAGGCAATGTTTTAATCTAATGGCCAAGCTGCAATAAAGGCCTTTTACCAATACTTTCCTTTGAGCGCCTCACTTTTGTTCCGTGTTAAAGTCAAATGCTGTGGATCATGACATCAAATATAATATATAAACATCTGCAGAACAGGAGACGGTTTTGAACTTTCCTCCATTTCATTTGTGTGGGAATAATCTGACCATGTGCAGGCGAACATGCGTGTGCGTGTACACATGTACCCGCTCTATACGACACACCTGTGGTCAAACTATAAACGCTCCAGCGACAAAACCAAACCTAAATCCTGTCTGAGAGTTCTCTGGACCTCGTGTTATAAAGGTGTGATGATGATGATGATGATGCCTTTGTGAGTGCGGAGCTGGTACAGCACAGAGTCTCTCCACGTTTCCAGGCTGAACACAGGATTAAATGATGATTCCAGGACATTTAGAACAGATATAAATGTGCGATTAATCACGAGTTATGACATTCACAAGATGAATCGTGATGAAATATTTGAACTGACACTAATAAACGTAAATGTCTGAGTCTCTTTTAGTCACGAAAACATGACTGACTGAAATGATGTGAGATCTTTAAGTCGCCCAAATGAACTCTGTTAAAGGAAGCTACAGGTGTGACGTCCCTTTGAGCGGCGGCCGTTAAAGGGCTGGGTCTGCGGTCGCTGCGGTGGATCCTCTCTGGTCTCTCTGGTCTCTCTTCTCTGGTCTGGTGTCACTGGTCTCAAGTCTCTGGTCTGGTCTGGTCTGGTCTCTCTGGTCTGGTCTCATGTCGCTGGTGTCTCTGGTCTGGTCTGGTCTGGTCTCTCCGGTGTCTCTGGTCTGGTCTCATGTCTCTGGTCTGGTCTGGTCCGGTGTCTCTGGTCTGGTCTTGTCTCTCCGGTGTCTCTGGTCTGGTCTCATGTCTCTGGTCTGGTCTGGTCCGGTGTCTCTGGTCTGGTCTTGTCTCTCCGGTGGCTCTGGTCTGGTCTGGTCTGGTCTGGTCTCTCCGGTGTCTCTGGTCTGGTCTTGTCTCTCCGGTGGCTCTGGTCTGGTCTGGTCTGGTCTGGTCTCTCCGGTGTCTCTGGTCTGGTGTCTCTGGTCTGGTCTCATGTCTCTGGTGTCTCTGGTCTGGTCTTTGTGGTCTGGTTTGGTGTCATGTCTCTGGTGTCTCTGGTCTGGTCTTGTCTGGTCTGGTCTGGTCTCTCCGGTGTCTCTGGTCTGGTCTGGTCTCTCCGATGTCTCTGGTCTAGTCTTTGTGGTCCGGTGTCTCTGGTCTGGTCTGATGTCTCTGATGTCTCTGGTGTCTCTGGTCTGGTCTGGTGGCTCTGGTCTGGTCTGGTCTCATGTCTCTGGTGTCTCCGGTGTCTCTGGTCTCCCTGGTGTCTCTGGTCTGGTCTTTGTGGTCTGGTCTGGTCTGGTCTGGTCTCCCTGGTGTCTCTGGTCTGGTCTTTGTGGTCTGGTCTGGTCTGGTCTGGTCTCTCCGGCGTCTCTGGTCTGGTGTCTCTGGTGTCTCCGGTGTCTCTGGTCCGGTGTCTCTGGTCTGGTCTGGTCTGGTCTCCCTGGTGTCTCTGGTCTGGTCTTTGTGGTCTGGTCTGGTCTGGTCTGGTCTGGTCTGGTCTCTCTGGTGTCTCTGGTGTCTCTGGTCTCCCTGGTGTCTCTGGTCTGGTCTTTGTGGTCTGGTCTGGTCTGGTCTGGTCTGGTCTGGTCTCTCTGGTGTCTCTGGTCTCTCTAGTGTCTCTGGTCTGGTCTGGTCTGGTCTCTCTGGTGTCTCTGGTCTCTCTGGTCTGGTGTCTCTGGTCTCTCCGGCGTCTCTGGTCTGGTGTCTCTGGTCTCCCTGGTGCCTCTGGTCTGGTCTGGTCTCTCTGGTCTGGTCTGGTCTCATGTCTCTGGTGTCTCATGTCTCTGGTCTCTCCGGTGTCTCTGGTCTCCCCGGTGCCTCAGGACAGCACCTGCAGCACCACGGTCCCGGGCTTCTGCTTCTTTAACAGACTGACGGCCTGCTGGTGCGTGGCCCCGCTCAGACTGTCCCCGTTCACGGACAGGATCTGGTCTCCGCGGCGCAGCTGGCCCTCGTCCGCCGCCGCGCCCTGGAACCACACGGACACGTGAGCGCGAGGAGGTCGCTGGTGCGAGTCCACGCCCCGCTGGTACCTCACCTTACTGAAGACGGTCTTCACGTAGATGGGCAGGTCTCCGTGTGGACTCCCGAAGCCGCCCACGATGCTGAAGCCCAGGCCCTCAGAGCCTTTCTGCAGCACGATGGTCCTGCTGCGTGGAGAGCTGAAGAACAACAGAGGAGAAGGAGGAGCTTAAGCAACCTGGTCCAGAACAACAGAGGAGAGCAAGAAGCTAAAGCAGCCTGATCCAGAACAACAGAGGTCCTACTGCAAGGAGAGCTGAAGAACAACAGAGGAGAGCAAGAAGCTAAAGCAGCCTGATCCAGAACAACAGAGGAGAGCAAGAAGCTAAAGCAGCCTGATCCAGAACAACAGAGGAGAGCAAGAAGCTAAAGCAGCCTGATCCAGAACAACAGAGGAGAGCAAGAAGCTAAAGCAGCCTGATCCAGAACAACAGAGGAGAGCAAGAAGCTAAAGCAGCCTGATCCAGAACAACAGAGGAGAGCAAGAAGCTAAAGCAGCCTGATCCAGAACAACAGAGGTCCTACTGCAAGGAGAGCTGAAGAACAACAGAGGAGAGGAAGAAGCTAAAACAACCTGATCCAGACTAAAAGAGGTCCTGCTGAAGCTGCTTTCTCAAGTCAAGTTCACGCCTCAGAGACTCAACACTTAAATCTTATCGTTCACAACTTCATGGAACTTTTGTAAAATGACTAAACAATCTTAAAATGTGCGTTCCATTAAAGAAGTTCCTCTCACGACTGCAACACAAATAAACTTCTCAAAACCTACAGAATAATCTGTGGATTTAAATGAAACGGTAAAACTCACCAGGAGTCAGAGACGTGTGGAGTGAGAACAGAAGACCCACAACGGCCAAAACATTGTAAATCTTTTCAATGGAAACTAGAAGATTTATCCAAACTGCACTGAGACACCTGACAACTCCCAGCATGCACGTCTTTGCAAACATTTGTCTAAAATGTATAAAAACAGAGGTCTGAGGTTCTATGGGTTCTGGAGGGAGTTACAATAAACTGTTCCCTCTTATCTCGACAAATCTGATGTGAGGGGCATGAGTGTTATGTCCCAGAGGCCCATGATGAGAGAAGAAGAAAGCGCCACCTGAAGGGAACAAAAGATGTCACATCCCCCTAGTGGAGGAACTGTGTAATTGCATCTATGCAGGGATAGGGATACCAGAAGCTCTTGGCGCTAACTGTGGGCCGGTGTAAAGTGTTACGGGGCTGATCTGACCCGATGGCCAGTCCAGCACTGATCTTACTCTGGCTCCGTCTCGGTGTTGGAGGACAGGGCGGAGCTGCCGGACAGACTCTCCACGTGAGTCGCGATCGCTGCGATGTTTGTGTCGGCGACAACCTGGAAACAAACCGGAGGATGTTTCATAAACCAGGCTCAGGAACTGTGGAAATGTGGTCAGAGAACTTCAGACTGAGCACGAGCTGTAGGTTTAGTGTCAGTATTTACCTGTAGGTTTAGTGTCAGTGTTTACCTGTAGGTTTAGTGTCAGTGTTTACCTGTAGGTTTAGTGTCAGTGTTTACCTGTAGGTTTAATGTCAGTGTTTACCTGTAGGTTTAGTATCAGTATTTACCTGTAGGTTTAGTGTCAGTGTTTACCTGTAGGTTTAGTGTCAGTATTTACCTGTAGGTTTAGTGTCAGTATTTACCTGTAGGTTTAGTGTCAGTATTTACCTGTAGGTTTAGTGTCAGTATTTACCTGTAGGTTTAGTGTCAGTGTTTACCTGTAGGTTTAGTGTCAGTATTTACCTGTAGGTTTAGTGTCAGTATTTACCTGTAGGTTTAGTGTCAGTATTTACCTGTAGGTTTAGTGTCAGTGTTTACCTGTAGGTTTAGTGTCAGTGTTTACCTGTAGGTTTAGCGTCAGTGTTTACCTGTAGGTTTAGCGTCAGTATTTACCTGTAGGTTTAGTGTCAGTATTTACCTGTAGGTTTAGCGTCAGTATTTACCTGTAGGTTTAGCGTCAGTATTTACCTGTAGTTTTAGTGTCAGTATTTACCTGTAGGTTTAGCGTCAGTATTTACCTGTAGGTTTAGCGTCAGTATTTACCTGTAGGTTTAGTGTCAGTATTTACCTGTAGGTTTAGTGTCAGTATTTACCTGTAGGTTTAGTGTCAGTGTTTACCTGTAGGTTTAGTGTCAGTGTTTACCTGTAGGTTTAGTGTCAGTGTTTACCTGTAGGTTTAATGTCAGTGTTTACCTGTAGGTTTAGTGTCAGTGTTTACCTGTAGGTTTAGTGTCAGTGTTTACCTGTAGGTTTAGTGTCAGTGTTTACCTGTAGGTTTAGTGTCAGTATTTACCTGTAGGTTTAGTGTCAGTATTTACCTGTAGGTTTAGTGTCAGTATTTACCTGTAGGTTTAGTGTCATATTTACCTGTAGGTTTAGTGTCAGTATTTACCTGTAGGTTTAGTGTCAGTGTTTACCTGTAGGTTTAGTGTCAGTATTTACCTGTAGGTTTAGTGTCAGTATTTACCTGTAGGTTTAGTGTCAGTGTTTACCTGTAGGTTTAGTGTCAGTGTTTACCTGTAGGTTTAGTGTCAGTGTTTACCTGTAGGTTTAGTGTCAGTGTTTACCTGTAGGTTTAATGTCAGTGTTTACCTGTAGGTTTAGTGTCAGTGTTTACCTGTAGGTTTAGTGTCAGTGTTTACCTGTAGGTTTAGTGTCAGTGTTTACCTGTAGGTTTAGTGTCAGTATTTACCTGTAGGTTTAGTGTCAGTATTTACCTGTAGGTTTAGTGTCAGTATTTACCTGTAGGTTTAGTGTCAGTATTTACCTGTAGGTTTAGTGTCAGTGTTTACCTGTAGGTTTAGCGTCAGTATTTACCTGTAGGTTTAGTGTCAGTATTTACCTGTAGGTTTAGTGTCAGTGTTTACCTGTAGGTTTAGTGTCAGTGTTTACCTGTAGGTTTAGTGTCAGTATTTACCTGTAGGTTTAGTGTCAGTATTTACCTGTAGGTTTAGTGTCAGTATTTACCTGTAGGTTTAGTGTCAGTATTTACCTGTAGGTTTAGTGTCAGTGTTTACCTGTAGGTTTAGTGTCAGTGTTTACCTGTAGGTTTAGTGTCAGTGTTTACCTGTAGGTTTAGTGTCAGTGTTTACCTGTAGGTTTAGTGTCAGTATTTACCTGTAGGTTTAGTGTCAGTGTTTACCTGTAGGTTTAGTGTCAGTATTTACCTGTAGGTTTAGTGTCAGTATTTACCTGTAGGTTTAGTGTCAGTGTTTACCTGTAGGTTTAGTGTCAGTGTTTACCTGTAGGTTTAGTGTCAGTGTTTACCTGTAGGTTTAGTGTCAGTGTTTACCTGTAGGTTTAGTGTCAGTATTTACCTGTAGCTTTAGTGTCAGTGTTTACCTGTAGGTTTAGCGTCAGTATTTACCTGTAGGTTTAGTGTCAGTATTTACCTGTAGGTTTAGTGTCAGTATTTACCTGTAGGTTTAGTGTCAGTGTTTACCTGTAGGTTTAGTGTCAGTATTTACCTGTAGGTTTAGTGTCAGTATTTACCTGTAGGTTTAGTGTCAGTGTTTACCTGTAGGTTTAGTGTCAGTGTTTACCTGTAGGTTTAGTGTCAGTGTTTACCTGTAGGTTTAGTGTCAGTGTTTACCTGTAGTGTCAGTATTTACCTGTAGGTTTAGTGTCAGTATTTACCTGTAGGTTTAGCGTCAGTATTTACCTGTAGGTTTAGTGTCAGTGTTTACCTGTAGGTTTAGTGTCAGTGTTTACTTGTAGGTTTAGTGTCAGTGTTTACCTGTAGGTTTAGTGTCAGTATTTACCTGTAGGTTTAGTGTCAGTATTTACCTGTAGGTTTAGTGTCAGTATTTACCTGTAGGTTTAGTGTCAGTATTTACCTGTAGGTTTAGTGTCAGTATTTACCTGTAGGTTTAGTGTCAGTGTTTACCTGTAGGTTTAGTGTCAGTATTTACCTGTAGGTTTAGTGTCAGTATTTACCTGTAGGTTTAGTGTCAGTGTTTACCTGTAGGTTTAGTGTCAGTATTTACCTGTAGGTTTAGTGTCAGTATTTACCTGTAGGTTTAGTGTCAGTATTTACCTGTAGGTTTAGTGTCAGTGTTTACCTGTAGGTTTAGTGTCAGTGTTTAGCTGTAGGTTTACTGTCAGTGTTTACCTGTAGGTTTAGTGTCAGTATTTACCTGTAGGTTTAGTGTCAGTGTTTACCTGTAGGTTTAGTGTCAGTGTTTAGCTGTAGGTTTAGCGTCAGTATTTACCTGTAGGTTTAGTGTCAGTGTTTACCTGTAGGTTTAGTGTCAGTATTTACCTGTAGGTTTAGTGTCAGTGTTTACCTGTAGGTTTAGCGTCAGTGTTTACCTGTAGGTTTAGTGTCAGTATTTACCTGTAGGTTTAGTGTCAGTGTTTACCTGTAGGTTTAGTGTCAGTGTTTACCTGTAGGTTTAGTGTCAGTATTTACCTGTAGGTTTAGTGTCAGTGTTTACCTGTAGGTTTAGTGTCAGTATTTACCTGTAGGTTTAGTGTCAGTATTTACCTGTAGGTTTAGTGTCAGTATTTACCTGTAGGTTTAGTGTCAGTATTTACCTGTAGGTTTAGTGTCAGTATTTACCTGTAGGTTTAGAGTCATATTTACCTGTAGGTTTAGTGTCAGTGTTTACCTGTAGGTTTAGTGTCAGTGTTTACCTGTAGGTTTAGTGTCAGTGTTTACCTGTAGGTTTATTATCAGTATTTACCTGTAGGTTTAGTGTCAGTGTTTACCTGTAGGTTTAGTGTCAGTGTTTACCTGTAGGTTTAGTGTCAGTATTTACCTGTAGGTTTAGTGTCAGTATTTACCTGTAGGTTTAGTGTCAGTGTTTACCTGTAGGTTTAGTGTCAGTATTTACCTGTAGGTTTAGTGTCAGTGTTTACCTGTAGGTTTAGTGTCAGTATTTACCTGTAGGTTTAGTGTCAGTATTTACCTGTAGGTTTAGTGTCAGTGTTTACCTGTAGGTTTAGTGTCAGTATTTACCTGTAGGTTTAGTGTCAGTATTTACCTGTAGGTTTAGTGTCAGTGTTTACCTGTAGGTTTAGTGTCAGTATTTACCTGTAGGTTTAGTGTCAGTATTTACCTGTAGGTTTAGTGTCAGTGTTTACCTGTAGGTTTAGTGTCAGTATTTACCTGTAGGTTTAGTGTCAGTGTTTACCTGTAGGTTTAGTGTCAGTATTTACCTGTAGGTTTAGTGTCAGTGTTTACCTGTAGGTTTAGTGTCAGTGTTTACCTGTAGGTTTAGTGTCAGTATTTACCTGTAGGTTTAGTGTCAGTGTTTACCTGTAGGTTTAGTGTCAGTATTTACCTGTAGGTTTAGTGTCAGTATTTACCTGTAGGTTTAGTGTCAGTGTTTACCTGTAGGTTTAGTGTCAGTGTTTACCTGTAGGTTTAGTGTCAGTATTTACCTGTAGGTTTAGTGTCAGTATTTACCTGTAGGTTTAGTGTCAGTATTTACCTGTAGGTTTAGTGTCAGTATTTACCTGCAGGTTTAGTGTCAGTGTTTACCTGTAGGTTTAGTGTCAGTATTTACCTGTAGGTTTAGTGTCAGTATTTACCTGTAGGTTTAGCGTCAGTGTTTACCTGTAGGTTTAGTGTCAGTATTTACCTGTAGGTTTAGTGTCAGTATTTACCTGTAGGTTTAGTGTCAGTGTTTACCTGTAGTGTCAGTGTTTACCTGTAGTGTCAGTGTTTACCTGTAGGTTTAGTGTCAGTGTTTACCTGTAGGTTTAGTGTCAGTATTTACCTGTAGGTTTAGTGTCAGTATTTACCTGTAGGTTTAGTGTCAGTGTTTACCTGTAGGTTTAGTGTCAGTGTTTACCTGTAGGTTTAGTGTCAGTGTTTACATGTAGGTTTAGTGTCAGTGTTTACCTGTAGGTTTAGTGTCAGTGTTTACCTGTAGGTTTAGTGTCAGTGTTTACCTGTAGGTTTAGTGTCAGTATTTACCTGTAGGTTTAGTGTCATATTTACCTGTAGGTTTAGTGTCAGTGTTTACCTGTAGGTTTAGTGTCAGTGTTTACCTGTAGGTTTAGTGTCAGTATTTACCTGTAGGTTTAGTGTCAGTATTTACCTGTAGGTTTAGTGTCATATTTACCTGTAGGTTTAGTGTCAGTGTTTACCTGTAGGTTTAGTGTCAGTGTTTACCTGTAGGTTTAGTGTCAGTATTTACCTGTAGGTTTAGTGTCAGTGTTTACCTGTAGGTTTAGTGTCAGTGTTTACCTGTAGGTTTAGTGTCATATTTACCTGTAGGTTTAGTGTCAGTGTTTACCTGTAGGTTTAGTGTCAGTGTTTACCTGTAGGTTTAGTGTCATATTTACCTGTAGGTTTAGTGTCAGTATTTACCTGTAGGTTTAGTGTCAGTGTTTACCTGTAGGTTTAGTGTCAGTGTTTACCTGTAGGTTTAGTGTCAGTGTTTACCTGTAGGTTTAGTGTCAGTGTTTACCTGTAGGTTTAGTGTCAGTATTTACCTGTAGGTTTAGTGTCAGTGTTTACCTGTAGGTTTAGTGTCAGTATTTACCTGTAGGTTTAGTGTCAGTGTTTACCTGTAGGTTTAGTGTCATATTTACCTGTAGGTTTAGTGTCAGTGTTTACCTGTAGGTTTAGTGTCAGTGTTTACCTGTAGGTTTAGTGTCAGTATTTACCTGTAGGTTTAGTGTCAGTATTTACCTGTAGGTTTAGTGTCAGTGTTTACCTGTAGGTTTAGTGTCAGTATTTACCTGTAGGTTTAGTGTCAGTGTTTACCTGTAGGTTTATTATCAGTGTTTACCTGTAGGTTTAGTGTCAGTATTTACCTGTAGGTTTAGTGTCAGTATTTACCTGTAGGTTTAGTGTCAGTATTTACCTGTAGGTTTAGTGTCAGTATTTACCTGTAGGTTTAGTGTCAGTATTTACCTGTAGGTTTAGTGTCAGTGTTTACCTGTAGGTTTAGTGTCAGTATTTACCTGTAGGTTTAGTGTCAGTATTTACCTGCAGGTTTAGTGTCAGTGTTAACCTGTAGGTTTAGTGTCAGTGTTTACCTGTAGGTTTAGTGTCAGTATTTACCTGTAGGTTTAGTGTCAGTATTTACCTGTAGGTTTAGTGTCAGTATTTACCTGTAGTGTCAGTATTTACCTGTAGGTTTAGTGTCAGTATTTACCTGTAGGTTTAGTGTCAGTATTTACCTGTAGGTTTAGTGTCAGTATTTACCTGCAGGTTTAGTGTCAGTGTTTACCTGTAGGTTTAGTGTCAGTGTTTACCTGTAGGTTTAGTGTCAGTATTTACCTGTAGGTTTAGTGTCAGTATTTACCTGCAGGTTTAGTGTCAGTGTTTACCTGTAGGTTTAGTGTCAGTGTTTACCTGTAGGTTTAGTGTCAGTATTTACCTGTAGGTTTAGCGTCAGTATTTACCTGTAGGTTTAGAGTCATATTTACCTGTAGGTTTAGTGTCAGTATTTACCTGTAGGTTTAGTGTCATATTTACCTGTAGGTTTAGTGTCAGTGTTTAGCTGTAGGTTTAGTGTCCGTGTTTACCTGTAGGTTTAGTGTCAGTGTTTACCTGTAGGTTTAGTGTCAGTATTTACCTGTAGGTTTAGTGTCATATTTACCTGTAGGTTTAGTGTCAGTGTTTACCTGTAGGTTTAGTGTCAGTATTTACCTGTAGGTTTAGTGTCAGTATTTATCTGTAGGTTTAGTGTCAGTATTTACCTGTAGGTTTAGCGTCAGTGTTTACCTGTAGGTTTAGTGTCAGTATTTACCTGTAGGTTTAGTGTCAGTGTTTACCTGTAGGTTTAGTGTCATATTTACCTGTAGGTTTAGTGTCAGTGTTTACCTGTAGGTTTAGTGTCAGTATTTACCTGTAGGTTTAGCGTCAGTATTTACCTGTAGGTTTAGAGTCATATTTACCTGTAGGTTTAGTGTCAGTATTTACCTGTAGGTTTAGTGTCATATTTACCTGTAGGTTTAGTGTCAGTGTTTACCTGTAGGTTTAGTGTCAGTGTTTACCTGTAGGTTTAGTGTCAGTGTTTACCTGTAGGTTTAGTGTCAGTATTTACCTGTAGGTTTAGCGTCAGTGTTTACCTGTAGGTTTAGTGTCAGTATTTACCTGTAGGTTTAGTGTCAGTATTTACCTGTAGGTTTAGTGTCAGTGTTTACCTGTAGGTTTAGTGTCAGTATTTACCTGTAGGTTTAGTGTCAGTGTTTACCTGTAGGTTTAGTGTCAGTATTTACCTGTAGGTTTAGTGTCAGTGTTTACCTGTAGGTTTAGCGTCAGTATTTACCTGTAGGTTTAGTGTCAGTATTTACCTGTAGGTTTAGTGTCAGTATTTACCTGTAGGTTTAGTGTCAGTATTTACCTGTAGGTTTAGTGTCAGTATTTACCTGTAGGTTTAGTGTCAGTATTTACCTGTAGGTTTAGTGTCAGTATTTACCTGTAGCTTTAGTGTCAGTATTTACCTGTAGGTTTAGTGTCAGTATTTACCTGTAGGTTTAGCGTCAGTGTTTACCTGTAGGTTTAGTGTCAGTATTTACCTGTAGGTTTAGCGTCAGTATTTACCTGTAGTGTCAGTATTTACCTGTAGGTTTAGCGTCAGTATTTACCTGTAGTGTCAGTATTTACCTGTAGGTTTAGCGTCAGTATTTACCTGTAGTGTCAGTATTTACCTGTAGGTTTAGTGTCAGTGTTTACCTGTAGGTTTAGCGTCAGTATTTACCTGTAGTTTTAGTGTCAGTATTTACCTGTAGGTTTAGTGTCAGTATTTACCTGTAGGTTTAGTGTCAGTATTTACCTGTAGGTTTAGTGTCAGTATTTACCTGTAGGTTTAGTGTCAGTATTTACCTGTAGCTTTAGTGTCAGTATTTACCTGTAGCTTTAGTGTCAGTATTTACCTGTAGGTTTAGTGTCAGTATTTACCTGTAGGTTTAGTGTCAGTATTTACCTGTAGGTTTAGTGTCAGTATTTACCTGTAGGTTTAGTGTCAGTATTTACCTGTAGCTTTAGTGTCAGTATTTACCTGTAGCTTTAGTGTCAGTATTTACCTGTAGGTTTAGTGTCAGTATTTACCTGTAGGTTTAGCGTCAGTATTTACCTGTAGTGTCAGTATTTACCTGTAGGTTTAGTGTCAGTATTTACCTGTAGGTTTAGTGTCAGTATTTACCTGTAGGTTTAGTGTCAGTATTTACCTGTAGCTTTAGTGTCAGTATTTACCTGTAGGTTTAGTGTCAGTATTTACCTGTAGGTTTAGTGTCAGTGTTTACCTGTAGGTTTAGTGTCAGTATTTACCTGTAGCTTTAGTGTCAGTATTTACCTGTAGGTTTAGTGTCAGTATTTACCTGTAGGTTTAGCGTCAGTGTTTACCTGTAGGTTTAGTGTCAGTATTTACCTGTAGGTTTAGCGTCAGTATTTACCTGTAGTGTCAGTATTTACCTGTAGGTTTAGCGTCAGTATTTACCTGTAGTGTCAGTATTTACCTGTAGGTTTAGCGTCAGTATTTACCTGTAGTGTCAGTATTTACCTGTAGGTTTAGTGTCAGTGTTTACCTGTAGGTTTAGCGTCAGTATTTACCTGTAGGTTTAGCGTCAGTATTTACCTGTAGTTTTAGTGTCAGTATTTACCTGTAGGTTTAGTGTCAGTATTTACCTGTAGGTTTAGTGTCAGTATTTACCTGTAGGTTTAGTGTCAGTGTTTACCTGTAGGTTTAGTGTCAGTATTTACCTGTAGGTTTAGTTTCAGTATTTACCTGTAGGTTTAGTGTCAGTATTTACCTGTAGGTTTAGTGTCAGTATTTACCTGTAGGTTTAGTGTCAGTATTTACCTGTAGGTTTAGCGTCAGTATTTACCTGTAGGTTTAGCGTCAGTATTTACCTGTAGGTTTAGTGTCAGTATTTACCTGTAGGTTTAGCGTCAGTATTTACCTGTAGGTTTAGCGTCAGTATTTACCTGTAGGTTTAGTGTCATATTTACCTGTAGGTTTAGTGTCAGTGTTTACCTGTAGGTTTAGTTTCAGTATTTACCTGTAGGTTTAGTGTCAGTATTTACCTGTAGGTTTAGTGTCAGTATTTACCTGTAGGTTTAGTGTCAGTATTTACCTGTAGGTTTAGTGTCAGTGTTTACCTGTAGGTTTAGCGTCAGTATTTACCTGTAGGTTTAGCGTCAGTATTTACCTGTAGGTTTAGTGTCAGTGTTTACCTGTAGGTTTAGTGTCAGTATTTACCTGTAGGTTTAGTGTCAGTATTTACCTGTAGGTTTAGTGTCAGTGTTTACCTGTAGGTTGATGTGTCCGTACGAGTTCTTGAGCAGAGAAACCACTTCACTGTGAGTCATTGAGTCGACGCTCTGTCCGTTTATGCTGACGATGCGATCCCCCACCTTCAACACAAGAGACAGGAGCTAATGCTAGTGCTAATGCTAATGCTAACGCTAACGCTAATGCTAACACTGTCACAGAGGAGTCGTTCGCGTCTTTGGTCTCAGTGTGTTTACAGGAGGCGTGTTCTGGTTTTCACCTTGAGCTTCTTGGTTTTGGCGGCGACCCCGTTGGCCTGGATCATGGCGATGAAGAGCGGGACGTCTCCGAGGGGACTGCCCCGCCCCCCCGCCACGGACACGCCCAGAGAGTCGCTGACGTCCTGTAACACACAGAGGTTCAGCCCGAGTCTGAGGCAGACGGACGTCACTGACGGGACGAGGGTTCACCCGCGACAGGTCGACCGAGCGCACGCCGTCCTCGTCCACGCAGGAAGTGACGTCGCCGGCCGGGCTCGGGCAGGAAGTCACGTCGGAGCTGCTCTTCTTGTCGTTGGTCTCGGGGGTCACAGGGTCAAAGGTCACGTGGTCAGAGGAGGGCGTGGGGGTCGTGGCCGAGACGCGGGAGCTGCTGGTCTCAGTCTGAAACAGAAATCAGTCACGAGTTCAAGGTCAATGAGACGAAACAGGACAAACATTTTTTAGCTTTTTTGGCTAAAAGGTTTTCGATCTCTCCTTTGAAGTAGCTCAAACCCAAACCAGGCTGTAAGTGAAGAAGTAAGTAAAGAGTAAAGAGTAAAGAGTAAAGAGTAAAGAGTAAAAAGTAAAGAGTAAAGAGTAAAAACTAAAAAGTAAAGAGTAAAGAGTAAAGAGTAAAAAGTTAAGAGTAAAAAGTAAAGAGTAAAGAGTAAAAAGTAAAGAGTAAAAAGTAAAGAGTAAAAAGTAAAGAGTAAAGAGTAAAAAGTAAAGAGTAAAAAGTAAAGAGTAAAAAGTAAAGAGTAAAAAGTAAAAAGTAAAGAGTAAAGAGTAAAAAGTAAAAAGTAAAGAGTAAAAAGTAAAGAGTAAAAAGTAAAGAGTAAAAAGTAAAAAGTAAAGAGTAAAAAGTAAAAAGTAAAAAGTAAAGAGTATAGAGTATAGAATATAGGGTAAAGGGTAAAGAGTTGGACCTGGTTCTGGACGGAGTTGGCTCTGGGAGAAATCCATGAAACTGCTCTGAGTCTCCCGACCTCCAGCACCACGGCTCCTCTGGCGCACTGAGGACAGACACACGTGACATGGAGGAGCAGCAGCTCCACTCCGAGCTCCTCTCAGTGTCAACAGGAGCTTTATTAGAGAAGCCTTTCCTCTGTGTGGGCGTTACCTTGAGCATGGCGGCCACGGCCTCCTGCGACGCGCTCCTCGTGTCTTCTTCGTTCACAGACAGGATCTGGTCTCCCTGCATCAGCCGCCCGTCCAGCTCCGCGGCGCCCCCTCTGACCACCTCCGAGATGAACACGCCACTGCCGCTCCTGACAAACACAGTTCAGACCAACATCCCTGTAAACCCTGGGCTGAGGCGGGGACAATGTTCAGGAGTAAAAGTCTCGCCTCTTCCCGACGATGCTGAGCCCGAGGCCCCGCCCACTGCGTTTGTGCAGCTCCACCCTGAACACCTGCAAGGTCTGCTCCGAGAACTCGTCCCTCAGCACCTTCAGACGCACCACGGCGGGCGTCTGTCTGAGCAGAGAGATGGCCTGGTCATGAGAGGCGCCGCGCAGGGAGACGCCGTTCACCTGGAGGGAGGAGAGGGGGGGAGGGGGAGGGGGGAGAGAGGGGGTAGAGAGAGAGGGAGGAGAGAGAGGAGGGAGAGAGGGAGAGAGGAGAGAGAGAGGAGGAGGGAGAGGGGGGGAGAGGGAGAGAGGAGGGAGAGGGGGAGGGGGGAGAGAGGGGGGAGAGAGAGAGGGAGGAGAGGGGGGAGAGAGGGAGAGAGGAGGGGGAGGGGAGAGGGGGAGAGGGAGGAGAGGGGGGAGAGAGAGGAGAGAGAGGAGGGAGAGAGGAGAGAGAGGAGGGAGAGAGGAGAGGGAGGAGAGGGGGGGGAGAGAGGAGAGAGAGAGAGGGGGAGAGAGGGAGGAGAGGGGAGAGAGAGGGGGGAGAGGGGGGAGAGAGGAGAGAGAGGAGAGAGGGGGAGAGGGTAGGAGGGAGAGAGGAGAGGAGGGAGAGAGAGGGGGGAGAGAGGGAGAGGGGGAGAGAGGAGAGAGAGAGGGAGAGGGGGAGAGAGGAGAGAGAGAGAGGGGGAGAGAGGGAGGAGAGGGGAGAGAGAGGGAGGGGAGGAGAGGGAGAGGGGAGGAGAGAGAGAGAGGGGGGAGAGAGGGAGAGGGGGAGAGAGGAGAGAGAGAGGGAGAGGGGGAGAGAGGAGAGAGAGAGAGGGGGAGAGAGGGAGGAGAGGGGAGAGAGAGGGAGGGGAGGAGAGGGAGAGGGGAGGAGAGAGAGAGAGGGGGGAGAGAGGGAGAGGGGGAGAGAGGAGAGAGAGAGGGAGAGGGGGAGAGAGGAGAGAGAGAGAGGGGGAGAGAGGGAGGAGAGGGGAGAGAGAGGGAGGGGAGGAGAGGGAGAGGAGAGGAGGGAGAGGAGGGAGAGAGGGAGAGGAGAGAGGGAGGAGAGGGGGGAGAGAGGAGAGAGAGGAGAGGAGGGAGAGGAGAGGAGGGAGAGAGAGGAGAGAGTGGAGAGGAGGGAGAGAGAGGAGGGAGAGAGAGGGGGGAGAGAGAGGGGGGAGAGAGGAGAGAGAGGAGAGAGTGGAGAGAGAGGGGGGAGAGGGGGAGAGGGGAGAGGAGGGAGAGAGAGGAGAGAGTGGAGAGAGAGGGGGGAGAGGGGGAGAGGGGAGGGAGAGAGGAGGGAGAGAGAGGAGAGAGTGGAGAGAGAGGAGAGAGAGGGGGGAGAGGGGGAGAGGGGAGAGGAGGGAGAGAGAGGAGAGAGTGGAGAGAGAGGGGGGAGAGGGGAGGGAGAGAGGGGGAGGAGGGGGAGGAGAGAGGAGGGAGAGAGGAGAGGAGGGAGAGAGAGGGGGGAGAGAGGAGAGAGAGGAGAGAGTGGAGAGAGAGGGGGGAGAGGGGGAGAGGGGAGAGGAGGGAGAGAGAGGAGAGAGTGGAGAGAGAGGGGGAGAGGGGGAGAGGGGAGGGAGAGAGGAGGGAGAGAGAGGAGAGAGTGGAGAGAGAGGAGAGAGAGGGAGAGGAGGGAGAGAGAGGAGAGGAGAGGAGAGAGAGGAGAGAGAGGAGAGGGGAGGAGAGGGGAGGAGGGAGAGAGAGGAGAGAGGAGAGAGAGGGGAGAGAAAGGGGAGAGAGGGGAGAGGAGAGAGAGAGGAGAGAGGAGAGAGGAGAGAGAGGAGAGGGGAGGAGAGGGGAGGAGGGAGAGAGAGGAGAGAGGAGAGAGAGGGGAGAGAAAGGGGAGAGAGGGGAGAGGAGAGAGAGAGGAGAGAGGAGAGAGGAGAGAGAGGGGAGAGAAAGGGGAGAGAGGGAGAGGAGGGAGAGGAGGGAGAGAGAGGAGAGAGAGGAGAGGGGAGGAGAGGGGAGGAGGGAGAGAGAGGGGGAGAGAAAGGTGGGAGAGGGAGAGAGAGGAGAGGAGAGAGGAGGGGGAGGAGGGGGAGGAGAGAGGAGAGAGAGGGAGAGAGGAGAGAAGGGAGAGAGGGAGAGAGGAGAGAGAGGAGAGAGAGGAGGGAGAGAGAGGGGAGGAGGGAGAGAGGGAGAGGAGGGAGAGAGAGGGGAGGAGGGAGAGAGGGAGAGGAGGGAGAGAGGGGAGAGAGGGAGAGAGGGGAGAGAGGGAGAGAGGGAGAGGAGAGAGGAGGGAGAGAGAAGAGAAGAGGGAGAGGGGGGAGAGAACAGAGTTTCCATGGAGCAGTAAAAGTCAGTTAATGAAAATGTATAATTCATTCATTGTATTAAATGTCATTCTAAAGCACTTGAGTTGGTTTAAAGGGACATTAACTAACATTAAATGTAACTTTCTTGTAAAATAATGACATTTCTCATTATTGTTGCTGCAGAACCGGCTGCTCTCGCTCATTCAGCTGCAGTGTTTGCCCCATTTTGTCTCCGAAGTGTCTGATTATCTTTTCCTGAACCCCCGCCTGAACCGAGCACTTTTTCTCCAGTTCCACTTTACCTCCAGGATCTGGTCGCCCGCCCACAGACGCCCGTCTCTGGCCGCCGCCCCCTCCTCGTACACCTCATGGATCACGATGGCGTTCTGCACAAACATTAAAGTCGTACTCTGTGGTTTGTCTGAGTGTTAAAGTCGTACTCTGTGGTTTGTCTGAGTGTTAAAGTCGTACTCTGTGGTTTATCTGAGTGTTAAAGTCGTACTCTGTGGTTTATCAGAGTGTTAAAGTCGTACTCTGTGGTTTATCTGAGTGTTAAAGTCGTACTCTGTGGTTTATCTGAGTGTTAAAGTCGTACTCTGTGGTTTGTCTGAGCGTTAAAGTCGTACCAGCTGCGTGTCGGTGCCGCCCACGATGCTGAGGCCCAGTCCCGAGCGGCCCTTACAGATCTCGATCAGGGTCTCCTGCCCGGGCACCAGGGGGCAGCAGGCCGGGTCTGAACACAGGGTAAAAAACACCAGGAAGTAACGCCAACATCTTTAACCACGCTCATTCATTCTGATGATCCGATTAAAGGGATACTTCAGGATTCCGTGACTCGTACCTGTGTTGGCGCTGCAGAGGTCGGGGCTGGTCAGAGGAGGCGCTGAGGACGGTTTACTGGAGCTGAGGGAAGGAGTGAGCGTCTGCGACACAGAGGATACACAGAGTGACCAAACTGTCCTAAAAACCTTCAAACCTTCAAGTCTCTGAAGCGTTCCTGACCTGAGGCTCTGGAGGAGCCGGGAGCTCAGCCTCAGGAGAGTCCAGCTTCTGCCTCTGCACAGACACAAGACCCACTTCAGTCCTAGTCCGGTCCCTTTAAGCCCTTTAGCCTCTTTAGCCCTTTAGCTCCTTTAGCCCCTTTAGCCCTTTAGCTCCTTTAGCCCCTTTAGCCCTTTAGCTCCTTTAGCCCCTTTAGCCCTTTAGCTCCTTTAGCCCCTTTAGCCCTTTAGCTCCTTTAGCTCCTTTAGCTCCTTCAGCTCTTTAGCTCCTTTAGCCCTTTAGCCCTTTAGCTCCTTTAGCCCCTTTAGCTCCTTCAGCCCTTTAGCTCCTTTAGCTCCTTTAGCCCTTTAGCTCCTTCAGCTGTTTAGCTCCTTCAACCCTTTAGCTCCTTTAGCTCCTTTAGCCTCTTTAGCCCCTTTAGCCTCTTTTAGCCCTTTAGCTCCTTTAGCTCTTTAGCTCCTTTAGCCTCTTTAGCCTCTTTAGCTCCTTTAGCTCCTTAGCCCCTTTAGCCCTTTAGCCCCTTTAGCTCTTTAGCTCCTTTAGCTCTTTAGCTCCTTTAGCCCTTTAGCCCTTTAGCTCCTTTAGCCCCTTTAGCTCCTTCAGCCCTTTAGCTCCTTTAGCCCCTTTAGCCTCTTTAGCTCCTTTAGCTCTTTAGCCCTTTAGCTCCTTTAGCTCCTTTAGCTCTTTAGCTCCTTTAGCCTCTTTAGCTCCTTTAGCTCTTTAGCCCCTTTAGCCCCTGTAGCTCTTTAGCTCCTTTAGCCCCTTTAGCTCCTTTAGCCTCTTTAGCTCCTGTAGCTCTTTAGCCCCTTTAGCTCCTTTAGCCTCTTTAGCTCCTGTAGCTCTTTAGCCCTTTAGCTCCTTTAGCTCCTTTAGCCCTTTAGCTCCTTTAGCCCCTTTAGCTCCTTTAGCCCCTTTAGCTCTTTAGCCCTTTAGCTCCTTTAGCTCCTTTAGCCCTTTAGCTCCTTTAGCCCCTTTAGCTCCTTTAGCTCCTTTAGCCCCTTTAGCCCCTTTAGCCCCTTTAGCTCTTTAGCCCTTTAGCTCCTTTAGCTCCTTTAGCCCTTTAGCTCCTTTAGCCCCTTTAGCTCCTTTAGCTCCTTTAGCCCCTTTAGCTCCTTTAGCCCCTTTAGCTCTTTAGCCCTTTAGCTCCTTTAGCTCCTTTAGCCCTTTAGCTCCTTTAGCCCCTTTAGCTCCTTTAGCCCTTTAGCTCCTTTAGCCCCTTTAGCCCCTTTAGCTCCTTTAGCCCCTTTAGCTCTTTAGCCCTTTAGCTCCTTTAGCTCCTTTAGCTCCTTTAGCCCTTTAGCTCCTTTAGCCCCTTTAGCTCCTTTAGCCCCTTTAGCTCTTTAGCTCCTTTAGCCCCTTTAGCTCCTTTAGCTCCTTTAGCCCCTTTAGCTCTTTAGCCCTTTAGCTCCTTTAGCTCCTTTAGCTCCTTTAGCCCTTTAGCTCCTTTAGCCCCTTTAGCTCCTTTAGCCCCTTTAGCTCTTTAGCTCCTTTAGCCCCTTTAGCCCCTTTAGCTCCTTTAGCCCCTTTAGCTCTTTAGCCCTTTAGCTCCTTTAGCTCCTTTAGCTCCTTTAGCCCTTTAGCTCCTTTAGCCCCTTTAGCTCCTTTAGCCCCTTTAGCTCCTTTAGCTCCTTTAGCCCTTTAGCTCCTTTAGCCCCTTTAGCTCCTTTAGCTTCTTTAGCCCTTTAGCTCCTTTAGCCCCTTTAGCTCTTTAGCTCCTTTAGCCCCTTTAGCTCCTTTAGCCCTTTAGCTCCTTTAGCCCCTTTAGCTCCTTTAGCTCTTTAGCCCTTTAGCTCCTTTAGCTCCTTTAGCCCCTTTAGCTCCTTTAGCCCCTTTAGCTCCTTTAGCCCTTTAGCTCCTTTAGCTTCTTTAGCCCTTTAGCTCCTTTAGCCCCTTTAGCTCTTTAGCTCCTTTAGCCCCTTTAGCTCCTTTAGCCCTTTAGCTCCTTTAGCCCCTTTAGCTCCTTTAGCTCTTTAGCTCCTTTAGCTCCTTTAGCTCCTTTAGCCCTTTAGCTCCTTTAGCCCCTTTAGCTCCTTTAGCTCTTTAGCCCTTTAGCTCCTTTAGCTCCTGTAGCTCTTTAGCCCTTTAGCTCCTTTAGCTCCTTTAGCCCCTTTAGCTCTTTAGCCCTTTAGCTCCTTTAGCTCCTTTAGCTCCTTTAGCCCCTTTAGCTCCTTTAGCCCCTTTAGCTCCTTTAGCTCCTTTAGCCCTTTAGCTCCTTTAGCCCCTTTAGCTCTTTAGCCCTTTAGCTCCTTTAGCTCCTTTAGCTCCTTTAGCCCTTTAGCTCCTTTAGCCCCTTTAGCTCCTTTAGCTCTTTAGCCCTTTAGCTCCTTTAGCTCCTGTAGCTCCTATAGCTCTTTAGCCCTTTAGCTCCTTTAGCCCCTTTAGCCCCTTTAGCTCCTTTAGCCCCTTTAGCTCCTTTAGCCCCTTCAGCCCTTTAGCTCCTTTAGCCCCTTTAGCTCTTTAGCCCTTTAGCCCCTTTAGCCCCTGTAGCTCTTTAGCTCCTTTAGCTCCTTTAGCTCCTTTAGCCCTTTAGCTCCTTTAGCCCCTTTAGCTCCTTTAGCTCTTTAGCCCTTTAGCTCCTTTAGCTCCTGTAGCTCCTATAGCTCTTTAGCCCTTTAGCTCCTTTAGCCCCTTTAGCCCCTTTAGCTCCTTTAGCCCCTTTAGCTCCTTTAGCCCCTTCAGCCCTTTAGCTCCTTTAGCTCCTATAGCTCTTTAGCCCTTTAGCTCCTTTAGCCCCTTTAGCCCCTTTAGCTCCTTTAGCCCCTTTAGCTCCTTTAGCTCCTTTAGCCCTTTAGCTCCTTTAGCCCCTTTAGCTCTTTAGCCCTTTAGCTCCTTTAGCTCCTGTAGCTCCTATAGCTCTTTAGCCCTTTAGCCCCTTTAGCCCTTTAGCTCCTTCAGCCCTTTAGCCCCTTTAGCTCCTTTGGCTCTTGAGCTCCTTTAGCCCCTTTAGCCCCTTTAGCCCTTCAGTCTCACCTTCTTGTGCGCAGTGTCGTGGCGGAGGCTGTTGGGGGCGCTCTTGTTCATGTCGTTCAGCGCGGGCTCCTCTTTCGGTTTGTCCTTTAATCACACGGATCGACTTTAACTCAAAGAAAAAACTACAAACATGTCACCGGGTCGAAGGTCACACCTGTTTGAGGGAGGAGTTCAGGGTCAGCTGGTCGGGGGGGCGGGGCCTCTCTGAGGAGGGGGTGGGGCTGGACACGGGGAGTGGAGGAGGAGCCTAAAAACAGAGGTTACACTGAAAAACTGCACTGAGTTTCAGAAAAAAAGTCATTATTCATCATGAGGTCGTCATTTACAAACATTTACAAACATTTACAAACATTATAAAGTGAGATTAATGTAGAGGCATCAATGTGAAAAGTGTATTTTTTGATTAACTTCCACAGTAACAATTGTTGAGCAATGTCATCATTTTGAAATAAATGTAGACTTAATTCCAGTTTGAATGCTTTTTAAGAACTTTTCCAAACTGTCTCCCACAAAGAAATGCCCATATTTGGATTACAGCGTCATCTCAGCCTTTCCTGCTACACGTGGATACCAAACACGTCAGTATTTGTGAGTGAATAAGCGCGGGACAGACCAGGGAGCCACACAGACATGTTAGAGTCACTTCCTGGATAAACCTCAGAGAATAAACCTGATACAGAGAGTTTCCTCAGAGTAAGTGTGTAGTGTGTATAGTATTTACTGTATTTACTATTTACTGTATATCCTGTATTTACTGTATATATTGTCGTACCTCGGGGGAGACCGGACTCAGCGCCGGAGCGGTGGGAAACGGCGCCACCGCCATCTGGTTCACGGCGTCCTCATTTCTGAAACACATTGAACACAGATCACACGGTGCGTTTGAGGACTGCGGGAAACCAGGCCTTCAGGGACGATCCGGGAACAGGTTTTATTATTCTGGAAAGATGAAGAAGAAGAAGTTCCTCCTGATTTAACTCTGCTGCTCCGCTGGCGATAATAAACCAGCACCGAGCTCCTTAAAGAGGGGGTGTTCTGCTTTCTTCAGTCCCACAGCACCAGTCTATATCTCACTACAATGATGACCAACCTGTTGGTCTGTAAATGCAGTAAATTAGAATAACTGTCTTGTATAAAATGTCTCTCTCAAAATGGCTGTAGTGAATGTCTTGACATCGGCCTCTGTCTCTTTAAGCCCTGTTCCCGGATCTGTGCCCGTTTTACCCAGAATGCCGTGTGTTCTGTGGCTTTACCGCAGCAGGACGAGCCGGACTCTGCTGGACGAGCTCTTGATGATCGCAGACGCGTTCTGGTGACTGCGGCCGTACAGCACCTGGCTGTTAATCTGGAACAACAGACACAGTGTAAACAGTGTAAACTTCCTAACGTTCATTGTGTCTACTTGTGTTCTAGTATCACTTTTTAGGTTGGTTTTGTCAGACACTAAGGTTAGAAATGTTAAAGATCTTTTACCTTTACATGTTTCAGCCGCCATCTGCAGGCCGTCATCAGGAGCATCACCGGCGTGCGGCGACGTGTCACTTATCAGCTGTTCTTACTTCCGAGGCGTGACCAGTCTGACGGTCCCAACAGGTCCCACAGACTGGTCACGCCCCCTGACGGTCCCAACAGGTCCCACAGACTGGCCACGCCCCCTGACGGTCCCAATAGGTCCCACAGACTGGTCACGCCCCCTGACGGTCCCAACAGGTCCCACAGACTGGCCACGCCCCCTGACGGTCCCAATAGGTCCCACAGACTGGCCACGCCCCCTGACGGTCCCAACAGGTCCGACAGACTGGCCACGCCCCCTGCCGCCCGGTGGATTCAGGGCGACAGGGGGCGTGGTCATTGGAGGAGGGTGTCCCAGGTGTGGGACAGGAGAAACGCTCCTTCGTCACGGTTGATGGTGTCGGTGTTTCCTGATTTCTATGGCTTCTTTTATCCAGCGTTTGAATTGACTGGTTTCCGATCCAATAACCCGAAATAGCTGATTTTAAATTCTCCTGTTCTGCCTTTTCTTTCTTTGTTCGTGTGAGTCGTCCCCTTGTTTCTTTTTCGCATTCTGTTTGCTGCTCCTTTTTTCTTATGTTTCTTCTATGTATGATTTGTTGCATGATTTGATGGTATGTCGTAAATGGCGTTGCATTTTTCCCCCTGTGTTATTTGATCTTTGGGATGTACCAGACGCTGCCTCAGTTTGGTGTGTGGTTTTACAACTGTGTTAATGTTGTTTCATTGCTCTCTGGATGGTTCTGTTATGCCTCTGACATATGGCAAAGTGACTATGCTTTTGTATTTCCCCGGCTTCTTTTTTACGCCTCGGAAGTAAGAACAGCTGATAGTGACACGTCACCGCACGCCGGTGATGACGGCCTGCAGAGGGCGCTGAAACATGTAAAGGTAAAAGATCTTTAACATCTCTAACCTCACTAAAAAGTGATGCTAACAGACACAGTGGTCTATCATCCTGTGCATGAAGCTTCTAAAGTGTTGAACCGTGACAGCAGGGGGCGCTGTGTAAGGTTAGACTAAAGTAAAGGGATAATATTGGACTGACCTCCAGCAGCTCGTCACCGACGTGGATCTGTCCGTCTTTAGCGGCGGCTCCTCCCGGACTCAGACCCACCACGTACACGCTGAGTCTGGACCGGTCCCTGTTCCCGGCCAGACTCAGCCCCAGCCCCGAGCGGTCCTTCTCCAGGTCCACACACAGCAGCTCCCCGGGCAGCTCCGCGTAACGCTCGCTCCAGCGGTCTGAGGAGAGAAGATACCATCACTCAGAGGTCTGAGGACAGAAGATACCATCACTCAGAGGTCTGAGGAGAGAAGATACCATCACTCAGAGGTCTGAGGACAGAAGATACCATCACTCAGAGTCACAGAGGTCTGAGGAGAGAAGATACCATCACTCAGAGGTCTGAGGAGAGAAGATACCATCACTCAGAGGTCTGAGGAGAGAAGATACCATCACTCAGAGTCACAGAGGTCTGAGGACAGAAGATACCATCACTCAGAGTCACAGAGGTCTGAGGAGAGAAGATACCATCACTCAGAGTCACAGAGGTCTGAGGAGAGAAGATACCATCACTCAGAGGTCTGAGGAGAGAAGATACCATCACTCAGAGTCACAGAGGTCTGAGGAGAGAAGATACCATCACTCAGAGTCACAGAGGTCTGAGGAGAGAAGATACCATCACTCAGAGGTCTGAGGACAGAAGATACCATCACTCAGAGGTCTGAGGACAGAAGATACCATCACTCAGAGACTCAGAGGTCTGAGGAGAGAAGATACCATCACTCAGAGGTCTGAGGAGAGAAGATACCATCACTCAGAGGTCTGAGGACAGAAGATACCATCACTCAGAGGTCTGAGGAGAGAAGACACCATCACTCAGAGGTCTGAGGAGAGAAGATACCATCACTCAGAGGTCTGAGGAGAGAAGATACCATCACTCAGAGGTCTGAGGAGAGAAGATACCATCACTCAGAGGTCTGAGGAGAGAAGATACCATCACTCAGAGGTCTGAGGAGAGAAGACACCATCACTCAGAGGTCTGAGGACAGAAGATACCATCACTCAGAGGTCTGAGGACAGAAGATACCATCACTCAGAGGTCTGAGGAGAGAAGACACCATCACTCAGAGGTCTGAGGAGAGAAGATACCATCACTCAGAGGTCTGAGGACAGAAGATACCATCACTCAGAGTCACAGAGGTCTGAGGAGAGAAGATACCATCACTCAGAGGTCTGAGGAGAGAAGATACCATCACTCAGAGGTCTGAGGACAGAAGATACCATCACTCAGAGGTCTGAGGACAGAAGATACCATCACTCAGAGGTCTGAGGACAGAAGATACCATCACTCAGAGACTCAGAGGTCTGAGGAGAGAAGATACCATCACTCAGAGTCACAGAGGTCTGAGGAGAGAAGATACCATCACTCAGAGGTCTGAGGAGAGAAGATACCATCACTCAGAGTCACAGAGGTCTGAGGAGAGAAGATACCATCACTCAGAGGTCTGAGGAGAGAAGATACCATCACTCAGAGGTCTGAGGAGAGAAGATACCATCACTCAGAGGTCTGAGGAGAGAAGATACCATCACTCAGAGTCACAGAGGTCTGAGGAGAGAAGATACCATCACTCAGAGGTCTGAGGAGAGAAGACACCATCACTCAGAGGTCTGAGGAGAGAAGACACCATCACTCAGAGGTCTGAGGAGAGAAGATACCATCACTCAGAGTCACAGAGGTCTGAGGACAGAAGATACCATCACTCAGAGGTCTGAGGAGAGAAGACACCATCACTCAGAGGTCTGAGGAGAGAAGATACCATCACTCAGAGGTCTGAGGAGAGAAGATACCATCACTCAGAGGTCTGAGGAGAGAAGATACCATCACTCAGAGTCACAGAGGTCTGAGGAGAGAAGATACCATCACTCAGAGGTCTGAGGAGAGAAGATACCATCACTCAGAGTCACAGAGGTCTGAGGAGAGAAGATACCATCACTCAGAGGTCTGAGGAGAGAAGATACCATCACTCAGAGGTCTGAGGAGAGAAGATACCATCACTCAGAGGTCTGAGGAGAGAAGACACCATCACTCAGAGGTCTGAGGAGAGAAGATACCATCACTCAGAGGTCTGAGGAGAGAAGATACCATCACTCAGAGTCACAGAGGTCTGAGGAGAGAAGATACCATCACTCAGAGGTCTGAGGAGAGAAGATACCATCACTCAGAGGTCTGAGGAGAGAAGATACCATCACTCAGAGGTCTGAGGAGAGAAGACACCATCACTCAGAGGTCTGAGGAGAGAAGATACCATCACTCAGAGGTCTGAGGAGAGAAGATACCATCACTCAGAGGTCTGAGGAGAGAAGATACCATCACTCAGAGGTCTGAGGAGAGAAGATACCATCACTCAGAGGTCTGAGGAGAGAAGATACCATCACTCAGAGTCACAGAGCAGTACCAGTATGGTACTCTTTGGTCCCGATCTTCTGCTTTATCACCACCAGATGGCGCCTTCACAAAGTAGCCGACCAACACAGTGTGACACGATGATGAAAGCGTGACACACTTTGAGGCATCATCTACCCATCACTAGCAGCAACTGTGCCAATAAGATATCACTTCCTGGAAACGTCTGGAGAACTTCTCCGCAGCTAAAGTGAATTTGCACATTGGAGTGATGCCTCTGCTCTCCTGCCCTTATTACAGACTGGGTCATGTGACCGCAGCCCTTTGGGGCCACAGACTCTTTGGGGCCACAGACTCTTTGGGGCCACAGACTCTTTGGGGCCACAGACTCTTTGGGGCCACAGACTCTTTGGGGCCACAGACTCTTTGGGTCTCTCTATGTTTGGAGTCCGGTGAAGAGTCCATATTCCTGAAAATAAACAGCTGGAGTTCCCCCTGCTGCTGTGAGATCTTTGAAACGTTTGTTTGTGCTCAAAGTAGTTTTCGGTCTCACAAACGGAGTAAAACTGCTTTACAGAGAAGTGTTTTTGTTCCAGCAGACGAGCGGAGCCGGAGGATTCCTGACGACAGGCCTGACATTTGGAAAAGGCCGCGGTGAAAAGAGATTCTGACGTGAGGGAGAGGCCTGACAAAAACCTTTAGACGAGACACTCAGACCAGCAGAGACAGTTTCTGAGGACTTTGTAGTCGCTGGGTTAGTTTTACACATGAAAAAAGTGGCTTAAGAATCACCAGACCTGTTCCTTCTCTCTCTGAGCTCAGACCTGTTCCTTCTCTGAGCTCAGACCTGTTCCTTCTCTCTGAGCTCAGACCTGTTCCTTCTCTGAGCTCAGACCTGTTCCTTCTCTCTGAGCTCAGACCTGTTCCTTCTCTCTCTGAGCTCAGACCTGTTCCTTCTCTCTGAGCTCAGACCTGTTCCTTCTCTCAGAGCTCAGACCTGTTCCTTCTCTCTCTGAGCTCAGACCTGTTCCTTCTCTCAGAGCTCAGACCTGTTCCTTCTCTCTAAACTCAGACCTGTTCCTTCTCTCTAAACTCAGACCTGTTCCTTCTCTCTGAGCTCAGACCTGTTCCTTCTCTCTAAACTCAGACCTGTTCCTTCTCAGAGCTCAGACCTGTTCCTTCTCTGAGCTCAGACCTGTTCCTTCTCTGAGCTCAGACCTGTTCCTTCTCTCTGAGCTCAGACCTGTTCCTTCTCTCTGAGCTCAGACCTGTTCCTTCTCTCTGAGCTCAGACCTGTTCCTTCTCAGAGCTCAGACCTGTTCCTTCTCTCAGAGCTCAGACCTGTTCCTTCTCTCAGAGCTCAGACCTGTTCCTTCTCTCTGAGCTCAGACCTGTTCCTTCTCTGAGCTTAGACCTGTTCCTTCTCTGAGCTCAGACCTGTTCCTTCTCTCTGACCTCAGACCTGTTCCTTCTCTCTGAGCTCAGACCTGTTCCTTCTCTGAGCTCAGACCTGTTCCTTCTCTCCGAGCTCAGACCTGTTCCTTCTCTCTGAGCTCAGACCTGTTCCTTCTCTCTGAGCTCAGACCTGTTCCATCTCTCTGAGCTCAGACCTGTTCCTTCTCTCTCTGAGCTCAGACCTGTTCCTTCTCTCTCTGAGCTCAGACCTGTTCCTTCTCTCTGAGCTCAGACCTGTTCCTTCTCTCTGAGCTCAGACCTGTTCCTTCTCTCTGAGCTCAGACCTGTTCCTTCTCTGAGCTCAGACCTGTTCCTTCTCTCTGAGCTCAGACCTGTTCCTTCTCTCTGAGCTCAGACCTGTTCCTTCTCTCTGACCTCAGACCTGTTCCTTCTCTGAGCTCAGACCTGTTCCTTCTCTCTGAGCTCAGACCTGTTCCTTCTCTGAGCTCAGACCTGTTCCTTCTCTCTGAGCTCAGACCTGTTCCTTCTCTCTCTGAGCTCAGACCTGTTCCTTCTCTCTGAGCTCAGACCTGTTCCTTCTCTCCGAGCTCAGACCTGTTCCTTCTCTCTGAGCTCAGACCTGTTCCTTCTCTCCGAGCTCAGACCTGTTCCTTCTCTCTGAGCTCAGACCTGTTCCTTCTCTCTCTGAGCTCAGACCTGTTCCTTCTCTCTCTGAGCTCAGACCTGTTCCTTCTCTCTGAGCTCAGACCTGTTCCTTCTCTCTGAGCTCAGACCTGTTCCTTCTCTGAGCTCAGACCTGTTCCTTCTCTCTGAGCTCAGACCTGTTCCTTCTCTGTGAGCTCAGACCTGTTCCTTCTCTCTGAGCTCAGACCTGTTCCTTCTCTCTGACCTCAGACCTGTTCCTTCTCTGAGCTCAGACCTGTTCCTTCTCTCTGAGCTCAGACCTGTTCCTTCTCTGAGCTCAGACCTGTTCCTTCTCTCTGAGCTTCTTTATCCGCTTGTTTTCCTTTTCTTCCTTGTGATTTTTTGTTTTTTTTCCACACAATTCGATGTATTTTCCTGTTTTTTTCCTCACACATCTGGTCCGTTCCTTCAAACACAGGAGCACGTGCAGACAAACAGACTAAACTTTCAAACATCTGCACTTCACACTCACACTCACAGGCTCCGCTACATCTGGAGGGATTTTGTCACTAAATAAACCCACACGTTTAAACCGGGCTCTGATCATCTGTTAGATTTTGTCGCTGTAAAACATATATGTGATTTTCAAGCATCAACGACTTAACCTCTTAACTCCCGCCTGAACCGAGAGGAGCTTTTTCCTCACGTCATCACATTTTTTTCCATCATTTTTTTGTTGGGTATTCAACTCATTTATGCAACTTTATTAGTCATTTTTTGTCACATTTTTTGTCATTTTTTCATCCATTTTTTATCAATCTTTTTGTCCTTTTTTGTAATTTTTTGGTCAAATTTTTATCACATTTTTGTCTTTTTTTTGGTCATTTTTTATCACATTTACATCACATTTTTTGTAATTTTTTCATCCATTTTTTATCACATTTTTTGTCTTTTTTCTTTTTCTTTTGTCTTTTAGTCATTTTTTGGTCAATTTTTAATCAAATTTTTGTCATTTTTTTGTCAAATTTTTGTAACTTTTTTGTAACTTTTTCATCAATTTTTTATCACATTTTTTGTCTTTTTCCCCCTTTTTTTGGTCATTTTTTTGTCATTTTTTTATCAATTTTTTGTCAATTTTTTGTCACATTTTTTGTCATTTTTTCATCAATTTTTCGTCACTTTTTTGTCACATTTCCATCATTGTTTTCGTCTCAGTTTTGTCGCTATTTTCACAGCTTTTTTCCAGAAGCTTTTGGATTGGGGTAAAGCCAAACTGGAGAAAAGGTGCTCGGTTCAGGTGGGAGTTAAGGGGTTAATGGCAACACATTTATGTCCATAACCTCATCCTTTATTTCCCTTTAATGGACTTTATTACAGTAAATGATCCTGAAATAATGAAATCATGTCAAGAAGATGTTGTAATGACGTTTCCCTGTGGCCCAGAGTCTGTGGAAACACTGTTAACCTAAAGGCTCCATCACTGGGCTGACGTGAAGTCCTGGTTTAGTCCTGGTTAAGACCCGGTTTAGTCCTGGATGAGGCCCAGTTCAGACCCGGTTTAGGCCCGGTTCACCCCCCGTCTTGTGCCCGGTCCAGTGCCTTCTCTCCTTAAAGGTGACCTCCATCTGCACTGACCTGGAGGAAGCATGGTCCATCCTGCAGCGCCCGCGGCTCCTCTGCAGTCCCCGGTCAGTCCCCGGTCAGTCCCTGGTCCGGTGTGCGGTCCGGCCCGGGTTTCAGTCCTGGTTTAAGCCCCGGTTTAGCCCTGGTTTAGCCCTTGTTTAGCCCTCGGTTTGGGCTCCTCTCTCTCCGTCTGACGCGGCTGGTGTTGTGGTGCAGAGCGTCGGTCGTTTCCCCTCCATTGCCCTCTCTCTCCCCCGTCTGCAGCTCGCCCCTCCCCCTCAGGCCCCTCCCCCTCCCGTTTCCTCACAGTAATCACAGAAGCAGCTCCAGATCGGCTCTACAGTCAAAGCTAAACGCAGGAAACCGATGAGGGACAGTTTTATTAAAAACAGCCATGAGTCTCATGAACGGCTCTTTGAAATGAACAGATCCCAAAGACTCGGCTCCAGGAAAAGAGCTGTGAATCCCAGTACTAGTCAAAACAGTTTCTGTGGACGTTTGCAGTTAGTTAAGCTCTTTCCACCCGCCTGAACCAAATGCAGGTCTGTGTAACACCTCATTTGAAAGCTAAGACCCACAAAATGGATCTTTTCCTTGCGTTGTTGCTGCGTTGTCTCACCTTTTTTTTTTTTTTTTTTTTAGTCACATTTTAGCAATTTTTTTGTTGATTTTTTGTTGATTTTTTGTCACTTTTTGGTTGAATTTTTGTCACATTTTTGTTTAATTTTTGCCATTTTTTGCTTAATTTTTGTAACTTTTTGGTTGAATTTTTGTCACATTTTTGTTGAATTTTTGTCACTTTTTGGTTGAATTTTTGTCATTTTTTTGCTTAATTTTTGTCTTTTGTCACTTTTTTGTTGATTTTTTGGCATTTTTTGGTCACTTTTTGGTTGATTTTTTTGTCACATTTTTGTTGAATTTTTGTCACTTTTTTGTCACTTTTTGGTTGAATTTTTGTCACATTTTTGTTGAATTTTTGGTTGATTTTTTTGTCACTTTTTGGTTGAATTTTTGTCACATTTTTGTTGAATTTTTGTCACATTTTTGCTTAATTTTTGTCATTTTTTTGCTTAATTTTTGTCACATTTTTGTTGAATTTTTGTCACTTTTTTGCTTAATTTTTGTCACTTTTTGGTTGAATTTTTGTCTCTTTTTTGCTTAATTTTTGTCACATTTTTGTTGCATTTTTGTCACTTTTTTGCTTAATTTTTGTCACTTTTTGATTGATTTTTTGTCACATTTTTGTTGAATTTTTATCACTTTTTGGTTGAATTTTTGTCACATTTTTGTTGATTTTTTGTCATTTTTTGGTTGAATTTTTATCACTTTTTGGTTGAATTTTTGTCACATTTTTGTTGATTTTTTGTCACATTTTTGTTGAATTTTTATCACTTTTTGGTTGAATTTTTGACACATTTTTGTTGAATTTTTGTCTCTTTTTTGTTGCGTTTACCTCCTTGTTTTCTTCTCATTTTTTGTGGCTGTTTTGGTGCTTTTTTCCCAAGAAGCTTTTTGATTAGGGTAAAGCCAAACTGGAGAAAATGGGATCGGTTCAGGTGGGAGTTAAGAGGTTAATTTTACAGAACAATCGAGTCAAACTAAATATCTGCAGATTTTAGCCACAGTTTTGGTCTCATTTACTTTACCCGTGAGCGGCGCCAGAACGAGCAAAACGACGCCATTCAACTTTAAAAACACAACCCTCTTTATTCAGGTCTGAAATTCAAACAAGGCTTTTTTCAAACATCCGGTTTTTAATTTCACAAAAACACACAAACAGGATCAAAAAGAAAAACGTCAAAGAAACGTAGAAAAAAGGGGAGTTTCCAGTAAAGTTATTTTCCAGCCAATCACAGAGAAAACACCTCCACCAATGAGCATCCAGGAAACCCGTCACATGACCCCGAGCAGCCACCGTCCGCCCGCTGCCACCGACACCAGAGAAACGTTCAGGAAAAAAAAAAAAGAAGAAGAGCAGAACAAATCCCACAAACAGAAAAGAGACGAGTTTAATCCTTCAGGTTCAGGTTCAGTCTGCAGCGGACGGAGGGCGGCGGCCACAAGGGGGCGCGGCCACAAGGGGGCGCGGCCACAAGGGGGCGCGGCCACAAGGGGGCGGCGGCCACAAGGGGGCGGCGGCCACAAGGGGGCGCTCACACTGGGCCTGGAACAGGGAGAGGAAGAACATGAGGAGGGACGGATCAAAAACTGTAAAAAACAACTTTTTCCCCCTAAATTTTCCAAACTGTCTCCCACAAAGGAAATGACCATATTTGGACATCTCGGTCACAGCCTTTCCTGCTACACGTGGATACCAAACACAGACATGCTGGAGTCAGTGCGTCCAAAGTGCGGACCGCGGGCCACACTGGGGCCCACGGAGGAGCTGCTGAAATGTGGAAGAAGGTTCTACTTTGAATCACTTCATCCTAACCCGCTTGAGCACATGCTTCTCTAGTTCAGCTTTACCCAAATCTAAAAGCTTCTGGAAAAAGGCGCCAAAATAGTGACAAAAACGAGGAGAAAATGAGGATGAAAACACATAAAAAAACACTAAAGAGCAACAAGAAACAGGACAAATGAGATGAAAATGATCAGTTTAGATCAGTTTAGTCGGTCTGAGCTTTCAAATGATGCACTGGCCTGTAGGCTGTGAGCTCCAGTGAAGACGCTTTTAGATTTGGGTAAAGCTGAAATGGAGAAAACCTTTTCCTCATTAATAAACTGTCTCGTTTTCACTTTTATATTTTGTCTCGTCGTAGGAAATTCAAACCTGGTTTTTACCTTTGGCCTGGTCCAGGTCCGAGCCGGTCTCTGATTGGCCGGGAGGTCTGTATGGGGGCGGGTCTCTCAGAGGGGGCGTGGCTACAGCTGGATTCTAAAAAAAAGATATTCACAGCGTCAAAACATCAGGGTTTTCCACTGCAACATATCAGGCAGGGGCGTTGGCCTGGGGGGGTAAAGGGTGCTGAGTACCCAGGGCCCAGAGCAGGGGCGTCGGCCTGGGGGGGTAAAGGGTGCTGAGTACCCAGGGCCCAGAGCAGGGGCGTCGGCCTGGGGGGTAAAGGGTGCTCAGTACCCAGGGCCCAGAGCAGGGGCGTCGGCCTGGGGGGGTAAAGGGTGCTCAGTACCCAGGGCCCAGAGCAGGGGCGTCGGCCTGGGGGGGTAAAGGGTGCTCAGTACCCAGGGCCCAGAGCAGGGGCGTCGGCCTGGGGGGGTAAAGGGTGCTCAGTACCCAGGGCCCAGAGCAGGGGCGTCGGCCTGGGGGGGTAAAGGGTGCTGAGTACCCAGGGCCCAGAGCAGGGGCGTCGGCCTGGGGGGGTAAAGGGTGCTCAGTACCCAGGGCCCAGAGCAGGGGCGTCGGCCTGGGGGGGTAAAGGGTGCTGAGGACCCAGGGCCCAGAGCAGGGGCGTCGGCCTGGGGGGGTAAAGGGTGCTGAGGACCCAGGGCCCAGAGCAGGGGCGTCGGCCTGGGGGGGTAAAGGGTGCTGAGTACCCAGGGCCCAGAGCAGGGGCGTCGGCCTGGGGGGGTAAAGGGTGCTCAGTACCCAGGGCCCAGAGCAGGGAGGGGGCCTGGGGGGTAAAGGGTGCTCAGTACCCAGGGCCCAGAGCAGGGAGGGGGCCTCAAATATGCTGCAGAAAGTGTTCTGTATTGAACTTTCTAAGTTTCCTCATAATCGATACTATAAGAACTGAACAACCGAGTAAAATACGGTGGTTTCTACACAGAATTTTGCACAAACAATAATGATGTATATTATCTCAGGGCCTGACACCCCTTTAAACATGAGCCACATGGTTCAGCCCACACACCGGGGTTCAGCACCAGCTTCAGCTGAGCAGTGACTTTAATGACACAGAGCGATGAGGAAAGACAGATCTTAGTCTGGCCTCGCTCTAATGTGCTTTTATTTAACACGAGCCTGTTCTAGTGGAGCTGAGAGGAAACTTTCTGTCATAAATGACACTTAAACATGAGGTGAGGCGAGTCCTGCCTCTGAAGGCTCTGAGTCAGAGACAGAGACAGAGCTGCTTCTCTCCTCATTTTAACCTCTAAAGTTTCTCTTTCCTCATATTTATTATAATTGAGCCTCAGGCCAATACAGTGACAAAGCCACAGGTCGCGCACAACGTTTTCAACAAATTAATGATGCTAATTAGCCGCGTGCATTTGGATTCACACATTATAAATGTGCAGCTTTGGAGACGAGTCAACCTGGTTCTAGTGAAAGGTGGAGCTCGAGCCATTTAGACTATTCCAGCGTAACTTTATACAACAACAATTTACTGACAATACTCTTAAAGGTAAAGGCTTCAGATACTGTATGTGAGAGACTAAATCTGACTGAAGCCCTTGAGTTTTGTGTTCAGGCCTGTGGCCACAGTGAAAAGTGTCATCATTTTATGTAAAATAGCATTTTAATGCCTATTTTAAAGTTTTCACAGCACAAATATCCTATGTCCCTGGTTCAGTCCTTTACAAACAAACAAACAAACAAACAAACAAACAAACAAACAAACAAACAAACAAACAAACAAACAAACAAACAAACACACAAACAAATGTCATCCAGGCGTCGCAGCAGGTCATGTGAGGCCAGGCCAGTGACAAGAAAACAAATAAAATCAATATAAACATCAACATAAAAATGATCAATGACAGTAAGAGGCCAGAGTGCAGATAAGATGCCCTCAGTCATATTTACGGGTAAAAAGAACTGTTTTCAGCCTGGATTTGGACTTTGTCAGAGCTGAGGCCTGTCTCACGTCCTCATGAAGACTGTTCCAGATTTTAGCTTTAGCCTCAGCGTGTTTAGTCCTGACTCTGGAACCACCAGGAGGCCCCTCCCCTCCCTGAGATGGTTCATACAGCTCTAACATGTCACAGATGGACTTTGGTTCTAAACCATGAAAAGACTTGTAACAAGCAGAGCTGTTTTAAAGTCTGTTCTCTGAGTGACTGAAGTCAGTGCAGAGACCGGAGCACTGGACTAATATGGTTGTGTTTGTTCTGGATGTTCTGGATGTTCTGCAGCTCTGACAGCTCGTGTGGAGAGGCCTGAGTGTCACCGGCCTAGTTGTGGTGTGACACACTAGTGCTGTTTATTATTATTATTATACCCAATGGAAGCCTGTAATAAGAGGGGCCCCAAGACTGACCCCTGGGGGACTCCACAGGTCATGGCCATTTGGTGTAGTTTTACCCGGGGCGTGTTGGGTCGTGTAGTTTTACCCGGGGCGTGTTGGGTCGTGTTGTTTTGCCCGGGGCGTGTTGGGTCGTGTAGTTTTACCCGGGGCGTGTTGGGTCGTGTGGTTTTACCCGGGGCGTGTTGGGGCGTGTAGTTTTACCCGGGGCGTGTTGGGGCGTGTGGTTTTACCCGGGGCGTGTGGTTTTACCCAGGGCGTGTTGGGTCGTGTGGTTTTACCCGGGGCGTGTTGGGTCGTGTAGTTTTACCCGGGGCGTGTTGGGGCGTGTGGTTTTACCCGGGGCGTGTGGTTTTACCCAGGGCGTGTTGGGTCGTGTAGTTTTACCCGGGGCGTGTTGGGGCGTGTGGTTTTACCCGGGGCGTGTTGGGTCGTGTGGTTTTACCCGGGGCGTGTTGGGTCGTGTGGTTTTACCCAGGGCGTGTTGGGTCGTGTGGTTTTACCCAGGGCGTGTTGGGTCGTGTGGTTTTACCCGGGGCGTGTTGGGTCGTGTGGTTTTACCCGGGGCGTGTTGGGTCGTGTAGTTTTACCCGGGGCGTGTTGTTTTACCCGGGGCGTGTTGGGTCGTGTGGTTTTACCCGGGGCGTGTTGGGTCGTGTGGTTTTACCCGGGGCGTGTTGGGTCGTGTGGTTTTACCCGGGGCGTGTTGGGTCGTGTAGTTTTACCCGGGGCGTGTTGTTTTACCCGGGGCGTGTTGGGTCGTGTGGTTTTACCCGGGGCGTGTTGGGTCGTGTGGTTTTACCCGGGGCGTGTTGGGGCGTGTGGTTTTACCCGGGGCGTGTTGGGTCGTGTGGTTTTACCCAGGGCGTGTTGGGTCGTGTGGTTTTACCCAGGGCGTGTTGGGTCGTGTGGTTTTACCCGGGGCGTGTTGGGTCGTGTGGTTTTACCCGGGGCGTGTTGGGTCGTGTAGTTTTACCCGGGGCGTGTTGTTTTACCCGGGGCGTGTTGGGTCGTGTGGTTTTACCCGGGGCGTGTTGGGTCGTGTGGTTTTACCCGGGGCGTGTTGGGTCGTGTAGTTTTACCCGGGGCGTGTTGGGTCGTGTGGTTTTACCCGGGGCGTGTTGGGTCGTGTGGTTTTACCCGGGGCGTGTTGGGTCGTGTAGTTTTACCCGGGCCGTGTTGGGTCGTGTGGTTTTACCCGGGGCGTGTTGGGTCGTGTAGTTTTACCCGGGGCGTGTTGGGTCGTGTGGTTTTACCCGGGGCGTGTTGGGTCGTGTAGTTTTACCCGGGGCGTGTTGGGTCGTGTGGTTTTACCCGGGCCGTGTTGGGTCGTGTGGTTTTACCCGGGGCGTGTTGGGTCGTGTAGTTTTACCCGGGGCGTGTTGGGTCGTGTAGTTTTACCCGGGGTGTGTTGGGTCGTGTGGTTTTACCCGGGGCGTGTTGGGTCGTGTGGTTTTACCCGGGGCGTGTTGGGTCGTGTGGTTTTACCCGGGGCGTGTTGGGTCGTGTGGTTTTACCCGGGGCGTGTTGGGTCATGTGGTTTTACCCGGGGCGTGTTGGGTCGTGTGGTTTTACCCGGGGCGTGTTGGGTCGTGTGGTTTTACCCGGGGCGTGTTGGGTCGTGTGGTTTTACCCGGGGCGTGTTGGGTCGTGTGGTTTTACCCGGGGCGTGTTGGGTCGTGTGGTTTTACCCGGGGCGTGTTGGGTCGTGTGGTTTTACCCGGGGCGTGTTGGAGCGTGTGGTTTTACCCGGGGCGTGTTGGGTCGTGTAGTTTTACCCGGGGCGTGTTGGGTCGTGTGGTTTTACCCGGGGCGTGTTGGGTCGTGTGGTTTTACCCGGGGCGTGTTGGGTCGTGTGGTTTTACCCGGGGCGTGTTGGGTCGTGTGGTTTTACCCGGGGCGTGTTGGGTCGTGTGGTTTTACCCGGGGCGTGTTGGACAGGCTCTGCACCACGAACAGCACTGGACTCTGGGCCGTCTTAATGGCGTCCACAGCCTCTTCATGAGACGCCGCCCTCAGATCCGCCCCGTTCACCTGGACACAAGGGGCGGTTAGTCCCAGTCCACACAGACCCGTCTAAGTCCCAATCTAGCCCCGCTTTAGTCCCCCTTTAGACCCTCTTTAGTCCCGCTTTAGTCCCGCTTTAGACCCCCTGTAGACCCGCTTTACACCCGCTTTAGACCCCTTTTAGACGCACTTTAGACCCCCTTTAGACCCGCTTTAGTCCCCCTTTAGTCCCGCTTTAGACCCGCTTTAGTCCCGCTTTAGACCCCCTTTAGACGCACTTTAGACCCCCTTTAGACCCGCTTTAGTCACCCTTTAGTCCCGCTTTAGACCCCCTTTAGACGCACTTTAGACCCCCTTTAGACCCGCTTTAGTCCCCCTTTAGTCCCGCTTTAGACCCGCTTTAGTCCCCCTTTAGACCTGCTTTAGACCTGCTTTAGTCCCCCTTTAGACCTGCTTTAGACCTGCTTTAGTCCCCCTTTAGACCTGCTTTAGTCCCCCTTTAGACGCACTTTACACCCGCTTTAGACCCCCTTTAGACCCGCTTTAGTCCCCCTTTAGACGCACTTTAGTCCCCCTTTATACCTGCTTTAGTCCCCCTTTAGACCCGCTTTAGTCCCCCTTTAGACGCACTTTAGTCCCCCTGTAGACCTGCTTTAGTCCCCCTTTAGACCTGCTTTAGACCCCCTTTAGACCTGCTTTAGACCCCCTTTAGACCCGCTTTAGACCTGCTTTAGTCCCCCTTTAGACGCACTTTAGTCCCCCTTTAGACCCGCTTTAGTCCCCCTTTAGACGCACTTTAGTCCCCCTGTAGACCTGCTTTAGTCCCCCTTTAGACCTGCTTTAGACCCCCTTTAGACCTGCTTTAGACCCCCTTTAGACCCGCTTTAGACCTGCTTTAGTCCCCCTTTAGACGCACTTTAGTCCCCCTTTAGACCTGCTTTAGTCCCCCTTTAGACCTGCTTTAGTCCCCCTTTAGACCTGCTTTAGACCCCCTTTAGACCTGCTTTAGACCCCCTTTAGACCTGCTTTAGTCCCCCTTTAGACCCCCTTTAGACCTGCTTTAGTCCCCCTTTAGACCTGCTTTAGATCACCTTTACACCCCCTTTAGACCTGCTTTAGACCCCCTTTAGACCTGCTTTAGTCCCCCTTTAGACCTGCTTTAGTCCCCCTTTAGACGCACTTTAGTCCCCCTTTAGACCTGCTTTAGACCCCCTTTAGACCTGCTTTAGACCCCCTTTAGACCTGCTTTAGACCACCTTTACACCCCCTTTAGACCTGCTTTAGACCACCTTTACACCCCCTTTAGACCCCCTTTAGTCCCCCTTTAGACTACCGTTAGACCCGCTTTAGTCCCCCTTTAGACCCCCTTTAGTCCCCCTTTAGACCCACTTTAGTCCCCCTTTATACCTGCTTTAGACCCGCTTTAGACCCCCTTTAGACCCCCTTTAGACCTGCTTTAGACCACCTTTACACCCCCTTTAGACCTGCTTTAGACCACCTTTACACCCCCTTTAGACCCCCTTTACACCCCCTTTAGACCCCCTTTAGACCCCCTTTAGACCCGCTTTAGTCCCCCTTTAGACCCGCTTCAGTCCCGGTCCCGGTCTCACCTCCAGGATCTTGTCCCCGGTCTTCAGGCTCTGGGTCTGGGCGGCCGGGCTCTGGGGCAGGACCTGTTTGATGAAGATGCCCTTCAGTTCCTCTCCGTTCCTCAGGCGTTTGATCACGTGACGTCCGCCCACGATACTGAGGCCCAGAGTCTGGCCCGGGTCCACACGCACCTCCACCCTGGAGACCACCGGCATATCAGAGGAGAGGACATGTTCAAACCGACCAATCAGAGGAGAGGACATGTTCAAAACGACCAATCAGAGCAGAGGACATGTTCAAAACGACCAATCAGAGAGGAGGACATGTTCAAAACGACCAATCAGAGAGGAGGACATGTTCAACACGACCAATCAGAGGAGAGGACATGTTCAACACGGCCAATCAGAGGAGAGGACATGTTCAAAACGTCCAATCAGAGGAGAGGACATGTTCAACACGACCAATCAGAGGAGAGGACATGTTCAACACGGCCAATCAGAGGAGAGGACGTGTTCAAAACGGCCAATCAGAGGAGAGGACATGTTCAACACGACCAATCAGAGAGGAGGACATGTTCAAAACGACCAATCAGAGGAGAGGTCATGTTCAAAACGACCAATCAGAGGAGAGGACGTGTTCAAAACGGCCAATCAGAGGAGAGGACATGTTCAAAACGACCAATTACAGGAGAGGACATGTTCAAAACGACCAATTACAGGAGAGGACATGTTCAACACGGCCAATCAGAGGAGAGGTCATGTTCAAAACGGCCAATCAGAGGAGAGGACATGTTCAACACGGCCAATCAGAGGAGAGGACATGTTTAAAACGACCAATCAGAGGAGAGGACATGTTCAACACGGCCAATCAGAGGAGAGGACATGTTCAACACGGCCAATCAGAGGAGAGGACATGTTCAACACGGCCAATCAGAGGAGAGGACGTGTTCAAAACGACCAATCAGAGGAGAGGACATGTTCAAAACGACCAATCAGAGGAGAGGACATGTTCAACACGGCCAATCAGAGGAGAGGACATGTTCAAAACGGCCAATCAGAGGAGAGGACGTGTTCAAAACGGCCAATCAGAGAGGAGGACATGTTCAAACCGACCAATCAGAGGAGAGGACATGTTCAACACGACCAATCAGAGCAGAGGACATGTTCAAAACGGCCAATCAGAGCAGAGGACGTGTTCAAAACGACCAATCAGAGCAGAGGACATGTTCAAAACGGCCAATCAGAGGAGAGGACATGTTCAAAACGACCAATCAGAGGAGAGGACATGTTCAAAACGACCAATCAGAGGAGAGGACATGTTCAACACGGCCAATCAGAGGAGAGGACATGTTCAAAACGGCCAATCAGAGCAGAGGACGTGTTCAAAACGACCAATCAGAGCAGAGGACATGTTCAAAACGGCCAATCAGAGCAGAGGACATGTTCAAAACGGCCAATCAGAGGAGAGGACATGTTCAAAACGACCAATCAGAGGAGAGGACATGTTCAAAACGACCAATCAGAGGAGAGGACATGTTCAAAACGACCAATCAGAGGAGAGGTCATGTTCAAAACGACCAATCAGAGGAGAGGACATGTTCAAAACGGCCAATCAGAGGAGAGGACATGTTCAAAACGACCAATCAGAGCAGAGGACATGTTCAAAACGGCCAATCAGAGGAGAGGACATGTTCAAAACGACCAATCAGAGGAGAGGACATGTTCAAAACGACCAATCAGAGGAGAGGACATGTTCAAAACGACCAATCAGAGGAGAGGTCATGTTCAAAACGACCAATCAGAGGAGAGGACATGTTCAAAACGACCAATCAGAGGAGAGGACATGTTCAAAACGACCAATCAGAGGAGAGGCAACGACCAGTATTTCACGTGTTTTTAAACATGTCCTGCCGTCTGTGGGTCCCCGTCGTTGCCCGGGCCCCCCCGTCTGCTCGGATCCGGCCCTGCTCACAGTGGAGTCTGTGCAGAGAGTGGTGTGTGGTACCTCCGCGGCGCCCCCCAGTGGCTGAAGGCCGGCGTCTCCTCCCCCTCGCCGTCCTCTCGCTCCGGGAGGTCCCTGAGCACAACACACAAACATGACGAAACCAGGACTAAACCAGGACTGAACCAGGTCTGAACCAGGACTACAACAGGACTACAACAGGACTACACCAGGACTACACCAGGACTTACGGATCGCTCTGTTGGACGCCTCTGATTGGTGGATAAGTCCCCGCCTGGCCCCGCCTCCTATGCCGCTCTGTGCTCACCGCTCGCACCGACCTGGAACAACAGGTTAAAGAAAGGTTTAAACCTCTGAACCCCCGGTTTGGCTTTACCCAAATCCAAAAGCAAAGTGAGGAAAACTGGAGGAAAAATGCTGAGTTCAGGTTAATATAACAGTGTTCAGGTATGACCAGCAGGGGGCAGTCTCATAATGCACTGGTGTATTTACTGCAAGTCCTCCAGTGTCCAGCAGGGGGCAGTGTCATAATGCACTGGTGTATTTACTGCAGGTCCTCCAGTGTCCAGCAGGGGGCAGTGTCATAATGCACTGGTGTATTTACTGCAGGTCCTCCAGTGTCCAGCAGGGGGCAGTCTCATAATGCACTGGTGTATTTACTGCAGGTCCTCCAGTGTCCAGCAGGGGGCAGTCACATAATGCACTGGTGTATTTACTGCAGGACCTCCAGTGTCCAGCAGGGGGCAGTGTCATAATGCACTGGTGTATTTACTGCAGGTCCTCCAGTGTCCAGCAGGGGGCAGTCACATAATGCACTGGTGTATTTACTGCAGGTCCTCCAGTGTCCAGCAGGGGGCAGTGTCATAATGCACTGGTGTATTTACTGCAGGTCCTCCAGTGTCCAGCAGGGGGCAGTGTCATAATGCACTGGTGTATTTACTGCAGGTCCTCCAGTGACCAGCAGGGGGCAGTCTCATAATGCACTGGTGTATTTACTGCAGGACCTCCAGTGTCCAGCAGGGGGCAGTGTCATAATGCACTGGTGTATTTACTGCAGGTCCTCCAGTGTCCAGCAGGGGGCAGTCACATAATGCACTGGTGTATTTACTGCAGGACCTCCAGTGTCCAGCAGGGGGCAGTGTCATAATGCACTGGTGTATTTACTGCAGGTCCTCCAGTGACCAGCAGGGGGCAGTGTCATAATGCACTGGTGTATTTACTGCAGGTCCTCCAGTGTCCAGCAGGGGGCAGTGTCATAATGCACTGGTGTATTTACTGCAGGTCCTCCAGTGACCAGCAGGGGGCAGTGTCATAATGCACTGGTGTATTTACTGCAGGTCCTCCAGTGTCCAGCAGGGGGCAGTCTCATAATGCACTGGTGTATTTACTGCAGGACCTCCAGTGTCCAGCAGGGGGCAGTGTCATAATGCACTGGTGTATTTACTGCAGGTCCTCCAGTGTCCAGCAGGGGGCAGTCACATAATGCACTGGTGTATTTACTGCAGGACCTCCAGTGTCCAGCAGGGGGCAGTGTCATAATGCACTGGTGTATTTACTGCAGGACCTCCAGTGTCCAGCAGGGGGCAGTGTCATAATGCACTGGTGTATTTACTGCAGGTCCTCCAGTGTCCAGCAGGGGGCAGTGTCATAATGCACTGGTGTATTTACTGCAGGTCCTCCAGTGTCCAGCAGGGGCAGTCTCATAATGCACTGGTGTATTTACTGCAGGTCCTCCAGTGACCAGCAGGGGGCAGTGTCATAATGCACTGGTGTATTTACTGCAGGTCCTCCAGTGACCAGCAGGGGGCAGTCTCATAATGCACTGGTGTATTTACTGCAGGTCCTCCAGTGACCAGCAGGGGGCAGTCTCATAATGCACTGGTGTATTTACTGCAGGTCCTCCAGTGACCAGCAGGGGGCAGTCTCATAATGCACTGGTGTATTTACTGCAGGTCCTCCAGTGTCCAGCAGGGGGCAGTCTCATAATGCACTGGTGTATTTACTGCAGGACCTCCAGTGACCAGCAGGGGGCAGTGTCATAATGCACTGGTGTATTTACTGCAGGTCCTCCAGTGTCCAGCAGGGGGCAGTGTCATAATGCACTGGTGTATTTACTGCAGGACCTCCAGTGACCAGCAGGGGCAGTCTCATAATGCACTGGTGTATTTACTGCAGGTCCTCCAGTGACCAGCAGGGGCAGTCTCATAATGCACTGGTGTATTTACTGCAGGTCCTCCAGTGACCAGCAGGGGCAGTGTCATAATGCACTGGTGTATTTACTGCAGGACCTCCAGTGACCAGCAGGGGGCAGTCTCATAATGCACTGGTGTATTTACTGCAGGACCTCCAGTGTCCAGCAGGGGGCAGTCACATAATGCACTGGTGTATTTACTGCAGGACCTCCAGTGACCAGCAGGGGCAGTCTCATAATGCACTGGTGTATTTACTGCAGGTCCTCCAGTGTCCTGCAGGTGGTGCTGTGGTGCTGTGTAAAACTCACTCTGTGTCCGTGTCTGTGAGCGTGAGCTCCGAGTCGGCCTCGCTGTCTCTGCACTGCCCACCTTCAACACAAACAGAGCTTTAGTCCAGAAACCCGGTCTAAACCAGGACTAAACCCGGACTAAACCAGGTCTAAACCCAGTCTAAACCAGGACTAAACCCGGTCTAAACCAGGGCTAAACCAGGTCTAAACCAGGGCTAAACCAGGACCACAACACAAACAGAGCTTTAGTCCAGAAACCAGGTCTAAACCAGGTCTAAACCAGGTCTAAACCAGGTCTAAACCGGGTCTAAACCAGGTCTAAACCAGGGCTAAACCAGGTCTAAACCAGGTCTAAACCAGGACTAAACCAGGGCTAAACCAGGTCTAAATCAGGTCTAAACCAGGTCTAAACCAGATCTAAACCAGGTCTAAACCAGGACTAAACCTGGACTACAACACAAACAGAGCTTTAGTCCAGAAACCAGGTCTAAACCAGGTCTAAACCAGGTCTAAACCAGGACTAAACCAGGTCTAAACCAGGTCTAAACCGGGTCTAAACCAGGTCTAAACCAGGGCTAAACCAGGTCTAAACCAGGTCTAAACCAGGTCTAAACCAGGTCTAAACCGGGTCTAAACCGGGTCTAAACCAGGTCTAAACCAGGTCTAAACCAGGTCTAAACCAGGTCTAAACCAGGTCTAAACCAGGGCTAAACCAGGTCTAAACCAGGTCTAAACCAGGGCTAAACCAGGTCTAAACCAGGTCTAAACCAGGACTAAACCAGGTCTAAACCAGGTCTAAACCAGGTCTAAACCGGGTCTAAACCAGGGCTAAACCAGGGCTAAACCAGGGCTAAACCAGGGCTAAACCAGGGCTAAACCAGGACTAAACCAGGACTAAACCAGGACTAAACCAGGACTAAACCAGGGCTAAACCAGGGCTAAACCAGGGCTAAACCAGGACTAAACCAGGGCTAAACCAGGGCTAAACCAGGACTAAACCAGGACTAAACCAGGACTAAACCAGGTCTAAACCAGGACACAAAAAACAAAATAAAGCACAATTCCAATCTCATTTAAAATATATCGATATATCTTAAATATCGATATATCTTAAATATCGATATATTTTAAATATCGATATATCTTAAATATCGATATATCGCCCAGCCCTAACACCGACTTGTCGTTCAGTAAATAACAGATGAACACTTTCAGGCTCCATGTTTACCGTTCGCTCATTTAAAAGCATTTTCCTCACTGTTCAACTGAAACAAACTGGATTATATTATTTATATTGTTCATGCTTCCTGTTTGTTGCCGCCTGTGCAGTATTTTAGTGACGTGCAGGCAGTCGGCTCTGACCTGGTGTGGATTGAGACTCCGTGGTTACAGGCGGATCGTCCGGTCGCTGCGGCACTTCCTGTTGGACGTCGGCTCTCGTCTGCAAACACAAAAACAGATTATTGTGAGGAACGTTCAAATCCTGCTCCTCCTCCTCCTGCTTCATAGAGACAGCTGTTCTGTGAGGGCCTCAGAGCTGTGGTCACTCAACAACATCATGAAGGTCCAGGAGCACCAGAGAGGTCAGGGATAAAGCTGAGGAGAAGTTTAAAGCAGCGTTAAAGAGGGGGTATTATGCTTTTTTCAGCCACATAGCACCAGTCTATATCACACTACAATGATGACAAACCTTCTGTTGGTCTGTAAATGCAGTAAATTAGAATAACTGCCTTGTATAAAATTGCTCTTTCAAAATGGCCGTAGCAAATGGCTTGAAATAGGCCTCTGTCTCTTTAAGAACCTCTGACCCTTTCCGACACGCCCCCTCCACACGCTGTCTGTGGCATCACAACACTTTCTCCACAGTATTGAAACTACGATCGGTGCATTTTAATTTTTATTGTTGGAAAGGAGCTACTGTTTATCACTTTGTGAACAATGGCCACACAGGATATGATTTGGAGATGAACCTTCCACACCGGACCGCTTGGAAGGGGCTCTTGCCTGAAAAATAACTGCTGTTTGGAGGCTCTCTCTTTGCATCTGCCATGCCCTATGGATCTCTAACTATACCCCCATGGACGACACCAGGATCTGCAGGAGCCCATACCATTCAAAAGACGGACATTATCTGTGCAGGTGGACAGTGGTTTTTCGAGGTTACCCGTTAGCTTGTTATAATCGACTACAGCTCATTGTTGATGAAAAGTCTGCAATAAACCACACATGTGTAAAGCCAGGCTCATTGTGTGATCATCGTAAAGGCTGCTTCAAGTAGTTGCTGCTTTATTGACGTTATTTGTGCATAATATGCTGCCTGTTTTCAATGAATGTTGTGAAGGTGAAGGTTGTTAGCTTGGCGCGGCTAATAGTGCCTTAGCTCCGGGAGAAACCACTCGGCTACGACTCACTGTGGATGAAATGTGAGCAATAAAACTACACAATCAACAAGCCAGGCTCAGTGTGTGATCATCATAAAGGCTGCTTCAAGGAGTTGCCTGTTTTAGTGACGTTTTCAATGCATAATATGCTGCTTGTATTCACTGAATTTTCCCGTTAGCTTGACGTGGCTAGCTTGTTAGCTCAGGGAGAAAACCACTCGGCTATGACCCATTGTAGATGAAATGTGAGCAATAAACTTCCAAATCAACAAGCCTGGCTCCGTGTGTGATCATTGTTAAACGGTTCTTTATGTGTGTGGTGGTTTTATTGACTTTATTTGTGCAAATTTCTCGTTTTCACGTGATGACTCGAGGTTTAGCTTAGCATTAGCTTTCTCCGGAGGCTCTGTGCATCATCAAGGCCCAGCGCTGAACCAGACACTGAAATAAGTGTTCTTGTCACCGGTTTTAATCCTGGGTGTTTCGGTAACAGAAACACTGATGTGTGTCTTTGTAAAAGTCTGCTGTGGCTCCGGTTCACAACACATGAAGCTAATCCTCCATGATGACTCTGTTTACATCTTAGGGCTAGACACTGCGGGGAGGGGGTTCTGCTGAGGAGCAGTGGTTGGTTACTCGGCTGGTGACGAAAGGTCGGAGGCGTATCCTGGAGGTCGAGGGCGTTTTCCTGAAGGAATCAGGCGTTTTATCCCTAAAATGGCCGCCATCAGAGTTTCTACAGATTACTCGAAAATACGTGAATGTGCCATGGCAACACTTCAGGCATGGTTTTAATGAGGGAATGACTTAATAACATGATGTAAAGCTTGAAAAAGTCGATTTTGCATAATACCCCCCCTTTAAGTTATACAAAGATTTCCTAAGATTTAAACATCTCCTGGGGCAACTGTTCATTCAGAAATGGAAAGAGTAAATCACCACTGACAACTTACCAAGACGTGGTCGTCCACCTAAACTAACAGACCGAACAAGGAGACACTGGTCAGAAATACAACCAAGTGCCCCAAGATAACTCTGGAGGAGCTGAAGTCCTGCCGCTGAGCTGGGGGAATCTGTGCATGGGACAACTATAAGTCGTATCTACACAAATCTGGCCTTCATGGATGAGTGGAAGAAGAAAGCCATTATTGAAAGGAGGCCATAAGAAATCCCGTTTGAAGTTTGTAGAAGTCATATGGAGGACACAGCTCCATGTGGAAGAAGGAGCTTTGGTCAGATGAGACAAACGTTATGTATGGAGCAAACCTAACACTGCTCATGGTCCTGAGTGCACCATCCCCAGTGTCAAATATACGGGGGGGGAGCATCATGCTGTGGGGCTGCTTTTCCTCAGCGGGGTCTGGGGAGACTGTAAGAATAGTTGGGAAGATGGATGGAGCCAAATACAGAGACATTTTGGAGGAAAACCTGCTGGAGTCACAAGAGAACTGAGGCTGGGGCGGAGATTCACCTTCAGCAGGACAATGACCCTAAACACAAAGCTAAATCTACAATGGAATGGTTCAATAAAAACATATTAATGTGTTAGAATGGCCCAGTCAAAGTCCTGACCTAAATCCTATTGAAAATCTGTGGAATAATGTGAAAACTGCTGTTCACAAACGCTCTCCTTCTAATGTGACAGAGCTGGAGTTGTTTTGTAAAGAGGAATGGGCTCAAATGTCAGTCTCTACATGTGCAAATCTTGTAGAAAGACTTGTGCTGTTATTGCAGTAAAAGGGGGTTCCACAAAGTATTCATTCATGCTGTATGAATACTTATGCAAGCCCCACTTTTCACTTTTCTATTTTTTGAAAAATAACAGAATCATGTATCATTTTGCTTTCACTTCACAGTCGTCTGTTACTTGTGTGTGAACGTTCAGTAAAAGAATCAAAATAAAATCTTAATGTTTAGGGTTGTAAACATGACAAAATGTGCAAAGGTTCAAGGTGTATGAATACTTTCCAGAGGCACTGTATGTTCACCTGTTCTGAGCCCTTTCCCAGTGAGCGCCTCCACTCGTCCCAGCTCGGGGGGGCCCCTCTCGGCTCGTCCCAGCTCGGGGGGGCCCCTCTCGGTTCGTCCCAGCTCGGGGGGGCCCCCCTCTGTGGCGCCTCCTGCTCCTCGTCCACGGCCATCTCCCGCTCGTCCTCGGGCGGCGGCTCCGAGGTGGAGTAGCGCGGGAGCCCCCCGTCCAGGATGAGCTCGGGCTCCGGGTCCTCCTCCGTCTCCAGGTCCAGGAGGAGAGAATGCACCAGAGGAACCTGAGGAGCACCCAAAACATGCACAACGGGGTCACGCCAGGCACAGGTTAGAGTCAGAGAGACTCTCGGACTTTCCTGGACAAGAGAGGATCCAGTTTTTACTACTCACTGGCAGGGCCGTAGCCAGGATGTACTAAACAGTGAGGTCCGGGGGGTCTGGGGCTCCTCCCCCAGGATTTTTCAAACACTCAGATGTAGTTTTACTGTATTTTAAGTGATCAAACACTTTTGTCTCATCCTGAAGCTGTTTTCAAACATTGCTTTTCGTTGCCCCGTTTGGGACCAGGAGCCTGAGTGATTGTGGTGAGTGAGTGGATGGTGGTCAGACATGCAGATGGTGCAGACTGGCCTCACTCCCATCAGTCTGCCCCAGGGCAGTGGGTGCAGCCGTGCACGAGTCACGTACCCCATACTTTGACATGATGAACATCACTAAATAAAATATCTACTGTGAAGCAGGTTTTCCAAACAGTTTTGCTCGCCTGAGTGAGAGGCAAAAAAAAAAAAAAAAGCTACAGTTTTAGCGAGGTCCGGCCCTCGGTGACCTCATGGTAGATGCGGCCATGCTCACTGGTTTACAAAGGACCATGAAGAACATCATTGTTCTGTTTTCTGGTTCTACAGGCGACACATTTTAGTAATAAAGTGCATCATTCAGGCATCAGCGTTTCCCACAGGGTAGAAGGAAATGTGTGTGTGTGTGTGTGGGGGGGGGGGTTTGCAGGGTTTGTTTGTGGCCGTCTCTAGGGCCGTCGCATTTTAACCCATAATCCCCATAACCCCCATAACCCCCATAACCCCCATAACCTCAGCCAAACTGACGGCTGTGGCGGTTTTATACGACGTGTGTTTTAAATAACGGGGAAAAAATTACAAATAGCAACAATTTTTTATTTTATTTTTACGAACACCGTGTGTGCCCGCGGGGTTTGATCGTGTGCGACACAGATCAGTCTGTGTGGGAAACACTGGGCGACATCATAAACCAGGTATTGCAGTACTTTGTCCTGGTTTTTGTTGTTTTGGGGAAAATCACAAAGACTCTTGACTTTTTCTAAAATGAAACATTTTGAAACGTACAGACGTCTGAGGTTTGGACTCGGCAGATCCGGATCTGATGTCCCGGATCAGGAGCCGATCCAGGCGTTTTGAGAGAACTGGACCTGATTAAAGTGACCGGATCAGGTCCAGCCTGCAGGTTTAGCAGTAGACTATTGTGGAGCGGAGGGAGCTGCGCAGGAGGAAGGAGGCGGAGCTGAGCAGTGCAGGACACCACGCTCTGACCAGTGCAGGACACCACGCTCTGAAACAGAAAAACCCCGGAGGAGCCGCACCATTTCAGAGGAGACTGAGGCTCCGGCTGCACCTGCTCCAAAACCTGCTCGTCCGGTCGGTCCAGCAAGGACTAAACAACATCGCACAACTGTACAGGACTAAACATCATCGCACAACTGCACAACTGTACAGGACTAAACATCATCGCACAACTGCACAACTGTACAGGACTAAACAACATCGCACAACTGCACAACTGTACAGGACTAAACAACATCGCACAACTGTACAGGACTAAACAACACGACATCATCACAACTGACTTGGCTGTAAATACTGTTTAAGTGGTGCTAGCCCACAGTTAGCTTTGCCCGCTAGCCTGTTAGCTTCTTCTTTGAGATTCCATTAGTGTGTATTGGTGACTCTGACCCGGTGGCAGACAAGTTGCAGTTGTGTTTTTTCTGGCCAGAGACACCATTAACACCTGTATTACCCCCAGAGGGACGACAGGAAGGATTTACTAAGGTAAACACGTTACTTAGTTCTGCTTGAAGCTTTTAGATTTGGGTAAAGCTCTGTGAGGTCAGTGGACACATGGCCGGTCTCTGTTACACCAGAATGTTCGTAGAGTTTTGAACAAAACCGTTTCAGCCGTTTTTACAGTGTGTCTAAAGGTCCAACAGCTCAAACTCAAGTGGGAAAAAAGAAGAGTCTGAAGTCGAGCCCAATAGATCAGACTCCTCTCTCTCTCTCTCCTCTCCTCTCTCCTCTCTCTCCTCCCCTCTTCTCTCTCCTCTCTCCTCCTCTCTCTCTCTCCTCTCTCTCTCCTCTCCTCTCTCCTCTCCTCTCTCTCTCCCTCCTCTCTCCTCTCCTCCCCCTTCTCTCTCCTCCCCTCTTCTCTCTCCTCTCCCTCCTCTCTTCTCCTCCCCTCTTCTCTCTCCTCTCCTCTCTTCTCCTCCTCTCCTCTCCTCCCCTCTTCTCTCCTCTCCTCCCCTCTTCTCCCTCCTCTCTTCTCCTCCCCTCCTCTCCTCCCCTCTTCTCTCTCGTCTCCCTCCTCTCTCCTCTCCTCTCCTCTCCTCTCATCTCCTCTCTTCTCCTCTCCTCTCCTCTCCTCTCTCCTCTCCTCTCCTCTCTTCTCCTCTCCTCTCCTCTCCTCTCTTCTCCTCTCTCCTCTCATCTTCTCTCCTCTCCTCTCCTCTCCTCTCATCTTCTCTCCTCTTCTCCTCTCCTCTCTTCTCTCCTCCCCTCTCTTCTCCTCTCCTCTCATCTTCTCTCTCCTCTTCTCCTCTCTCCTCTCTCGTCTTCTCTTCTCTCCCCTCCCCTCTCCTCTCTTCTCCTCTCCTCTCTTCTCTCCTCTCCTCTCTCCTCTCCTCCCCTCTCTTCTCCTCTCCTCTCATCTTCTCTCTCCTCTTCTCCTCTCTCCTCTCTCGTCTTCTCTTCTCTCTCCTCTCCTCTCCTCTCTTCTCCTCTCCTCTCCTCTCCTCTCTTCTCCTCTCCTCTCTTCTCCTCTCTCCTCTCATCTTCTCTCCTCTCCTCTCCTCTCCTCTCATCTTCTCTCCTCTTCTCCTCTCCTCTCTTCTCTCCTCCCCTCTCTTCTCCTCTCCTCTCCTCTCCTCTCATCTTCTCCTCTCCTCTCTTCTCTCCTCCCCTCTCTTCTCCTCTCCTCTCATCTTCTCTCTCCTCTTCTCCTCTCTCCTCTCTCGTCTTCTCTTCTCTCTCCTCTCCTCTCCTCTCTTCTCCTCTCCTCTCCTCTCCTCTCCTCTCTTCTCCTCTCCTCTCTTCTCCTCTCTCCTCTCATCTTCTCTCCTCTCCTCTTCTCTCCTCTTCTCCTCTCCTCTCTTCTCTCCTCCCCTCTCTTCTCCTCTCCTCTCATCTTCTCTCTCCTCTTCTCCTCTCTCCTCTCTCGTCTTCTCTTCTCTCCCCTCCCCTCTCCTCTCTTCTCCTCTCCTCTCTTCTCTCCTCTCTCCTCCTCTCCTCTCTCCTCTCTCGTCTTCTCTTCTCTCCCCTCCCCTCTCTTCTCCTCTCCTCTCCCCTCTTCTCTCGTCTTCTCCCCTCTCCTCTCTTCTCTCCTCCCCTCTCTTCTCCTCTCCTCTCTTCTCCTCTCTCCTCTCATCTTCTCTCCTCTCCTCTCTCCTCTCCTCTCTCCTCCTCTCTCTCTCTCCTCTCTCTCTCCTCTCCTCTCTCCTCTCCTCTCCCTCCTCTCTCCTCTCCTCTCCTCCCCCTTCTCTCTCCTCCCCTCTTCTCTCTCCTCTCCCTCCTCTCTTCTCCTCCCCTCTTCTCTCTCCTCTCCTCTCCTCTCTTCTCCTCTCCTCTCCTCTCCTCTCTTCTCCTCTCCTCTCTTCTCCTCTCTCCTCTCATCTTCTCTCCTCTCCTCTCCTCTCATCTTCTCTCCTCTTCTCCTCTCCTCTCTTCTCTCCTCCCCTCTCTTCTCCTCTCCTCTCCTCTCATCTTCTCTCCTCTTCTCCTCTCCTCTCTCCTCCCCTCTCTTCTCCTCTCCTCTCATCTTCTCTCTCCTCTTCTCCTCTCTCCTCTCTCGTCTTCTCTTCTCTCTCCTCTCCTCTCCTCTCTTCTCCTCTCCTCTCCTCTCCTCTCTTCTCCTCTCCTCTCTTCTCCTCTCTCCTCTCATCTTCTCTCCTCTCCTCTCCTCTCCTCTCCTCTCATCTTCTCTCCTCTTCTCCTCTCCTCTCTTCTCTCCTCCCCTCTCTTCTCCTCTCCTCTCCTCTCATCTTCTCTCCTCTTCTCCTCTCCTCTCTTCTCTCCTCCCCTCTCTTCTCCTCTCCTCTCATCTTCTCTCTCCTCTTCTCCTCTCTCCTCTCTCGTCTTCTCTTCTCTCTCCTCTCCTCTCCTCTCTTCTCCTCTCCTCTCCTCTCCTCTCCTCTCTTCTCCTCTCCTCTCTTCTCCTCTCTCCTCTCATCTTCTCTCCTCTCTCCTCTTCTCTCCTCTTCTCCTCTCCTCTCTTCTCTCCTCCCCTCTCTTCTCCTCTCCTCTCATCTTCTCTCTCCTCTTCTCCTCTCTCCTCTCTCGTCTTCTCTTCTCTCCCCTCCCCTCTCCTCTCTTCTCCTCTCTTCTCTCCTCTCTCCTCCTCTCCTCTCTCCTCTCTCGTCTTCTCTTCTCTCCCCTCCCCTCTCCTCTCTTCTCCTCTCCTCTCCCCTCTTCTCTCGTCTTCTCCCCTCTCCTCTCTTCTCTCCTCCCCTCTCTTCTCCTCTCCTCTCTTCTCCTCTCTCCTCTCATCTTCTCTCCTCTCCTCTCTCCTCTCCTCTCTCCTCCTCTCATCTTCTCTCCTCTCTTCTCTTCTCTCCTCTCCTCTCCTCTCTCCTCTTCACTCTCCTCTCTCCTCTTCTCCTCTCCTCTCCTCTCTCCTCTTCTCCTCTCTCCTCTTCTCCTCTCTCCTCTCTCCTCTTCACTCTCCTCTCTCCTCTTCTCTTCTCCTCTCCTCTCTCCTCTTCACTCTCCTCTTCTCCTCTCCTCTCCTCTCTCCTCTTCTCCTCTCTCCTCTTCTCCTCTCTCCTCTCTCCTCTCTCCTCTCCTCTCTCCTCTCCTCTCCTCTCTTCTCCTCTCCTCTCCTCTCTCCTCTCCTCTCTTCTCCTCTCCTCTCCTCTCTTCTCCTCTCCTCTCCTCTCCTCTCTTCTCCTCTCCTCTCCTCTCTTCTCCTCTCTCCTCTCCTCTCCTCTCCTCTCTTCTCCTCTCCTCTCCTCTCTCCTCTCCTCTCTTCTCCTCTCCTCTCCTCTCTTCTCCTCTCCTCTCCTCTCTTCTCCTCTCCTCTCCTCTCTTCTCCTCTCTCCTCTCCTCTCTTCTCCTCTCCTCTCCTCTCTTCTCCTCTCCTCTCCTCTCTTCTCCTCTCCTCTCCTCTCCTCTCTTCTCCTCTCTCCTCTCATCTTCTCTCCTCTCTCCTCTCCTCTCTCCTCCTCTCATCTTCTCTCCTCTCTTCTCTTCTCTCCTCTCCTCTCTCCTCTCCTCTCTCCTCCTCTCATCTTCTCTCCTCTCCTCTCCTCTCTTCTCCTCTCCTCTCCTCTCTTCTCCTCTCCTCTCCTCTCTTCTCCTCTCTCCTCTCCTCTTCTCTCCTCTCCTCTCCTCTCTTCTCCTCTCTCCTCTCATCTTCTCTCCTCTCCTCTCCTCTCTCCTCTCTCCTCTTCTCCTCTCCTCTCCTCTCTCCTCTTCTCCTCTCTCCTCTCTCCTCTCTCCTCTCCTCTCTCCTCCTCTCATCTTCTCTCCTCTCCTCTCCTCTCTTCTCCTCTCCTCTCTTCTCCTCTCCTCTCTTCTCCTCTCCTCTCCTCTCTTCTCTCCTCTCCTCTCTCCTCTCCTCTCTCCTCCTCTCATCTTCTCTCCTCTCCTCTCTTCTCTTCTCTCCTCTCCTCTCTCCTCTTCACTCTCCTCTCTCCTCTTCTCCTCTCCTCTCCTCTCTCCTCTCTCCTCTTCTCCTCTCTCCTCTTCACTCTCCTCTCTCCTCTTCTCTTCTCCTCTCCTCTCTCCTCTTCACTCTCCTCTCTCCTCTTCTCCTCTCTCCTCTTCTCCTCTCTCCTCTCCTCTCCTCTCCTCTCCTCTCTTCTCCTCTCCTCTCCTCTCTTCTCCTCTCTCCTCTCATCTTCTCTCCTCTCCTCTCTCCTCTCCTCTCTCCTCCTCTCATCTTCTCTCCTCTCTTCTCTTCTCTCCTCTCCTCTCTCCTCTTCACTCTCCTCTCTCCTCTTCTCCTCTCCTCTCCTCTCTCCTCTTCTCCTCTCTCCTCTTCTCCTCTCTCCTCTCTCCTCTCTCCTCTCCTCTCTCCTCTCCTCTCCTCTCTCCTCCTCTCCTCTCTCCTCCTCTCCTCTCTCCTCCTCTCCCCTCCTCCTTCTTTCCCGGTTGAACTTTCCGTCCGTCGGAGGTGATTTGGCAGAAGAACATTAGCCACAGAACGAGCCTCGTCAGCAGAAACTCCACTAAATATTAACGACGGCATTCCAGACGCTCCATCACCGATAATGCCCCGCGATAACGCTCAGAGACGCGGAGACACCGATCATTAAAGGGGAGGTGAGTGAGGGAGTCAGAGGAGCCGCCGCGAGGCAGACTGACGACACGCGGCTGCCGTTCTGCGCATCCACAGTCACGACGGACAGAGAAGAGCAGCTTTCCTCCTTCACGTCCAAGTGTCTGATGTTTGGACAAAAGGAACAGTTTGGAAAAGTCTGGAAAAGTTTTAAAGAATTTTGTTGACATTTTTTGGAACAGTTTGGAGAATTTGGGAAAATTGTTGAAGTTTTTTGGAAAATTGTCGACAGATTTTGGGAAAATTGTAGAATTTAAAGGTCCTATATCATGCAAAATCGACTTTTTGGAGCTTTTAGCCATGTTGTTATGCTATTTCCTTATCAAAAACACCCCCAGAGTGGTTTGTGGCTTCATTCACGCAGCTCTCAGTAATCCTCCTGAATCCTGCTCTCTGAGGCTCCGCCCTCTCCTGGTGAACGACTGAGTGTTCAGTTGTGTCGGAACAGCGGAACGGAAGTGCTCGACGTCTGTAATGTAATGTCTTAATTCTATGCTTACGGCCTGATTTTAATTTGTAAAACAGCGTTTTCATTATTTCTGTCGTAAGAGAGAGACAAAGTAAAAAAAAAAAAAAAAAAAAGGATGTGCTCGAAGTGCTTCCAGGTCAGCTGTGGCCAAAACAAACACATCCCTGAGCGTCTGAACAGATCAGTCATGTTTGCGCTGCAGCTGAAGATGGAGCTCGTTACCTACTCTGGACACACCTGTTCTTTATTCTTAACTAACGATAATGTCACGGAGAAAAAGAAGCGCGTTTGGCTACGAGGACGAGGAGTTTATTCAGCCTTTTTCAGGAAGAGGCCACTCAGCTGTTTTTTTCTCCTGGATTCAGCGACTATCAGCCAAAATATTGTTTTTCTGTGACTGTCTCTGATGGATGTTTGGGGAACCTTCACCAGAATCAAAGTGGATTAACTTTTATAACCAACGCGAGTCCCATAATGTAAACAGCGATGGACCAGAGCGGTGAGTCAATCCAAACGCTTGTTAGCTTGTGTGTTAGCATATTAGCATGTGTGTTAGCCATTTATGAAGCTGTGTTGCAGATGTCAACTCCGTATAACTGCATCGTGAAGTGACTTCACTTATTGTTGTTTATTTATATTACGGTAAAGTTGTATGTGCGGAGAGAGGGGGCGGAGTTAACTGAATCGAAGCGTTGTGTCTTCCGGGTTCGAAAAATACCTCCAGAAAACACTTATATTTATCACAAAAATGAGTGCTCAATAGTGGTAGAGGTACAATTTATCATATAAATGCCTATACTTAACTTTGGAATGGCTATGATATAGCTCCTTTTAAAAAAACACTTTTTTACCTTTTTTTTTTTTACAGTTTGGAAAATTCTGGAAAACTCTTGAACGTTTTGGAGAAAATTGCTGAAAATTGTTTTGAAAATTCGGCCAGATTTTGGATTTTTTTTCTAAAAATATATTTGAAAAATTGTTGAAAATTGTTGAAAATTGTTTGGAAGATTTTGACATTTTGGGGGGAAAATTTTGGATTTTTTTGGACAGTTTGGAAAATTCTGAAAAACTTTAAAATTGTTGAAATTTATTTGGAAAATTATTGACATTTTGGGAAAATTGTTGAAGTTTTTAGGAAAATTTTGACATTTTTTGGGAAAATTGGAGAATTTTTTTTACAGTTTGGAAAATTCTGGAAAATTCTTGAAAGTTTTGGAGAAAATAGTTGAAAATTGTTTGGAACATTCGGACAGATTTTGGATTTTTTTTAAAAATATATTTGGGAAATTCTGGAAAATAGTTGAAAATTGCTTGGAAAATTTTGACATTTTTGGGGGAAAATTGGGGATTTTTTTTACAGTTAGGACAATTCTGGAAAACTTGGAAATTGTAGAATTTATTTTTAAACATTTTTTTTTCTTACAGTTTGGAAAAAAAAATGTTTGTAAATATTGGAAATTGTGGAATTTTTTGGGGAAAATTTTTGACATGTTTTTATTTACAGTTTGGAACAGTTTGAGAATTTTTTGAAAATTGTTGAAAATTGTTCAGAAAATGTTGACATTTTTGGGGGGGAAATTTTTTATTTTTTTTATTTTTTACAGTTTGGACAATTCTGGAAAACTTAAAAATTGTTGATATTTTTTTGAAAAAGATTGTTTTTTTTTTAAATTGTTGACAAACTTTGAAAAACTTGAAAAATTGTAGAATTGTTTTTTTAAACATTTTTTTCCCCCACAATTTGGAAAATTCTGGAAAACTTGAATTTTTTTGGGAAAATTGTTTAATTGTTCGGAAAATTCGGACAGATTTTGGAATTTTAAGGGGATTTTTTTTTTTTTTTTTACAGTTTGGAATAGCTAGAGAAATTTTTGAAAATTGTTGAAAATCGATTAGAAAATTTTGACATTTTTGGGGGAAAGTTGTTGATTCTGTTTAACAGTTTGGACAATTCTGGAAAACATGAAAATTGTGGACAGATTTTGGAATTACTTTTTTTTAAATATATTTGGGATATTCTGGAAAATTGTGGAAAATTTTGACATTTTTTGGGGAAATTTTTTTATAGCTAGGATAATTCTGGAAAAACGTGAAAATTATTGATATTTGTTTGAAAAAGATTGGTATCCACGTGTAGCAGGAAAGACTCTGTGATCCAAATATGGTCGTTTCCTGTGTGAGAGGAACATCCACAGAGACTAAACATCTGACCTTCAGCCGCTCCATCAGACTCCACACTAATAACTAGTTCATTCAAAAACTAAACTAGACCCAAATCCCTCTGAGCAAATCTCTGGAACTAATATGTCACAAAATGAAGCCCGGCTCAGTCCGTTATTTAGGAAACATAGCTCATTAGTATGCGTAAAATGTCTTAAAACATAAAAAAGTTTAAATAATAGAATCTGCAGCTCTGAAAGAAAGAAAGAAAACAAAGAAGGAAAGGAAAGAGAGAAAGAAAAAAATGAAAGAAAAAAGGAAAGAAGGAAAAAAGAAGGAAAGAAAGAAGAAAAAAAAGGAAAGAAAGAAAAAGAAAGAAGGAAAAAAGAAGGAAAGAAAGAAGAAAAAAAAGAAAAAAGAAGGAAAGAAAGAAAAAAAGAAAAAAGAAGGAAAGAAAGAAAAAAAGAAGGAAAGAAAGAAGAAAAAAAAGAAAAAGAAAAAAGCAGCTTTAATGAACCAAACGCTTAATTAACTTTGTTACGTTTTCGTGGAGCAAAAGTGACCAGTTCTCTGCAGAAAAAGTACGCGAGTAAAGTACAGATGGAGCAGAGTTACTGCAGTAGTAGTAAAAGTACTCGGAGTACTGTGGAGTACTGTGGAGTACTGTGGAGTACTGTGGTGCAGAGCGTGTCCTGGAGTACAGATGGAGTAGAGTTACTGCAGTAGTAGTAAAAGTACTCGGAGTACTGTGGAGTACTGTGGTGCAGAGCGTGTCCTGGAGTACAGATGGAGTAGAGTTACTGCAGTAGTAGTAAAAGTACTCAGAGTACTGTGGAGTACTGTGGTGCAGAGCGTGTCCTGGAGTACAGATGGAGTAGAGTTACTGCAGTAGTAGTAAAAGTACTCGGAGTACTGTGGAGTACTGTGGAGTACTGTGGTGCAGAGCGTGTCCTGGAGTACAGATGGAGCAGAGTTACTGCAGTAGTAGTAAAAGTACTCGGAGTACTGTGGAGTACTGTGGTGCAGAGCGTGTCCTGGAGTACAGATGGAGTAGAGTTACTGCAGTAGTAGTAAAAGTACTCGGAGTACTGTGGAGTACTGTGGAGTACTGTGGTGCAGAGCGTGTCCTGGAGTACAGATGGAGCAGAGTTACTGCAGTAGTAGTAAAAGTACTCGGAGTACTGTGGAGTACTGTGGAGTACTGTGGTGCAGAGCGTGTCCTGGAGAAACCTCGGAGTTTAAAGAGATGAGTCTGAGACAGCACTTTATCAACCTCTGAGTCAGCACAAAATATACACTACACTGTGGGAGAGGGGGGAGACGGGAGGGGGGGGGGGGCAGAGCAGAGGGGGGGGGGGCAGAGGGGGGGGGGGGCAGAGGGGGGGAGCTCTGGCTGTAACACGTTTGTTCTGTGTCGTTTCTCTGAACTCTACAAACTCAAACATAAATAAATAAATGACGCTCTTTGGGTCTGACTCGATGGTGAGAAGCTTCTCCAGCTGTCGTCTGGACTGTGCAGTTTAATCCTTGTTAACGGGTCTGTGATGGAAAAGCCCTGGACGACAGAGCTCACGCGGACATAACGGGGGAGATTCAGCAGATACATGTCAGCTACCACAAGAACCTGAACTCGTGACTCTCGGTTTTACCGATATATCGTGTCGTATCGCCAGAGAGGGGGGGGGGGGGGGTTGTATGTGTGTGAGCGTGTGAAGAGTCACCTCTGCAGCCGAGCGGACGCCTCCATGTTCTGCTCCCTCCACCTGAAACATTCAGACACATTTACTGTAACAGAGGAACGAGGGGAACGAGGAGATTCAGAAGCAAAGGAAACCAGAAGAGACCTGGAGTCAGGAATTTACACGAAAAACATGAAAAACATCAACCAACAATTTCCAGTAAAATGATTTGAAGTGAAATATATAAATCTTAAGTGTTTTCATGAGCAGGGCTGGGAGATATGGGGGAATATGTTTTTCAATTTGAACACATGACTGATTCATGACCTTTGACATCACTTTCACACAAACTTCAGCTGCAACAAAAATCCTCCAGTTTCATCCAAGAAACGTCCGTAAACCTGAACGATAAGAAGATGATGGAGACTGAAAGCAGAGCCAGGCTGTGTCCGAATGTCCACACTATCCCCTAACCCCTCATTCACTACACAGGCCGCACTATATAGTCGACTATATAGTCCTGATTCTGTTGGCGATTCGGACCCAAGCCACGACTTTCTCCGCGCTGCGTGACGTCACGCGCGCTGCAGATTTGTTTTTTTTAATCTGAATTTATTTATTGTTACAAATGTTTAATTTATGAAACAGAACGACTGCACCTTTACAGGTGTTACTATCATCACAAAAAAAGCAACAACAACAAAAAAAAGTCACCCCAGCGTGCGCTCAGAGCCCGGTGTCCGAAGCGCCAGCAGATTGAGCGACTACATCTGCTAAAAGTTCGCGAAACTCCGGGAATAATGTATTTCTGTGATAAAAACCAAACTCAGAGACAGTGGAATATTTATGGATAAATACGAGTCAGATACGCTTTTACTTCACATGGATTTTACATGAATGGCTTGGATTATTCGAGAGGAAGCTGTCGGTCATTTAACAGCGCAAGCTAAAGGTTAGCAGCTAACGTTAGCATGAAGCTGTCGGTCATTTAACAGCTCAAGCTAAAGGTTAGCAGCTAACGTTAGCATCTTTTCACCGTAACCGTTTATAATTTGGTCGTTTATTCATGAGAAACACAAACACACGACTGAAACAGCTGATTTACTTCAGTCGTGTTGTTTAGTCCTGTCTCTGTCAGGCTCTTCTCCCACTCTCGCAATGCATTGTGGGAAATATTGACCCGTGTAGTGACCATCGATGCTCACTACTTTTCCAGATGCATTGTGGGGAATTTCGAGTGCACTACTTTTTTCTCTCTGGACATTCGGACACCCCTACAACATGTGGCCGCTATATAGTCACTATATAGGGAATAGTGTGGACATTCGGATACAGCCATTGTGATTCTGCCCGAGCGCCGATACTGAGTCGAATATCGGACAGTGCAGTATCGGGAAGTTCTTTATGCGAGACAGAAGCTGAAACCAAACCGTCACATGGTTCATAAACTTTGGACTCATTCTTTTTACACTTTTTAACTCATCATAATGACTTACAGTATCACGATACGTATCGGATCGACTCGTGAGTATCGTGATACGTATCGGATCGACTCATGAGTATCGTGATACGTATCGGATCGTGACAAGTGTATCGTGATACGTATCGGATCGACTCTTGAGTATCGTGATACGTATCGGATCGTGACAAGTGTATCGTGATACGTATCGGATCGACTCTTTAGTATCGTGATATGTATCGGATCGTGACAAGTGTATCGTGATACGTATCGGATCGTGACAAGTGTATCGTGATACGTATCGGATCGACTCTTTAGTATCGTGATATGTATCGGATCGACTCTTGAGTATCGTGATACGCATCGGATCGTGACAAGTGTATCGTCCCTGGAATCGATTCCAAATATCTGATACTGAACAGCTGTCTGACTCACTGTTTTATAACAAAACGTCCACCATATCGAGCTTCACACTTTGCAAACGCACTTTAATAAAGAAGCAGCAGCAGCTAAAGCTAAAGCTAAAGCTAAAGCTAAAGCTAAAGCTAACGCTGTCGACCAATCAGAGCAGGGACAGAAGCTGTTCATTAAAGTAATAAAAGATTAGCCTCTGAGGGAGCAGACAAATGTATAATTGAAGTTTGCTGTTAAAGAGTCACACATGAAGTCACTCCAGGCCCTCACGGCGCCCGCTGCATTTAAAGGGACTATATGGAGTTTAAAAATGTTACAACTAAGTGTTTTCCTACATGTTCCTCCATGTCCTCAGACCTTTCACAACGCAGGAGCTTAGTTACACGTGTGACCTGAGGGGGCAGCAGTGAGTATAAGACTTGCTTTAAAGACGTGAGTTCATTACCAGAGGTTTGCGGAGGCCGAGCCGCACGTCTCCGGCCGGCGCCGCCTTCAGCAGCTCCACGGCCTCGGACAGAGACAGGTCTCTGAGCTGCGTGGAGTTCACCCACACCACCTGGTCCCCGGGCAGGACACGCCCACTGCGCTCCGCTGCCCCGCCCACCACCAGCGAGCGCACCACCATCACACAGCGGCCGGGGTCCAGAGGGTCCTACAGGGAGAGAGGAGGGTCAGAAACTACAACACCAGCGACCACACCACCATCACACAGCGGCCGGGGTCCAGAGGGTCCTACAGGGAGAGAGGAGGGTCAGAAACTACAGGGAGAGAGGAGGGTCAGAAACTACAACACCAGCGACCACACCACCATCACACAGCGGCCGGGGTCCAGAGGGTCCTACAGGGAGAGAGGAGGGTCAGAAACTACAACACCAGCGAGAGAGGAGGGTCAGAAACTACACCACCAGCGACCGCACCACCATCACACAGCGGCCAGGGGTCCAGAGGGTCCTACAGGGAGAGAGGAGGGTCAGAAACTACAACACCAGCGAGAGAGGAGGGTCAGAGGGTCAGAAACTACAACACCAGGGAGAGAGGAGGGTCAGAAACTACAACACCAGCGAGAGAGGAGGGTCAGAAACTACACCACCAGCGACCGCACCACCATCACACAGCGGCCGGGGTCCAGAGGGTCCTACAGGGAGAGAGGAGGGTCAGAAACTACAACACCAGCGAGAGAGGAGGGTCAGAGGGTCAGAAACTACAACACCAGCGAGCGCACCACCATCACACAGCGTCCGGGGTCCAGAGGGTCCTACAGGGAGAGAGGAGGGTCAGAAACTACAACACCAGCGAGAGAGGAGGGTCAGAGGGTCAGAAACTACAACACCAGCGAGCGCACCACCATCACACAGCGTCCGGGGTCCAGAGGGTCCTACAGGGAGAGAGGAGGGTCAGAAACTACAACACCAGGGAGAGAGGAGGGTCAGAGGGTCAGAAACTACAGACAGATACAGGGATAACTGATACCGAGCAGCAGGAGAAACCCGTGAGGAGCGTCAGAGACCAGGACACATGAAGATGAAGATGAAGAGTTTAATAATAATAATAATAATGCATTGGTTTTATACAGCACTTTTCTGGACACTCAAAGACGCTTTACATTGCACTATTCATTCACTCCATACTCGGTGGTGATAAGCTACTATTGTAGCCACAGCTGCCCTGGGGTAGACTGACGGAAGCGAGGGAACCAGTCTGCGCCATCGGCCCCTCCGACCACCACCAACCACTCACTCACTACAATCACTAGGCTTCCTGGTGTTCCCAAACGGTCTCCCATCCAAGCACCGACCAGGCCCTTCCCTGCGGAGCTTCCAAGGCGGGATTGGGCGGAGCAAAGGCGGTGTGGACAGAGTTTACCTGGAGGATGGAAGACCATCATCATCTATCATCATCATCATCTATCACCATCATCATCTATCATCATCATCATCTATCACCATCATCATCTATCATCATCATCATCACCATCATCACTGTTTGGACCATGTGTGCCTGTGGATTGTAGAGCTCAAACCTGACGCTGCTCACGAACAACACGTGACCGCGAATAAATGACTCTGAAGCCCGGACCCGGAAGCTCCTGATGAGAGACCAACAGGCCCGCTCAGAACCATGAGGCCGTCCACCACCTGCAGGGGGCGCCATAAGGGCTGGTCTATGTGATTTGACCCGGTAACAGACAAGTGGAAGAATGAATGAATAGTTTATTATTGTGTCTTGCACACGCCCCGCCCTAATGGGCTCAGAAGACACAATAACACCAACAGAAGCAGCACAAAACACCATACACAAACTTATGTAAATAAACCAGTCTGCGCCTCATCCAGGCTTTACAAACTAAAGGAGCCAACTTAAACACATTAGAATTAAACAACCATTTCATCTTGATCCAAAACATATCAGGCTTTTGAACAAACAGTACCCTGTGTAGATCATCGTACCCTGGACAATATTACACATGAAACACATACAGGAGTCCGGAGCTCTGCAGGGACACTGATCTGCACTCCAGAGAAACACTTACAAACATATGAACCCCCCCCCCACACACACACACACACACACACACAAACACCAGCAGCACAGTTTAACACAGGGGACTCTGATCTGCACTCCAGAGAAACACTTTTTCTGTTTCTCGATTTTCAGGCAGGTTAATGAGTCGACTCCACAGACTCACCATTTCACATTTCCTCTGGACTGATCCAGGAACTCGGCCCAGATCACCCAGCACCGGGACAAACGTATGAACCCCCCCCCCCCCCAGGCAAACAACTGGGAGAACGTTCCATAGCCAAGATCTTTACAGATGTTTGACTTGTTCATCACAGAAAGGTGGATGTATAATATATATAATATATATAATATATATTATATATAAAGATAAATGTGTGTTTATATGAAACACAGCCACGTCTCCACAGATTTCTTCTCGTCCATATTCTCTGGCTTTAACATAAAGACACATTTGTTTCCTCAAACTAAACTTTCTTCTCAAACTAAGTTTGTTTTTGGGATGGTATAAAGAACTTTATGTTTTACTATAGTCTCTGAAACCTTTGTCAAACTTTGCGTGGATTTCTCCGGCGTTGAAAACTTTGCGTGACGCGTTCAAAGCGCGGCGGCGTGAACCCTGTCCGATCCCGAACGCTTTGGATGGAGGCCGAAACGCGCCGCTCTTCCCTCCGAGAGACAAGCCCTCCCCCCGAAAAACTCAGAGATGTGTGAAACGCGGATCCGCTGCCAGGAAATCTCTGACTCTCTGCCAGAACAAACGCCGCTGTGGTATTTTTGAAACCGCGATGCTTCCAGGTGAAGTCAGGGGGCGCCGCCTCCTCCTCCGACGCTGCGAGACGAGCGCGAAGAGCCAGCTGTCAGTCAGACGTCAGAAACGCGCTCCGACCCGCGGCCGACGGCCAGCCAAACTTTCAGCACAACTTCAGGAGGAGAGAGTTTATCCGAGGCAGAGAGACAAAACGTATGGAGGAGAAGAAGACACCAGGTCATTCAAATCATTAGGAGACACCAGGCTCGTTCACATATGGAGGAGATCCACATCAGACCTTTAGGAGACACCAGGCTCAGGACAGGCTGTTTTTTATCCATCATCTCTCATTGCCATAGTACCTCCTGTAGCCTCTAGTCTCCCATTAGAATGCATTGGACTTCAGACACGTTAAAGACAGTGAGATGTTCCTCCTGTGGTGACGCTGGGTTAGTTTCTGGCTCTATGATGTAAACCTGCACTGCTAACACTTACATACATACTTTATGTTAGAGTCTGTTTACTTATTATTGACTGTTTATACTTTTTGTCATTGGTAATTATTGTATATAACACATCACTATTTACTATTTAATGTTTTTCTGTTTGCAGTGTTTCTAAGAGCTGAATGTAACAAGTACATTTCTCTATCTTATCTTACCTCCCCAAACACATGATGAGCCGGTGACCCGACCCGACCCGACCTGACCCGCTGGTCAAACACTCGTTTGTTACGAGCGTGACAATAGTTTGCAGTTTGTTTTCAGACAAACATGATTCTCCTTCATGAAGGAAGAGAACCTCCATGATTCTGATGGAGAACATGTCAGGACTAAACACCTGGGAGCCGCACTAGCCGGTTCTAACGCCCGACACAGTGTTGTTCCTCCTGCATTATAACGTCTAACGCGGCTCCTCGTTGTTTAATCCGCTTATACCAGGGTCCCACAAACCTAACATTTATAATAAATGTGTTTTTCATTGACTAAAGTCACTAAATCTGCCAGACTACGGGACTATTTTGTGTGGGTTATTAGCCGGTCACTGAAGGCTGGTCTCAGAGCGAGTCATTCTCCGCAGCTATTACGAGGATCTCAGTCAGGCTCAACGACACAACATCAGCACAGAATCACAACACAACAGGACTAACCCGGAAACACTTTTCCCTGGAAGGAAACACCGATATGCGGCACTCGTGGGCACCACTTATTTACCTTTTACAAGGTTTAACCTGAAGCTAAAGCTAGCTAGCTCAACCAGCTCAACTGTTTATGGAAACAGCTGCGGTGGAGTCGCTCACACCTGGGCCCCCCCAACTCAAACTTTTATGATTGACTTTACTAATCCAGACAAATATGCTTCAATGCAGGATCATTTTATGTACGCCTGAAAATGATGAATAGCCTTAACCGTTTTCAATAGAAATGTAAAGCTCATATGTTATTAACAGTAGCTAACCTAGCTGCTCACTCTCCTCTACAAACATTTAGCAAACACTAAATCCATCTCATACGTTCCTGTCAGTCACTGATTACGCCTTTATCTGACTCAGCTGTGTCATGCGTTGCTATGGCGACGCCACAGCGGAGTGACATCCCAGTGATTTAACTACCGGACTACGTGTGCGGTTATACCAAAATAATGCACCAGCCAATCAGAATCCAGTATCACCCAGACCATGTCTGTTTAACCTCGATCCTCTTTTTTTAGGCTTTCAGATTTAGGCAAAGCCAAACTGGCCCCGCCTGAACCGACCACATACTCACCAGTTTGGCTTTGCCTAAATAAACCTTGTAAAATGTGTCAAAACCACAATGATGAAAAACAAAGGAAAACGATCCATTTATTGAGGTTGTAGTTTTCTGGCCACTCGGCTGTAGGCCTTTAGATTTGGGCAAAGCTCTGAGTGAAGGCGGGGGGTAAGAGGTGAAAGCTAAGCATGTGTTTCTGACAGCTCCATAAAGCACCTCTTTGCCTCTCACTGACCTGTGTGTTGTTGCTGATGAAGCTGAACTGTAATAACTGAGTTTTAAGTTTATATGATGAAAGATAAAGTCGTGCAGCCCGACACAAACAGCGGGTCTAAGCGAGGCCCAGGCTCAGACCGGACGGCTCTGCTGCCGCCGGCTCGCCGCTTTCGCCGCTTTCGCCGCTTTCGCCGCTTTCACCGCCGTTATGGATGTTACCGCCTTCCTCCCGAACCCTCCGCAGTGAAATCTCCTCCTGAAAGTGGAGCATTTTTAGCCGATCCGGCGCTGCTCCTGTCAGTCTGCGCCGCCTCCGAGGGAAAAGGTGTCTGGCTCGGCTCCAACGCCTCAGGAATCGAACCACCGCGCAACAAAAGGCAGCTCCGGCGGACTGCGGCGGAGACGGCACCGGCGCCGGAAGTGTTTGGTTATTTTTACAACGCGCTGCTCGGCCCGGGGTCAAAACCAAACGCAGAGACAAGAGGAGGAAGAGGAGGAAGGGGAGGAAACAGGAGGGAAGAGGAGGAAAGAGGAGGAAAGAGGAGGAGAGAGGAGGGAAGAGGAGGAAAGAGGAGGAAACAGGAGGAAAGAGGAGGGAAGAGGAGGGAAGAGGAGGGAAGAGGAGGAAACAGGAGGAAAGAGGAGGGAAGAGGAGGAAAGAGGAGGAAAGAGGAGGAAACAGGAGGGAAGAGGAGGAAAGAGGAGGGAAGAGGAGGAAGGGGAGGAAAGAGGAGGAAAGAGGAGGAAAGAGGAGGAAGGGGAGGAAACAGGAGGGAAGAGGAGGAAAGAGGAGGGAAGAGGAGGAAGGGGAGGAAACAGGAGGGAAGAGGAGGAAAGAGGAGGGAAGAGGAGGAAAGAGGAGGAAACAGGAGGGAAGAGGAGGAAAGAGGAGGAAAGAGGAGGGAAGAGGAGGAAAGAGGAGGAAAGAGGAGGAAACAGGAGGGAAGAGGAGGAAAGAGGAGGAAACAGGAGGGAAGAGGAGGAAGGGGAGGAAAGAGGAGGAAACAGGAGGGAAGAGGAGGAAAGAGGAGGAAACAGGAGGGAAGAGGAGGAAAGAGGAGGAAACAGGAGGAAAGAGGAGGAAACAGGAGGGAAGAGGAGGAAAGAGGAGGAAGGGGAGGAAAGAGGAGGAAACAGGAGGGAAGAGGAGGAAAGAGGAGGAAAGAGGAGGAAACAGGAGGGAAGAGGAGGAAAGAGGAGGAAACAGGAGGAAAGAGGAGGAAACAGGAGGAAAGAGGAGGAAAGAGGAGGAAACAGGAGGGAAGAGGAGGAAGGGGAGGAAAGAGGAGGAAACAGGAGGGAAGAGGAGGAAGGGGAGGAAAGAGGAGGAAACAGGAGGGAAGAGGAGGAAGGGGAGGAAAGAGGAGGAAACAGGAGGGAAGAGGAGGAAACAGGAGGGAAGAGGAGGAAGGAGGGAAGAGGAGGAAACAGGAGGGAAGAGGAGGAAGGGGAGGAAAGAGGAGGAAACAGGAGGGAAGAGGAGGAAGGGGAGGAAAGAGGAGGAAACAGGAGGGAAGAGGAGGAAGGGGAGGAAAGAGGAGGAAACAGGAGGGAAGAGGAGGAAACAGGAGGGAAGAGGAGGAAGGAGGGAAGAGGAGGAAACAGGAGGGAAGAGGAGGAAGGGGAGGAAAGAGGAGGAAACAGGAGGGAAGAGGAGGAAGGGGAGGAAAGAGGAGGAAACAGGAGGGAAGGGGAGGAAAGAGGAGGGAAGAGGAGGAAAGAGGAGGAAACAGGAGGAAAGAGGAGGAAGGAGGGAAGAGGAGGAAGGGGAGGAAAGAGGAGGAAACAGGAGGGAAGAGGAGGAAGGGGAGGAAAGAGGAGGAAACAGGAGGGAAGAGGAGGAAAGAGGAGGAAACAGGAGGGAAGAGGAGGAAAGAGGAGGAAACAGGAGGGAAGAGGAGGAAAGAGGAGGAAAGAGGAGGGAAGAGGAGGACAGAGGAGGTAGGGGAGGAAACAGGAGGGAAGAGGAAGAAAGAGGAGGAAAGAGGAGGAAAGAGGAGGAAAGAGGAGGAAACAGGAGGGAAGAGGAGGAAAGAGGAGGAAGGGGAGGAAAGAGGAGGAAACAGGAGGGAAGAGGAGGAAAGAGGAGGAAAGAGGAGGAAACAGGAGGGAAGAGGAGGAAAGAGGAGGAAACAGGAGGAAAGAGGAGGAAACAGGAGGAAAGAGGAGGAAAGAGGAGGAAACAGGAGGGAAGAGGAGGAAGGGGAGGAAAGAGGAGGAAACAGGAGGGAAGAGGAGGAAGGGGAGGAAAGAGGAGGAAACAGGAGGGAAGAGGAGGAAGGGGAGGAAAGAGGAGGAAACAGGAGGGAAGAGGAGGAAACAGGAGGGAAGAGGAGGAAGGAGGGAAGAGGAGGAAACAGGAGGGAAGAGGAGGAAGGGGAGGAAAGAGGAGGAAACAGGAGGGAAGAGGAGGAAGGGGAGGAAAGAGGAGGAAACAGGAGGGAAGAGGAGGAAGGGGAGGAAAGAGGAGGAAACAGGAGGGAAGAGGAGGAAACAGGAGGGAAGAGGAGGAAGGAGGGAAGAGGAGGAAACAGGAGGGAAGAGGAGGAAGGGGAGGAAAGAGGAGGAAACAGGAGGGAAGAGGAGGAAGGGGAGGAAAGAGGAGGAAACAGGAGGGAAGGGGAGGAAAGAGGAGGGAAGAGGAGGAAAGAGGAGGAAACAGGAGGAAAGAGGAGGAAGGAGGGAAGAGGAGGAAGGGGAGGAAAGAGGAGGAAACAGGAGGGAAGAGGAGGAAGGGGAGGAAAGAGGAGGAAACAGGAGGGAAGAGGAGGAAAGAGGAGGAAAGAGGAGGGAAGAGGAGGACAGAGGAGGTAGGGGAGGAAACAGGAGGGAAGAGGAAGAAAGAGGAGGAAAGAGGAGGAAAGAGGAGGAAACAGGAGGGAAGAGGAGGAAAGAGGAGGACAGAGGAGGTAGGGGAGGGAAGAGGAGGGAAGAGGAGGAAAGAGGAGGGAAGAGGAGGGAAGAGGAAGAAAGAGGAGGAAAGAGGAGGAAAGAGGAGGAGAGAGGAGGGAAGAGGAGGAAAGGGGAGGAGAGAGGAGGTAGGGGAGGGAAGAGGAGGAAAGAGGAGGAAAGAGGAGGAAAGAGGAGGAGAGAGGAGGGAAGAGGAGGAAAGGGGAGGAGAGAGGAGGGAAGAGGAGGAAAGAGGAGGAGAGAGGACGAAAGGGGAGGAAAGAGGACGAAAGGGGAGGAAAGAGGAGGAAAGGGGAGGAGAGAGGAGTTTTGGAGAATCTCCAGAAAACGCTGAGGCTCAGGATCTGGAAGCGAACTTGTGACTAAAGACAGACCTGTGCTTTCATTATCACAGGAAACATCTGTAGGTTCAGGATTAATGCAGGTTTATGCAAATCTATGCTTTTTTTATCCTGTTTTAATGTCCAAGATTTCAACTGGACACGACGGGAAACGTGTCAGATCTCAGCCTAAAGTGAAAGTGATTCAGGATGTTTCATCGTTAATGACCTGGTGCAGCGAAAACATCGAGCACAAACTTCACTGACAGATGATTTAAAGACAAAGTAACGTTAATGATGTTTGCTGTAAGGTTTGAGTGTTGAGTTTAGTTTTTCTCAGGGGTTTTCACTCTGGTTCGGTCGAGCTTTATTTTATTTTATTCTTGTGTATATTGTGGTTTATAGGTTTTCTTTTCATTGCAAGACACATTTACCTTTGGGCACACAGAAAGCATCCTAACCTAAGCTTTGTGAATAAACCACAGCAGTTCCTGCCGCCTCGGGGCAGAGCGGGCGTGAAGGCGGCCGACGTCGAGCCGAATTGTTGAGAGAAATAATAATCTGTTTTTATTCCTGCCTTTATATATCTATAGTTTTAAAGTTTACGATAAATACGGCCAAATACCAGTTTAAGAGAGAGTGAAGGTGCAGAGTGAGGAGAGCGAAGCTAATGTGAAATCCCTGGTCTCTCCACAAAGTGCTTCAGCATGTGTGAAAACACTCGACAGGAAGGGGGCGCTGTGAGCAGAGATGATCGACTCCAGGGCCTTTTACCTGATAGTCCAGGATGCTGAAGCCCAGACCTTTGTCCTGGTCCTTGGTCAGATGAATGGTCTGTATCTCAGGAGACCACATGGCCAGCTCCCCCTCCTCCTCCTCTTCCTCACTGTCCTCCTCTACACCCTGCTCTTCATCTGCCCCCTCCTCTTCCTCTGAGGCAGGACCTGAGTCCACCACAGGCTCCGGAGAAGATTCCTCCTGAAACCAACCAACGAAAAGTCTGTTTTCACTGTTTACTAAAGAGAAAACGCCGGCCACACCTCGATACGCCTCACACGGAGTCACACTTAGAATTACATATTAGTATTACATATTTGAATTACATATTAGAACTACATATTAGAATTACATATTAGAATTACATATTAGAATTACATATCAGAATTACATATTAGAATTAGATATTAGAATTACATATTAGAATTACAAATTAGAATTACATATTAGAACTACATATCAGAATTACATATTAGAATTACATATTAGAATTACATATTAGAATAACATATTAGAATTACATATCAGAATTACATATTAGAATTACATATTAGAATTACATATTAGAACTACATATTAGAACTACATATTAGAACTACATATTAGAACTACATATTAGAATTACATATTAGAACTACATATTAGAATTACATATTAGAACAACATATTAGAACTACATATTAGAACTACATATTAGAATTACATATTAGAATAACATATTAGAACTACATATTAGAATTACATATTAGAATAACATATTAGAACTACATATTAGAATTACATATTTGAATTACATATTTGAATTACATATTAGAACTACATATTAGAACTACATATTAGAATTACATATTAGAATTACATATTAGAATTACATATTAGAATTACATATTAGAATTACATATTTGAATTACATATCAGAATTACATATTAGAATTACATATTAGAATTACATATTAGAATTACATATTAGAATAACATATTAGAATAACATATTAGAACTACATATTAGAATTACATATTAGAACTACATATTAGAACAACGTATTAGAACTACGTATTAGAACTACGTATTAGAACTACATATTAGAACTACATATTAGAACTACATATTAGAACTACATATTAGAATTACATATTTGAATTACATATTAGAATTACATATTAGAATTACATATTAGAATTACATATTTGAATTACATATTTGAATTACATATTAGAATTACATATTAGAATTACATATTAGAATTACATATTAGAACTACATATTAGAATTACATATTAGAATTACATATTAGAACTACATATTAGAACTACATATTAGAATTACATATTAGAATTATATATTAGAATTACATATTAGAATTACATATTAGAACTACATATATGAACTACATATTAGAACTACATATTAGAATTACATATTAGAATTACATATTAGAACTACATATTAGAACTACATATTAGAATAACATATTAGAATAACATATTAGAACTACATATTAGAATTAGATATTAGAATTACATATTAGAATTACATATTAGAATTACATATTAGAACTACATATTAGAATTACATATTAGAATTACATTTTAGAATAACATATTAGAACGACATATTAGAATTACATATTAGAATTAGATATTAGAATTACATATTAGAATAACATATTAGAACTACATATTAGAATTAGATATTAGAATTACATATTAGAATTACATATTAGAACTACATATTAGAATTAGATATTAGAATTACATATTAGAATTACATATTAGAACTACATATTAGAATAACATATTAGAACTACATATTAGAATTACATATTAGAATTACATATTAGAATAACATATTAGAATTACATATTAGAATTAGATAATAGAATTACATATTAGAATTACATATTAGAATTAGATATTAGAATTACATATTAGAATAACATATTAGAACTACATATTAGAATTAGATATTAGAATTACATATTAGAATTACATATTAGAATTAGATATTAGAATTACATATTAGAATTAGATATTAGAATTACATATTAGAATTAGATATTAGAATTACATATTAGAATTACATATTAGAATAACATATTAGAACTACATATTAGAATTACATATTGGAATAGGTAGCGTTCACGTGACATCACAACATTCTAAAGAGCCCATAGTTTAACATTGAGGTGGAGGTCAACTGACGGTAACTATGGTAACTGTGGTAACTGACAAAATGCATATTTTTATGTCTTTGTTTTTTGGCTCATATCTCAGTCATGACTGGAGGAATCCACATGAAACAAAAACTGTCACAGAGTTCATCATCTCCTCTGTCGGCACATATGAACTAATGTCCAATTATTATCTCTGAAAAATGTCAAAAAGGGGTGACAATATGCGAAAACATGACCATGATGTTGTCCAATAGAAAGGACTTTCAAACATAAAAATAATATCACAGGTTTGTGAATCCAATCACGATCAAATACTGAAGAGTAAAAACATTTGTCAATTTTCGTTTTGGAGATTTCTTCCAAAAACTGCATTTCTCCCATAGAGTTGTATTGGCCCTGCCCTCCACCTGACATTATGACATCATCACATTCTAAATCGTGAACGCTACCTATTACATATTAGAATTAGATATTAATTACAAAACTATTTGTCGCGTCTTCACATAATGGTCTCTGGTGGACAGCACTTTCCTTCTCACCTGTTTGACTCTGGGCTCGTTCTGACAGAGCAGCGATGACAGCTTCAACTCGATCTGAAAAACAAACCACCTTCACCATCAGCACAAACGCCTCCTCTCCAAAGTCCTCGCTGTACACGGAGGTAGAAGATACTTTAACTCCTCCCCATGTGGCATTACAACACTCACCTCCTCCAGACGGGCCCCTTCACTGCTCCGGGCTCCGTACTGCAGCTGGTCGTACTGTGGCGGCTGGTCGTACGGCGGCTGGTCGTACCGGGGCTGGTCGTACCGGGGCTGGTCGTACCGGGGCTGGTCGTACCGGGGCTGGTCGTACCGGGGCTGGTCGTACCGCGGCGGCTGCTCGTGCTGCGGCTGGTCTGTGGTCGGCTCGGTCTCCGAGTCCGAGTCCAGGCCTTGATCCTGGTCCAGCGCTGGGTGTCGACAGCAGACCAGAGTGAAAGGAGGAGGCACCTCCTTGAGGAAGGAGATCACCTCCCGACGGGATTTCCCGTACACCTGCACGTCGTTCACCTGTGAAGGGACGGACGAGGATTACATCAGTAATCGTGATCCTGAACTGAACCTCGTAGTGAGGACGAGCCTCACCTCCAGAAGTTCATCCTCTGGTCGGAGCTGTCCGTGTTTGTCCACTGGGCCCTCAGGGACCACAGAGGAGATGTAGTGATGCCCATCGAACGAGTCCAGCTCCACTCCCAGACGCACCGTGTGGACCGGCAACAGCTGATGCACAAAACAACCATTCAGAAAAGACACGGGGACAAGGTCACATAAAGGTTAAAGGGCGGGGGGTACAAGGTCACATAAAGGTTAAAGGGCGGGGGAACAAGGTCACATAAAGGTTAAAGGGCGGGGGAACAAGGTCATATAAAGGTTAAAGGGCGGGTGGGAACAAGGTCACATAAAGGTTAAAGGGCGGGGGGTACAAGGTCACATAAAGGTTAAAGGGCGGGGGAGGTACAAGGTCACATAAAGGTTAAAGGGCGGGGGAGGTACAAGGTCACATAAAGGTTAAAGGGCGGGGGGTACAAGGTCACATAAAGGTTAAAGGGCGGGGGGAACAAGGTCACATAAAGGTTAAAGGGCGGGGGGAACAAGGTCACATAAAGGTTAAAGGGCGGGGAGGTACAAGGTCACATAAAGGTTAAAGGGCGGGGGAATACAAGGTCACATAAAGGTTAAAGGGCGGGGGAACAAGGTCACATAAAGGTTAAAGGGCGGGGGAATACAAGGTCACATAAAGGTTAAAGGGCGGGGGGGAACTCATGTGATTCGTACACACTACAGTACAGTACAGGAAACTGCAATAAGAAATGTTAAATTCTTCACCGTGGCGAGCTAGCCAGGACTGGCTAAGACTGGCCAGGACTGGCTAGCTCGCCACGGTGAAGAATTTAGCATTTCTAATCCTACTGTCCGAATAAAGGAACCTTGCAACATTTGGAAAATCGCAAAATGTATCGACTGAATGTAAATCAGTCTGACAATGAGAGGAAAGTACAAAGCCTCTTGTTTAAAGCATTCAATACTTAAGTGTCACCATTATCAAACATGTGTATCTGGATCTGAGTTTGGCTGATTCACCAAACACAGAAGACTTCCATGAAGGTTCTTGAGTCATCTTCTGCACTCTGTAGGTGAAGTGTCAAAAGTTTCGCCTCTCATCCAAACGGCTTCGTCAGCAACACTAAGGTTCAGCTCCGCCCGCAGAAGATGACTCAAGAACCTTCATTGAAGATGGACAACGCCTGTACGACTGAGAGCCTACACAGACATCAACCATAGAAGACACATCAAATATCTAACTAATGTCCAAGTGCTTAAAAGTACCATGGTGCATTTATACGACGCCAGGACAAAACTCATGTTATGACTATTGACTCATTCAAAGTGCCACAAGTTAAAAAAAAAATTCACCATTAAATAATTAAATGTTTCATTAATTAATGAAATGTGGAACTAAATAAATCAATGTGTAAATGTGGAGCGGTTTGTGCAGGAATCATGTCCAGGCGCCCCTTAAACCAGATGCCTGGGAGAGAGTAAAAGAAGAAGAAGAAAAGAGCTAAATATCAGAGCAGGTTTTAAATGGTTAACAGATTATTATCCACTAAGGGCTCTGACTATCGGTTTGGAAAGTTTGCATCCCTAGACACTATGTGTTTGTCACAACACAGTATTCGGCAGGATATAGCGATAAGCTTGATAATGTTCATTGTGTCTGTCTGTTGCTAAATGTTGTAAGGTTTTTTCTTCAGATACTAGGATTAGAGATGTTCAGTCCTTCACTTGACTAGCCAGGCGTCTCCTGGCTAGCTCGCCAAGCTGAGTTTGTAAATAATTTTTTAAACTAGGTCCTAGAATGGAACGATCTCAAACCGGTTTCAGCCAAAAGATCTCAAGACCCATCTCAAGAACTAAAACTTAAGAGCAAACTTAAAGAACTTTTACATTTCAGGAAAACCCATGCTAGTATTCTGGCCTGTGCACTTGGTTTTGTGTAAAATCCCCACATGATGAAGCTCGGAGTGAAAGTATCTCACCTTGGACGAGCGCTGCAGCTCCTCGTCGTCCTCGATCACTGGGTCCAAATTCACCACCTCAGAGTTTCACACAAACACTTCAATTATCCATCATTTAAACCACTTGGAGATGATTGCTGAGACTGTTCCTCACCAGGACTTGGTAGTTCGGTCCCAAAGCCTGCTCCCACTTGGCTCGGAGCTCGGCCTCAGTCGCTGGAACAACATTACACAGACTTTTGAGCTCAAAATAGGGTTAAAGGTTTAAGTGGAGACACTGGGAGAAATCAGCGGATAAAGACGTTACTGAACTTTAGGGCCATTTTCTACAAATGAGGTTTAACATCTCTACTTTAGTCGCTCCGATAGACTCAGCACTTCACAGGCTCGGACTAGTAGACGAGTAGCTAAGACTACTCAGTCAGATCAAACCTTTCTGATCCTGAGCTGACCTTGAAAAGGCCATTCATGTCTTCATCAGCTCGAGGATAGACGTCTGCAGGGGGAGGCGGGCCCATTTTCATCATCGCCAAAACACCGAGGGCGAACCTCAACAATGTCGCCTAAAGTAAGGAACTTTTTTTCTGCAAATGCCAAAGTTTTACATCAGTGTTTCCAAGTCGGGATCCAACGTTACCCTCGGATGACCTGCCCAAATAATCCAAATAAAACCTTTATTTGTCATATATCGTACAAAATATTGTGTTTTCCCACACAAGTTTTTATTGAACGAGAAGAAGATATGCCTATAAATCTAAATTCCATGTAGTTTCGGAGGGAAAATGTTGAAAAAAGTTTCCTATAGACTCGCGACCCATTGAAAAAGGTTACGCGACCCCCTTTTGGGTCCTGGCCCACCAGTTGAGAATCACTGCTCTACGTTACATACTGTAGGACCAAGTGGGATATTCTGCCAGGGCATTTTTAAAACACTGACACTATTTCTTGCCTTTTTAGAGAACTGTAAAAGGAATAATGTTTCTCAAAATCATCTTGAGGGCCAGAGGTTCTGTGGGCCGGATTTGACCCCTGGACGACTGTAACGCCCTCTACACTGGACTTAACCAATCACTCCTCAACCCCGGTGCGGTTTAGGGCGGAGTTTACGGCCCTGATGTTTGCGTTTAACCCTTTAATAGTTTGCTCCACCGTTTGGTAGAGCACACTTTATCAAATCATGTCTCCTTTCTAATTCTGCCCATCGCTATCATTCGGTTCAAGTTTGTAATACTCAAAATATCCAGCTTGAACTAGCACAGCCTGGGGTCGGACTAGTTTGGACCGGTTTAGACCAGGTTGGGACCGGTTCAGACCAGGTTTGGACCGGTTTAGACCAGGTTTGGACCGGTTCGGACCAGGTTTGGACCGGTTTAGACCAGGTTTGGACCGGTTTAGACCAGGTTTGGACCGGTTTAGACCAGGTTTGGACCGGTTTAGACCAGGTTTGGACCGGTTCAGACCAGGTTTGGACCAGGTTTGGACCAGTTTAGACTAGGTTTGGACCGGTTCAGACCAGGTTTGGACCCGTTAGGACCGATTCAGACCAGGTTTGGACCGGTTCAGACCAGGTTAGGACCGGTTTAGACCAGGTTTGGACCGGTTCAGACCAGGTTTGGACCGGTTTGGACCAGGTTTGGACCAGTTTAGACTAGGTTTGGACCGGTTCAGACCAGGTTTGGACCCGTTAGGACCGATTCAGACCAGGTTTGGACCGGTTTAGACCAGGTTGGGACCGGTTCAGACCAGGTTTGGACCGGTTTAGACCAGGTTTGGACAAGTTTAGACTAGGTTTGGACCAGTTTAGACTAGGTTTGGACCGGTTCAGACCAGGTTAGGACCGATTCAGACCAGGTTTGGACCGGTTTAGACCAGGTTTGGACAAGTTTAGACTAGGTTTGGACCAGTTTAGACTAGGTTTGGACCGGTTCAGACCAGGTTTGGACCGATTTAGACCAGGTTTGGACAAGTTTAGACCAGGTTTGGACCGATTCAGACCAGGTTTGGACCGGTTTAGACCAGGTTTGGACAAGTTTAGACTAGGTTTGGATCGGTTCAGACCAGGTTTGGACCCGTTTGGACCGGTTCAGACCAGGTTTGGACCGGTTCAGACCAGGTTTGGACCCGTTTGGACCAGGTTTGGACCCGTTTGGACCGGTTCAGACCAGGTTTGGACCGGTTCAGACCAGGTTTGGACAAGTTTAGACCAGGTTTGGACCCGTTTGGACCGGTTCAGACCAGGTTTGGACCGGTTCAGACCAGGTTTGGACCGGTTCAGACCAGGTTTGGACCCGTTTGGACCAGGTTTGGACCCGTTTGGACCGGTTCAGATCAGGTTTGGACCGGTTTAGACCAGGTTTGGACGCGTTTGGACCGGTTCGGACTAGGTTTGGACCGGTTTAGACTAGGTTTGGACCGGTTCAGACCAGGTTTGGACCCGTTTGGACCGGTTCGGACTAGGTTTGGACCGGTTTAGACTAGGTTTGGACCGGTTCAGACCAGGTTTGGACCCGTTTTGACTAGGTTTGGACCGGTTCAGACCAGGTTTGGACCCGTTTGGACCGGTTCAGACCAGGTTTGGACCCGTTTGGACCGGTTCAGACCAGGTTTGGACCGGTTCAGACCAGGTTTGGACCGATTCAGACCAGGTTTGGACCCGTTTGGACCGGTTTAGACTAGGTTTGGACCCGTTTGGACCGGTTCAGACCAGGTTTGGACCCGTTTGGACCGGTTCAGACCAGGTTTGGACCCGTTTGGACCGGTTCAGACCAGGTTTGGACCCGTTTGGACCGGTTCAGACCAGGTTTGGACCGGTTCAGACCAGGTTTGGACCGATTCAGACCAGGTTTGGACCCGTTTGGACCGGTTTAGACTAGGTTTGGACCGGAGATATCGATTGGTTTTGACCAGGTTTAGATCAGGTCAGGCTGGACTGGTTTGTGCTGGTTTCGATCAGGTTTGGATTGGTTGAAGGCAGGTAACTCAGACGTCAATTCTTTTTTTTTAAATGCTTAGAAAATCCCCAAAAGGGTGTAGGGAGTAATATTAAAGGGTTAAGGCCTCGGCCAACCTCGCTAAATTATAAACGGTCTACGAACCAGTCAGAACTCTCCCTCCTCTGACACCTCCCTGGTCACTCCCAACTTCAAATACACAAAGTTTGGAGGCCGGTCATTTGCCGCCCAAGGCCAAAAGCTGTGGAACGCACTTCCGGTACAGCTTCCAAACGATTGATTGATTGATCGACTGATTACAGATCTAATTCCTGACGGATTTACTGAGCTATGAACCCAAAACAAGAGGAGACATCAGAATTTTCACAGATTTCTACGACGAACGACATCAGCTTCACGTCTGTTTGATTTTGTTCTTCTTTCTCATTTAATCCTGTCGCTCTGAAGCTCCTCCTCCGTCTAAACTTTCCACCAAACGATTCCAAACTTCCCCTCAGCGCCTCCATGTTGGTCTGTCTAACGCGCCGGGTCGTTTCCCTGCAGTTTCCCTGAAGTCTGAAACAAAAGCTGCTCACAGACCCTTTATCCGAGGGAAGGGAGTGAATATGCAGTAAGCAGTTTCAGGTTTGTGAAATGGGTTTGTGAAGCAGGACGGACTGGAGCTACGTCAGCGTCCTCTGCGCCTCTGCGAGGGATTCTGGAGCGTCTGAGGCCTAAACCTGCCCCGTAGATGTTTATATTCCAGAGTGGAGCGATTACATTAGCATTGCAGCCTCTCTGTGTAATTAATGCACTGTTAGAGCCAATAAAGCCAGGCATACATCGTGCAGCGCGCTATAGGAGGGGGAGGAGCGCGAGGAGCATCGATTTCATATATTGGGAAGAGAGGAGGCGCAACGCAGACGGAAATAACAGAGAAAAGCTGAGAGAAAACTCCTTAAAAGCTTTTGGTTTTGGTTAAATGAGTGAGTTCAAAAAATAACATCTCAATATTTGTGGGGACTTTCTGGACAGCGATGATGAAGCAGTATTTTTGAAAATCATCAGACATGTGTAAAAATGTGCTGCAGACATCATTCATTTAGGTTGCTTTGTTGGAGGAGGTGGAGCTGATCAGTGCAGGACACCACGCTCTGAAACCCAGGAGGCGTTTATGCTCTCCCAGTTTCCTCTGGAGGAGCTGTCCTGTGGGTGTCTGCATGGAGGTGTTTCTACCACGCCTTCTCCAGGAGCCCTGTCTGTCTGTGTCTGACCTCAGCCTGACCTCAGCCTGACCTAGGGCTGCTCGATTATTGAAAAAAATAAAAAAATAAAAATCCATCAAAAAAGTGACAAAAATCCATCAAAAAGTGACAAAAATCCATCAAAAAAGTGACAAAAATCCATCAAAAAAGTGACAAAAATCCAGCAGAAAAATGACAAAAATCCATCAAAAAAAAGGCAAAAAACCAGCAGAAAAAAGACGAAAATCCAGCAAAAAAGTGACAAAAATCCATCAAAAAAAGACAAAAAACCAGAAGAAAAAAGACAAAAATCCAGCAAAAAAGTGACAAAAATCCATCAAAAAAAGTGACAAAAATCCATCAAAAAAAGTGACAAAAATCCATCAAAAAAAAGACGAAAATCCATCAAAAAAAGACGAAAATCCATCATAAAAAAGACAAAAAACCAGCAGAAAAAAGACAAAAATCCAGCAAAAAAGTGACAAAAATCCATCAAAAAAAAGACAAAAAACCAGCAGAAAAAAGACAAAAATCCAGCAAAAAAGTGACAAAAATCCATCAAAAAAAGTGACAAAAATCCATCAAAAACAGTGACAAAAATCCATCAAAAAAAGTGACAAAAATCCATCAAAAAATGACAAAAATCCATCAAAAAATGACAAAAATCCATTAAAAAAGTGACAAAAATCCATCAAAAAATGACAAAAATCAAAAAATTAGAAAAAAAAATGTGAATTTTTTTTTTTTTTTTTAAAATACAAAATATATTTAAAAAGATATGTATAAGCGATTTTTTGCGATTATGCTAATTTTGTAATCGTTTACTGTTGTAATCAAAATCGTAATCGAATTTCGATTAATTGCACAGCCCTAGCCTGACCTCAGCCTCAGAAGAATGAGACCTGACCAGAGCAGGTTCAGGTTCAGGTTCAGGGTCTATAATCGTGATATTCTCCGTCTCCTTCTCGTGTTTTATGGACCTTCAGAGTCTGAAATAAAGACTGTTTTGTAGCAGATGTTGCTCTGAGGTTGTGGGCGGGGTTTTGTGAGATGTCATTTATATTTTCTAAATTGCTTAAGGGATGGACCTGACGTTTCCTGAGTGCTCTTCAGATGAAGCGCTCTGGTCCAGACTGACCTCCTGTGGTTCTCCTCTGCTCTGGCCTGTACCCTGCAGACCTGCTCCTCAGCTCCATGGACCTCCTCAGAGACACTCGAGACTCTCCTCGCTCCACTGTCCCACACAAACACAGTCAGACACAGGCACAGACACAAAAAAAACATTTCATCAGAGTGAAACGTCCACATAAATATGAAGCTAAACGTGTTTTCATGAAACAATGTTCAGAGTCAGGTTTAAAAATGAAAAATCTCCCAAATGTGTTTGAGTGGAGCCTGTAAAGGGTCTGTAGGAGCGACTGAAGTGCAGATGTTGTTGACCTCTTAACTCCCACCTGAACATTTTCTCCAGTTTGGCTTTACCCAAATCTAAAAGCTTCTTAAAAATAAGCGCCAAATTAGAGATGAAAATGAGATGTAAACAAGGATGAAAAAGAAACAAAAAAGTTGCAAAAATGCCATAAAAAAAAAACAGGAAAACTAAAAAAAAAGCTAAAAAAAAAGGTCTAAAAAGCAGAAAAAACTGGTTAAAAAAGCAGAAAAAATTGTTAAAAAAGCAGAAAAAAAATTGTTAAAAAAGCAAAAAAAAAAGGTCTAAAAAGCAGAAAAAAAACTGGTTAAAAAAGCTAAAAATAAATGGTTTAAAAAGCAGAAAAAACTGGTTAAAAAAGCAAAAAAAATTGTTAAAAAAGCAAAAAAAAAGGTCTAAAAAGCAGAAAAAAACTGGTTAAAAAAGCTAAAAATAAATGGTTTAAAAAGCAGAAAAAACTGGTTAAAAAAGCAAAAAAAATTGTTAAAAAAGCAAAAAAAAAGGTCTAAAAAGCAGAAAAAAACTGGTTAAAAAAGCAAAGGAAATGGTCTAAAAAGCAGAAAAAAACTGGTTAAAAAAGCTAAAAATAAATGGTTTAAAAAGCAGAAAAAACTGGTTAAAAAAGCAAAAAAAATGGTTAAAAAAGCAAAAAAAAAGGTCTAAAAAGCAGAAAAAAATGGTTAAAAAAGCAAAGAAAAACTGGTAAAAAAAAGCTGGTCCAGAAAAAAGAAAAAAATGTTTAAAAAAGCAGAAAAAAAAACTGGTAAAAAAAGCAAAAAAAAACTGGTACAAAAAAAGCTGGTTGAGAAAAAAGAAAAAAAGAAAAAACTGGTCAAAAAAGCAACTAAAAAAAACCCAACAAAAAAGCTGCAAAAATGTGAAATAAACAGAGCAAAAAGTCTGGCTTACAATAAGGCAAAGAGGCCTTTAGACTGTGAACTCTCCAGTCTAGAAGCTTTCGGATTTGGGGAAAGCTGAACATGGAGAAAATGTGCTCGGTTAAGGTGGGAGTTAAGAGGTTAAAGAGTGGGGAGTGGGGGGTGGGCGATATATTGGCCGATACGATTTTACAATATCGGCCAATACCGGTCGAGAAACCAAAAGTGATAAGAACTTCCTGTTTTTTGAGCTCATTCACTGCTTTAAATCAGGCGTCTCAGACACGCGGCCCGGGGGCCAAGTGCGGCCCGCGAGGTCACTTCTAGCGGCCCTCACTAATGCCGCTGCAGATGTGAGAATGACATCATCAGACGGGGGAGGGAGAGGCGGGGCTTCTGCAGACGACTGAACGTATTTCAACAAAGGAACTAAAAGCAGCGACTGAGAAGGAGGAGCTTCTGGAACAGCTGAGACGGTCAGAACGTGAGGAGAAACTTCAGATGTTCAGCTAAACATGTGCTGGAAAAGTTACAGCAGCAGACCACGGACCACTGACCACTGACCACTGACCACGGACCACTGACCACTGACCACTGACCACGGACCACGGACCACGGACCACGGACCACCGACCACCGACCACCGACCACCGACCACCGACCACCGACCACCGACCACCGACCACGGACCACGGACCACCGACCACCGACCACCGACCACCGACCACCGACCACCGACCACGGACCACGGACCACGGACCACGGACCACCGACCACCGACCACGGACCACGGACCACCGACCACCGACCACCGACCACCGACCACCGACCACCGACCACGGACCACGGACCACGGACCACGGACCACGGACCACCGACCACGGACCACTGACCACTGACCACGGACCACGGACCACCGACCACCGACCACCGACCACGGACCACGGACCACGGACCACGGACCACGGACCACCGACCACGGACCACGGACCACTGACCACTGACCACCGACCACGGACCACGGACCACCGACCACGGACCACGGACCACGGACCACGGACCACGGACCACTGACCACGGACCACGGACCACGGACCACTGACCACTGACCACCGACCACGGACCACCGACCACGGACCACGGACCACGGACCACGGACCACTGACCACTGACCACGGACCACGGACCACGGACCACCGACCACCGACCACCGACCACGGACCACCGACCACCGACCACGGACCACGGACCACGGACCACGGACCACTGACCACTGACCACGGACCACGGACCACAGACCACAGACCACCGACCACGGACCACCGACCACCGACCACCGACCACCGACCACGGACCACTGATCACTGACCACTGACCACCGACCACGGACCATTGCAAAGAAACACATTGTATTAGTGTTTAAAAGAGTCACAACAGTAAAGTGAGGAGCCTTTTCTCTCAGAGCCACATTATCAGGTCAGAAATGTAATCTTTATTAAGGACACATGTGCGCCCACAGGACACAGAGTTAAATTAAAAATAGAGAATATGGAAATGTGTAAAAATACTGCAAACAACAGCGTACCGCACGATATACGTCACCTTTCCTCATACATATTCATTAAGCAGCAGCGGTTGCTCGGGGGGTCGAACTCGCGCCTGTCACTCATGCCAGACGAATGTAAACAGTTTACGGACGAGAGTCGACTGAGCTAAACCTTCTGACTCTGTCTGAGAACGACGTCCCCGGGGCCAGAGTCACTGGTGCAGAAGTAGAAGAACAAACACATGTTCAGTTAAAGAGAGGCTCGAGTGCAGAGGCTGAAACAGACCTGATCCAGAGGTTTGTTATCGACACAACAAAAAACATCCGCGTCGCCTCTGAAAGTGACATTTTGCAGTTTCAACAAGCTGTATTTGACCCCCCCACGTCCTGTCTGTCATATATATTATGTCCTCTGGTTGTCTTACGTCTGACAGCTGTTGGGGGTTATTTATATCATTATTATTATTATTTTGTTTTTTTTGTTTAGCGATCGCTAATGCTACTCGGTCACAGCCAACACTTCACTTTTAATTAATATCAATTCTCTCAGTTATTTTACCCCTAAGGCTGTTTCCTTACTGAGAAAAAGTAAATGTGTTGGATCTACCTGTCGGCATGAACAGGCTTGTAAGAAAAAGGCTGAACATGTCTTCCATGTTTAAATAAGAGTGTTTGAAGAGAGTCGGCCTGTGTAGAACTGTAGTAGAGCTGTAGTAGAACTGTAGTAGAACTGTAGTAGAGCTGTAGTAGAACTGTAGTAGAACTGTAGTAGAGCTGTAGTAGAGCTGTAGTAGAACTGGTCTTTTGGACGCCTCATCGTTCACATTTATCCCTCTGAACGAGAAGAAAACCTCCTTCATATGTGGCCGGTCAGAGTGTCTGGAGTGGTTCTGCAGTTCCACAGCAGCAGTGTTTACTCGGCACGTTCTGATCTGAGCCAGAACCGGCAGAAAACCAGCAGTTCTAGCACGAGTCGTAACCGAGCACTTCTATGTCGACCTCCTTCCGGTTTACGCTGCTGACGTCTCGCGGCCTCGCGGTCTGAAAACAGCACTCGTGCTATTGCAACACTGACAGTAAAACATATCATCTCCTTCAGTTCTCTAACTGTCGGTCAGAGAAAGGCCTGAGGTCAAAGATGAGGTGAATCTGAGCTGATCTCAGACTCACCAGAGTCTGGAACATGTTACACATTCACTGATGTGTTATTTATATGACACATAACACAGAACAAAACAGGTTTGTAGCTGAAGCTCATCATCAGCTCCAGGCTCTGGTTAGGCCTCAGCTTCTACACTACATTAAAAACACATTTACACTTTGCATTTCTTTCTACACTGCGTTCCAAATTATTATGCAAATTGGATTTTTGTGTCAAAAAGGTAAAAAAAATAATAATAATAATGAAACTCATGGATGGTATCGTGTCTTGGGGCTCTATGAATCACTGACATAAATCTCAGAGACCTGGGATGATTAGTTTTCAGGTTAAGCCCAGTTAAGGGAAAAACTACTGAAAAAGGGTGATCCACTTTATTATGCAGATCATCATTTTTAAGCAATATGGGGAAAGAAAAAGGATCTCTCTGCTGATGAAAAGCGTGAAATAGTTGAATGCCTGGGTCTAGGTATGAAAAACTTCGATATTTCATGAAAAATTAAGTGTAATCATCGTACTGATAAGAGATTTGTGGATGATTCAGAGCCCACTCCATTTTGTGCAGATAATGGCACAATATGGACGGTTTCTGCCAAAAAAAACACATCAGATTAAGAGAACAGATGCCACAAAGCAGCATACAGGTATTTGAAGCTGCTGGTGCCTCTGGAGTCCCCCAAACATCAAGGTGTAGGACCCTCCAGAGGCTGCAGTTGTGCATAAACCTTCTATCCGGCCTCCCCTGAACTGTTCATTGAAGCTGATGAACAGAAACGGCCGCAGTGGCTCAGAAATACATGAGGACTCATTTTCAAACAGTCTTGTTCACTGATGAGGCCGTGTAGCCCTGGATGGTCAGATCAATGGAGTAGTGAATGGAGGTGAACGGCCACAATGTCCCAACAAGGCTGTGACGTCAGTAAGGATGCGGCGGAGTCATGTTTTGGGACAGAATCATGAGAAGAGAGCTGGTCGGCCCCTTTAGGCCCTTTTAGGCTCCCTGAAGGTGTGAAAATGACCTTTGAAAAATATGTGGAGTTTCTGACTGACCCCTGTCTTCTATGCTACAAAAAGAAGAGCCGTGCTTTCCCAAACAAAATCCTCTTCATGCATGACAACGCACCATGTCCTGCTGTAAAGAAAACCTCTGCATCACTGGCTGCTATGGGCATAAAAGGAGAGAAACTCATGATGTGGACCCCCTCCTCCCCTGACCTCAGCCCTGTTGAGAACCTTTGGAGCCTCAAGAAAAAAACTTCTATGAGGGTGGGAGGCAGTTTTCATCCAAACAGCAGCTCTGGGAGGTTATTCTGACATCCTGCAAACAAATCCAAGCAGAAACTGTCCAAAAACTTACAATTTTAATGGATTTAAGAATTTTGAAGCTGCTATCACACAAGGGCTCCTATGGTAAAATATAACTTGACCTGTTAATATTTTTTTGATTGAAATAGCTTTTGATTTCAGTAAATATGACCTCCTAATGCTACAAATACAACAAATGACCATTTTCAGTTAATTACAAGCTTTAAAATGTATTGAAACGAAGAGTTGCATAATAATTTGGAACAGTGGATTTTGAGGTTTTTACTATATTTATTTTTGAAAAAAATACTGTTTTCACTAGGAAATTTTTTCCACCACATTTAAATGATCCTCTACCAGTTAAAGACTTAAAAATTATGCTGACTCTCATTTGAGTTGACAATTTAGAAAATCTTACAAAAATGTCATTTGCATAATAATTTGGAACGCAGTGTAAACAGACAGAAACTGGACCTGACTCCAGAAAGATCATTCACTGATGCCCTGAACCAAAATGAGATTAATTACAAAAACACTAATTGTCTAAGTCTGTCATTTCACATGTAGAAGCTCAGCAAATGTTTGGAAACATCTGGAGCTTAAACAGTTCATGCACCGTCTATTTAAGGTCTATTATAGCAAACAATAAAAGCAGCTAAATGATAATTGCCCCCCCCCCCCCTCCAGATGAGCTCGAGACCTGCTTTACAATGAGGGAGGGGGAAACCTCACGGCGACAATCAGTCACAAGCTTGTTCTTATTTTATGTATTTTATGTCCTAGATTTTTACATATCATTTCGGAACCATAAGAACTTTAAACCAGCTCCTACTAAAGTACTAAACCTGAATATGCAGCGCCCCCTGCTGCTCACACAGGATCATAGACCAGCTCGTGCTGCTCGGTCCCTGATCCGCAGTGGTTCAGAGTTCGGTCGGACTCTAAACGCTGCAGGAGCTCTCGCTGAAGACACTTTAAACCATCCGTCTCTTCTGTTCCATCAGCCGCTCTTAACAAACCCATTCCAACTTTAAAACTCCGCGCCGGCCGTAAAGGTCCACAACTTTGGCCATTATTGCGGCGCTTTCTGCTGGGCGCTCTCCCTCCGCTCGCCGGGTTTCAGATTAAAATGACAAATCTGTTTACGGCCCCGGAGTCTGCGCTCTCAGATTAATACAAACCCGGGGCCATTCCTCCTGCGTGTGGTCAGTGTCCGAGCCGCGCTGAACCACGGAGAAGAAGAACGGCCTTATCTGAGCCGCGGCAAACCACCAACTTTAGATTGGCTTTAAGCGCCCGCACTTTTGATGAATACGACGGCGGCGCACGTGTTCCAGAGCGCCAGATGCCCCGCCATGCTTACGCAGCCTGCAGCGGAAAAAGACGGGGAAACATCGGGGTATCGTTTGTTTTTTTCCTGATACCACTACTTAACGATGCCTGTTTTTCAGTACCGGTGCCTTAAAGGGGGGGTTTATGCAAAATGGACTTTTTCAAGCTTTCCATCATGTTATTCTGTCATTCCCTCATTAAAAACATGGCTGAAGTGTTGCCTTGGCACATTCACGTATTTCTGAGTAATCTGTACAAACTCTGATGGCGGCCATTTTAGGGATAGGTTTGCCTGAGTCCTCCTAGGAACGCCCCCACCTCCTGGAGACGCCTCCGAGCTTTGGTCACCAGCCGAGTAACCAACCACTGCTCCTCAGCAGAACCCCCTCCCCACTGATGCCACAGACAGCGTGTGGAGGGGGCGTGTCTAAAGGCTCAGAGGTTCTTAAAGAGACAGAGGCCTATTTCAAGACATTCACTACAGCCATTTTGAGAGAGACATTTTATACAAGGCAGTTATTCTAATTTACTGCATTTACAGACCAACAGAAGGTTTGTCATCATTGTAGTGTGATATAGACTGGTGCTATGGGACTGACAAAAGCAGAAAAAACTACCCCTCGACCTCCAAACCCTGACCCCAGCACATTTTCTACAGTTACACAAATCAAAAAGCTTCTTCAAAAAACGTATTGAAAAAGTGTGAAAATGGCGACAAAACGTGAAGAAAACGAGGATGAAAATGCTACAAAAACACCACAAAAAAGTGTCAAAAATGTGACGAAAAAAAAGGTGAAAAGGGCCCGACTGATAGGTCTGGGTATCGTCTGTTTTTTCCTGATACCACTACTTTAGCGATACCTGCTTTTCAGAACCGGTGCCTTAACGGTACTTTTTTTGATACCTGTGTTATTTTAATTGAGTTAAAATAAAGTGTATAAAAAGTATTGTAAAAAGTATTTATTGTCTGCATTTGACCCATCCTCAATGCCAGCGTGGGCCGGCGCTCGGGGACCCATTTTTAACCTGGTTACTGTTAGTCCTGGTTTAGTCCTGGTTTAGTCCTGGCTCAGCCCGCGGCTCTGCCATCTCTGATAACGACTGAGGTGTTAGTAAGTTACAGCTTTGCTTCGCTTTAAGAAAACATCTGCATTTGTGCTGAAGCTGCTCATGAGTTCAGGCTTTTCTAGACTCACTCATTTATTGTAGTCTGGGGAGAAAAAGCACAGAAAAACAAAACGTTTTTCAACACCGCCCCCTACCAGAGCTTTTTGGTCGGGACCGAGTACGTGCTGTTTAACGGAGGCCAGCCCTACCGACCGATATGGACTGTTGGGGTCCGATACCGATATGAAGGGGGTTGGCCTGGCCCATAGCCGATATACTGGCTAATATTTGAGGTCATTTACTTTGATGTTTGTTTCTTTATCTTACAAATAGCCCAGAGTAAATAATTTAGTATTATATTAAAGGTTTAAATCATAGATATAGACCTCAGAAAATGAGGTGGATGAACCTGGATTTTGATTGGGCGATGCCGATATGCACCACTGACATTTTTAAAAATGTCTCGTCTATAATGCTGTGCATGAAGCCTCTAAATGTGTCAGTGCTGGACTGTGACAGCAGGAGGCGCTGTGTATTTATGTTTAGTACGTTCTTCAGAGGGAGCTCTTGTTTGAAAGACAAAAGTCAGTAGATTCCAAAACAAAAAAGGGTAAGTCTCAAACTGAGCCCTTTCCAGTGCAGAAAACAGGAAGTCTCCATCACATTCAGTTCTGGAGAAATCGGCCGATAAAAGGCAGATATCGGCAATCGAAAAAAGGATCCGTGACCATCAGGTTTTCTAGGTCTTAGCTTTCAAATGAGCCGTTACTCTGTAAGCGTTCAGGATGAGGCCAGAGGGTGCGTGTCTCCCTTCTCACCTTTATCCAGGGACCTCTCCAGCGCCCTCTTCTTGCGGACCACGGTCAGCACCACGGTCTGCCCCGTCTGCTTCATCACCTCCAGGACCTCGGGGTTGGTGCGACCCTGGAGACTCACGCCGTCCAGCTGCAAACCACAAACACATCTGTCAGCCATGACGAGCCGCGGCGGCGAAGAAGTGCGGCGGCGAAGTGCGACGGCGAGCACTCACGGCGAGGACGCGGTCGTGCACGCGGATGTTTCCGTTCTGATCCGCCGCGCTGCCCGGGACCACGCTCTTCACGAAGACTCCCACGGCGTCTGCGGGTGAGAGAGGGAGAGACGGGGTGAGAGAGGGAGAGACGGGGGAGACACGGGGTCAGAGAGGGAGAGACGGGGTCAGTGTTGGACCTGACGAGGGTGGGCAGGGGTCCGTACCTTGGCTGGTCAGGGGGTTGTAGCCGATGATGGAGATGCCCAGACTCTGGCCCGGCTTCTTGGTCAGAGACACTTCGTGGATCTCGTATCCCTCCAGATTCGGCTGAAACAGGAACAGGTGGAGAGTCACGAACCGTCACAGTTTTCCTTTTCCCACAGCGGCACATACTCAAACAGGAAGTGGAGTAAACCAATCATCAGACGTATGACCGTTTTGGGGCGGGGTTTTGGCGGTTTACGACCCTGTGATGTCATGAGGGACGCGGCGTCAGGAGTTAATGGCTGATAATGATACTGACCGTTTTACTGGCCCGTCTCTGCGACACGGGGGCGGAGTCTGGCAGAGGGGGCGGGGCCAGAGCGGACACGGGGGCGGAGTCTGGCGGAGGGGGCGGGGCTGACCCTCTCTGGCCTCTGTTGTCTCTGTAGTCTCTGGCGATGGTCATGTGGACGCGGCTCCCACAGGCCTGCAGAGTCTGGACCACCTGCTCGCTGCCCATGTCCACCGTGGACACGCCCCCGATGGACAGGATGTGGTCGCCCGTCCTCAGACGCCCGTCCTGATGGGAGGAGAGACGGGACGGTCATTTTAGTCTAGCCCTTATGGCCCTGAGTGATCTTCAGCAGAAGTTTAACACAGATATTTATATTACACATGTTCCTGGGTGAAAGTCTTACTCTGTGGGCCGCGCTGTTGGGCAGCAGAGTCCGGACCACGATCCCGGACTTCCCTCCAACGATCCCGAATCCAAGACCTGAGCCGTCATTCTCCAACTCGATCTGCTCCACGTGGCCCCAGGCGTCCTGCAGAGAGACCGGGTTAAACCGGGTCTGGATCACGCAACGGTCATGCAAAGTGTAAGACTTTTAGTGACTTAGTAAAACCTAAAACCACGAAGACCTCGGGCTGGAAACCGTCTCAATGTAGAGAGACGGTTTACAAACCCCTACAGAAACACACCAATGAAAGAGGGGCCGTGTCTGTATCGAGGTCAGGTTTAAGCCTAGTCCGGGTCCAGTGTGGACCTCTGACCCGGGCTGTGGGGCCGTGTCTGTATCGAGGTCAGGTTTAAGCCTAGTCCAGGTCCAGTGAGGACCTCTGACCCGGGCTGTGGGGCCGTGTCTGTATCGAGGTCAGGTTTAAGCCTAGTCCAGGTCCAGTGAGGACCTCTGACCCGGGCTGTGGGGCCGTGTCTGTATCGAGGTCAGGTTTAAGACTAGTCCAGGTCCAGTGTGGACCTCTGACCCGGGCTGTGGGGCCGTGTCTGTATCGAGGTCAGGTTTAAGCCTAGTCCGGGTCCAGTGTGGACCTCTGACCCGGGCTGTGGGGCCGTGTCTGTATCGAGGTCAGGTTTAAGCCTAGTCCAGGTCCAGTGTGGACCTCTGACCCGGGCTGTGGGGCCGTGTCTGTATCGAGGTCAGGTTTAAGCCTAGTCCAGGTCCAGTGTTGACCTCTGACCCGGGCTGTGGGGCCGTGTCTGTATCGAGGTCAGGTTTAAGCCTAGTCCAGGTCCAGTGTGGACCTCTGACCGGGCTGTGGGGCCGTGTCTGTATCGAGGTCAGGTTTAAGCCTAGTCCAGGTCCAGTGTGGACCTCTGACCCGGGCTGTGGGGCCGTGTCTGTATCGAGGTCAGGTTTAAGACTAGTCCAGGTCCAGTGTGGACCTCTGACCCGGGCTGTGGGGCCGTGTCTGTATCGAGGTCAGGTTTAAGCCTAGTCCGGGTCCAGTGTGGACCTCTGACCCGGGCTGTGGGGCCGTGTCTGTATCGAGGTCAGGTTTAAGCCTAGTCCAGGTCCAGTGTGGACCTCTGACCCGGGCTGTGGGGCCGTGTCTGTATCGAGGTCAGGTTTAAGCCTAGTCCAGGTCCAGTGTTGACCTCTGACCCGGGCTGTGGGGCCGTGTCTGTATCGAGGTCAGGTTTAAGCCTAGTCCAGGTCCAGTGTGGACCTCTGACCGGGCTGTGGGGCCGTGTCTGTATCGAGGTCAGGTTTAAGCCTAGTCCAGGTCCAGTGTGGACCTCTGACCCGGGCTGTGGGGCCGTGTCTGTATCGAGGTCAGGTTTAAGACTAGTCCAGGTCCAGTGTGGACCTCTGACCCGGGCTGTGGGGCCGTGTCTGTATCGAGGTCAGGTTTAACGCAGCGCTGCACAATACGGCCTCCAACAAAGGAACTATTCAGGACGGGACGGTCGTAAACACGGAGGAGCAGAGACACCAGGGACTGAAGCCACAGAAGCTTCACTCATGAGAGAACATTGGAAAATGTTTATTCAATATTTGTGGGACTTTCTCGATAATGATGATGAGCCGTATTTTTGCAAACCGTTAAAAATATGCAAAAACATCAACACTTACATCCCTGTGTCTCGAAAACATCACTGTCCTGAACAGACTTCAAAGGGCAGAAAAAACACTTCCCACATTTTTCCTTATTTCCCCATTTTTTTCAAAAAAAGAAACTCTTCGCAGACAGGCCTGAAGCCACATGTGTCAAACACCAGGTCCTCGAGCCCAGTCCTTTGTGGAGTTTTAAAGAAATAACCAGAATGCTCACTCCAGCTACTAGGGGGCAGCTTAAATTAGCAAAAGGAAAGAATTCCACATGAGTCCAGCAGAGGGCACTGACCTAAAAACAGATCAGGATATAAACAGCATATTATTGCCATGTGGTAAATGGTGAGTCTTACTACCATTGAGTGTGGAGTGAATGAATAATGACGTCATGCAGCTCTTTGAGAAACGTGTGACACAGGCTGATAAAGCACAATAAGTGTAACTGTTATTCATGAGGCCACAGTGCTTTACAATCTGTGGCCCGCGGCCCCCCGTGGGGCCTGACCCTCGACCCAAACGAGTTCGATACTCCTGCTTTAAAGGGGGGGTGTTATGCAAAATGGACTTTTTCAAGCTTTACATCATGTTATTCTGTCACTCCCTAATTAAAAACATGCCTGAAGTGTTGCCTTGTCACATTCACGTATTTCTGAGTAATCTGTAAAAACTCTGATGGCGGCCATTTTAGGGATAGGTTTGCCTGAGTCCTCCTAGGAACGCCCCCACCTCCTGGAGACGCCTCCGAGCTTTCGTCACCAGCCGAGTAACCAACCACTGCTCCTCAGCAGAACCCCCTCCCCACTGATGCCACAGACAGCGTGTGGAGGGGGCGTGTCGGAAAGGCTCAGAGGTTCTTAAAGAGACAGAGGCCTATTTCAAGACATTCACTACAGCCATTTTGAGAGAGACATTTTGTACAAGGCAGTTATTCTCATTTACTGCATTTACAGACCAGCAGAAGGTTCGTCATCATTGTAGTGTGATATAGACTGGTGCTATGGGACTGACAAAAGCAGAATACCCCCTCTTTAACCAGTGCTTAGGAGGTGCAAAGACTCAATAAGAATCCATTTGGATTGGCCACCAGGGGGAGGTATTACAGCGATGTCAGCTCCATGAGGACCAAAGAGAAGAGCTTTCCTCACACATTAAGTTTCTGTCAAACCCTCTTGATGGAGACGTGACTTTAGATTTAGATTTAGAGCACATTAAGTTTTAAATGAGTAAGTGCTGAATTCGCTATCGTACAACCGAACAATGAAATGTGTTGAGGTTTAAGTCCAGTCTTTGTCCATGTTCTCCTCGTTTGTCCTGTTTCCTGCAGCGCCTCCTCTGTGCTGCAGGGGGGGCTCTTGTGCTTTTTGTGACTAAACTGATAATATGTTAATGATGGAGAAACCACAGATAAAAGCACATGTCCCGCCTCCCCATCCTGTACATAAGGGCCGGGTAAACCTGTTTTTCTGAGTCATGAAGAGTTCCAGGGCGACTCCGCTGACTGGAGTTCAGAGTCGTTCCTCCTCAGCTTTAGGGAATCGCTTTGTCTCATATTTTTACCACAAACTGCAGGTTTCCAGATGGAGACGAGGAGCGACACTAAACTTTTACAGCCGACTGTTTAAAAAGGACTGAGACAAACTAAACGCCGCACAGACCCGTCCCAAAGGAACCCCTGAAACTGACGACTGGACAGAAGTCTTCACTCCAGTCACCAATTAAAAAGTCTCATCAGAGAACTGAGGCGGAAACACTCAAATATCTGCTCATGCGCACACACGTAATGATCTGCTGTTTGGTAACATAAAGTAGTAAGTTTACGCTGTTTTGTATTATTCAGTGTATTTCTTTAACCCTCAGAGCCCAAAGGTATTTTAGTTTCACCTGGAAGGGTTTGTCACACTTTCATGCCATTAAAACATCTCCTTTTAAATGTCCTATATCAGGCAAAAGCGACTTTGGAGTTTTTAGCCATGTTGTTGCTATTTCCTGATCAAAAACACCCTGAGGTTTTTGTTCTAACAATCCACCTGGATCAGCTGCTGCGCCCTCTGCTGGTGAACCACTGACCTGTGACACTCTGAGGTCTTTTACAGGAAGAGCCTGACGTCTGTGATGGAAAGCCTTAGGCCTGAGTTTAATTTACAAAACAGCTTTTTCATTACTTCTGTCATAAGAAATAAAAAATAAATAAAATAAAAAGTGCCTGAGGCGTCCGCGCTGCCCCTGCAGAGAAAACAAACACATCCCTGAACAGACGTCCTGTTTGTGCTGAAAGCTGTGAAGAAGGAGCTCTTTCTAACCTACTCTGAAGAAAAGGCGCGTTTGGCTACGAGGACTTAATTCAACCTTCCTAAAGAAGAGGCCACTCAAAAAAAGTCAAAACACGTGTTAGCGTGTGTGTTAGTGTGTGTGTGTTAGCATGTGTGTTAGCGGGTGTGTGTTAGCGGGTGTGTTAGCGGGTGTGTTAGCGTGTGTGTTAGTGTGTGTGTTAGTGTGTGTGTTAGCGTGTGTGTTAGTGTGTGTGTTAGCATGTAGTGTGTGTGTTAACATGTGTGTGTTAGCATGTGTGTTAGTGTGTGTGTGTTTGCATGTGTGTTAGTGTGTGTGTTAGCGGGTGTGTTAGCGTGTGTGTTAGTGTGTGTGTTAGCGTGTGTGTTAGTGTGTGTGTTAGCATGTAGTGTGTGTGTTAGCATGTGTGTGTTAGCATGTGTGTTAGTGTGTGTGTTAGCGTGTGTGTTAGGGTGTGTGTTAGCGGGTGTGTTAGCGTGTGTGTTAGTGTGTGTGTTAGTGTGTGTGTTAGCGTGTGTGTTAGCATGTAGTGTGTGTGTTAGCATGTGTGTTAGTGTGTGTGTTAGCATGTGTGTTAGCGGGTGTGTTAGCGTGTGTGTTAGCATGTGTGTTAACGGGTGTGTTAGCGGGTGTGGTAGCATGTGCGTTAGCGGGTGTATTAGCGTGTGCGTTAGCGGGTGTGTTAGCGTGTGTGTTAGCGTGTGTGTTAGCATGTGTGTTAGCGTGTGTGTTAGCATGTGTGTTAGCATGTGTGTTAGCATGTGTGTTAGCATGTGTGTTAGCGGGTGTGTTAGCGGGTGTGTTAGCGGGTGTGCTAGTGGGTGTGTTAGCAGGTGTGTTAGTGGGTGTGGTAGCATGTGCGTTAGCGTGTGTGTTAGCGTGTGTGCTAGTGGGTGTGTTAGCAGGTGTGTTAGCGGGTGTGTTAGCGTGTGTGTTAGCGGAAGTGTTAGCATGTGTGTTAGCGTGTGTGTTAGCGGGTGTGTTAGTGGGTGTGTTAGTGGGTGTGGTAGCATGTGCGTTAGCGTGTGCGCTAGCGGGTGCGCTAGCGGGTGTGCTAGCGGGTGTGTTAGCGGGTGTGTTAGCGGGTGTGTTAGCGGATGTGTTAGCATGTGTGTTAGCGTGTGTGTTAGCGGGTGTGTTAGCGGGTGTGTTAGCGGGTGTGTTAGCGGGTGTGTTAGCGTGTGTGTTAGCGTGTGTGTTAGCGTGTGTGTTAGCGTGTGTGCTAGCGGGTGTGCTAGCGTGTGTGCTAGCGGGTGTGCTAGCGGGTGTGTTAGCGGGTGTGTTAGCGGGTGTGTTAGCGGGTGTGTTAGCGTGTGTGTTAGCGGGTGTGTTAGCGGGTGTGTTAGCGGGTGTGTTAGCGGGTGTGTTAGCGGGTGTGTTAGCGGGTGTGTTAGCGTGTGCGTTAGCGTGTGCGTTAGCGTGTGCGTTAGCGTGTGCGTTAGCGTGTGTGTTAGCGTGTGTGTTAGCGTGTGTGTTAGCGTGTGTGCTAGCGGGTGTGCTAGCGGGTGTGTTAGCGGGTGTGTTAGCGGGTGTGTTAGCGGGTGTGTTAGCGTGTGTGTTAGCGGGTGTGTTAGCGGGTGTGTTAGCGGGTGTGTTAGCGTGTGTGTTAGCGTGTGTGTTAGCGTGTGTGTTAGCGTGTGTGTTAGCGTGTGTGCTAGCGGGTGTGCTAGCGGGTGTGTTAGCGGGTGTGTTAGCGGGTGTGTTAGCGGGTGTGTTAGCGTGTGTGTTAGCGGGTGTGTTAGCGGGTGTGTTAGCGGGTGTGTTAGCGGGTGTGTTAGCGGGTGTGTTAGCGTGTGCGTTAGCGTGTGTGTTAGCGTGTGTGTTAGCGTGTGTGCTAGTGGGTGTGTTAGCATGTGCGTTAGCGTGTGCGTTAGCGTGTGCGTTAGCGTGTGCGCTAGCGGGTGTGTTAGCGGGTGTGTTAGCGGGTGTGCTAGCGGGTGTGTTAGCGGGTGTGTTAGCGGGTGTGTTAGCGGGTGTGTTAGCGGGTGTGTTAGCGGGTGTGTTAGCGGGTGTGCTAGCGGGTGTGCTAGCGGGTGTGCTAGCGGTTGTGTTAGCGGGTGTGTTAGCGGGTGTGCTAGCGGGTGTGCTAGCGGGTGTGTTAGCGGGTGTGTTAGCGTGTGTTAGCGTGTGTGTTAGCGTGTGTGTTAGCGTGTGTGCTAGCGTGTGTGCTAGCGGGTGTGTTAGCGTGTGTGCTAACGGGTGTGTTAGCGGGTGTGCTAACGGGTGTGTTAGCGGGTGTGTTAGCGTGTGTGCTAGCGGGTATGTTAGCGGGTGTGTTAGCGGGTGTGTTAGCGGGTGTGTTAGCGGGTGTGTTAGCGGGTGTGCTAGCGGGTGTGCTAGCGGGTGTGCTAGCGGGTGTGCTAGCGGGTGTGCTAGCGGGTGTGTTAGCGGGTGTGTTAGCGTGTGTGTTAGCGTGTGTGTTAGCGCGTGTGTTAGCGGGTGTGTTAGCGGGTGTGTTAGCGGGTGTGTTAGCTTGTGTGTTAGCTTGTGTGTTAGCGTGTGTGTTAGCGTGTGTGTTAGCGGGTGTGTTAGCGGGTGTGTTAGCGGGTGTGTTAGCGTGTGTGTTAGCATGTATGTTAGCGGGTGTGTTAGCGGGTGTGTTAGCGCGTGTGTTAGCATGTGTGTTAGCATGAGTTTTAGCGCGTGTGTTAGCATGTGTGTTAGCGCGTGTGTTAGCGCGTGTGCTAGCGCGTGTGTTAGCGCGTGTGCTAGCGCGTGGGTTAGCGTGTGTGTTAGCGCGTGTGCTAGCTTGTGTGTTAGCCATTTATGAAGCTGTGTTGCAGATGTCAACTTATAACTGCACCGTGAAGTAACTTCACTTTTTGCTGTGGTATTTATTTTTCTACTACTGCGAAAGTTGCATCGGCTGAATCAACTCGGCGAGAGGGGGCGGAGTTAACTGAATCCAAGCTTCTTGTCTTCCGGGTTAGAAAAATCTCCTCAGAAAATACTTACATTTATCACAAAAAAAGAGTACTCAATAGTGGTAAAGGTACAATATATCATATAAATGCCTATACTTTACTTTGGAAAGGCTAAAATAGCGGAAACAGATCCTTAAATGTACTCTTTTTTCAGGACAACCTGGACTTTCTTAATAAACACGTTTTAGTTGTTTTTAAGGATCTAAAAAAAAGTTATAAAGAAATACCAAAGAAACATTTAGGCACTTAGTCCAGTCTCACCGTGTCGATGTGAGGAGGCTGCAGCGCCGCGTTCAGGGGCCTCTCTGATGTTGTGTTCAGGGCCCTCTCTGACGATGCGTTCAGGGCCCTCTCTGACGATGCATTCAGGGCCCTCTCTGACGATGCGTTCAGGGCCCTCTCTCTGGCGATCACCAGCTCCACAGTGTCTCCTCTCTGCAGCAGGGACAGCGCCTCCTGCTGGCTGACTCCCGGCTCCAGCGCACGGCCGTTTATCACCAAGATCTGGTCCCTCTCCTGGAGACCCACACTAGCACAGAAAGGTCTCTAACTTCATGTCCTGTTCACTGCTCACATGCTTTAAGGTGTGCTACCTGTGGGCCACGCCTCCCGCCTGCACGTGTTTGACGAACACGCCCTGCGAGCTGCTGCCGCCGGGGTTCAGTCCCACCACGCTGAAGCCCAGACCTCCAGCAGGGGGCCGGGAGAGACGCACCCGCTCTGTGCTGCGGCCCTGGGACAAACACAGCGTTAAAACATCAGTATGTCTTCATAACGACCATGAAGACATACTTTTACAAACATCAGAGATATGCATGTGCTGCAAACGCCCACATTTACATCGCCGTCTCGCTCAAAAAGAAACCTATCCTGAACAGACGACAAAGGGTCAGAAAAAAAATACTTTTACATTTTTACCCCAATTCAATTTCTGCTCAATTTATTTTCCACTTTATTCACACTTTTTACCAACTTTTCCCCCATAATGTGCCATTTTCCCCTCATTTTTTCCAATATTTTTCTCAAATTGTTTCCACTTTATTCCCCAATAAAGCCGTAACAACATAAAGCAGAAGATTCTCACACACTGAGTCCAGATCGACACATTTGTGGTTTATTGCAGACGTTTTATCAACAATGAGGCCGATCGCACATGCTAACCGGGCTAACCTAGAGTAGCCAATGTCCACCGGCATCGCCCTTTTATCAGGCGTGTGGGCTTAAAGCAGTAGTGAGTAACTCTTCCCCCAGAGGCCATTAGCGCAACTGCAGGTGTCGTAGCAAGTTACGATTTTTTAACTTATTAATTGTCTTGGAGAGTAAATACGACGCTGACAGGAAGGGTGAAGGGAGAGAGGGTTACTGTGCATCCAATTATACAATGGACTTTTTTTTTTTTCACTCAAACTTTGCTGTAAATACTGTTTAAAGTGACATTAGCCCGCAGTTAGCTTTGCCCGTTAGCACGTTAGCTTCTTCTTCGTGATTTCATTAGTGTGTATTGCTTTCTCCGGACCGGGGGCAGTCTAGTTGCAAACATGGTTTTCTGGCCAGAGACACCGGGGGAGATGAAAGACCCTCCAATCATCCCACTAACACTTGTATTACCCCCACAGGGACTACGGGAAGGATTTATTAAGGTAAACACGTTACTTAGTACTGCTTTAAAGGGGGGTATTTTGCAAAATTTACTTCTTCAAGCTTTCCATCATGTTATTATGTCATTCCCTCATTAAAAACATGCCTGAAGTGTTGCCTTGGCACATTCACGTATTTTTGAGTAATCTGTAAAAACTCTGATGGCGGCCATTTTAGGGATAGGTTTGCCTGAGGCCTCCTAGGAACGCCCCCACCTCCTGGAGACGCCTCCGAGCTTTGGTCACCAGCCGAGTAACCAACCACTGCTCCTCAGCAGAACCCCCTCCCCACTGATGCCACAGACAGCGTGTGGAGGGGGCGTGTCTAAAGACTCAGAGGTTCTTAAAGAGACAGAGGCCGATTTCAAGACATTCACTACAGCCATTTTGAGAGAGACATTTTATACAAGG